>NC_069499.1:691528443-691860943 GCF_027579735.1 Bombina bombina | reverse complement strand
ATATTAACTATATTAACCCTAATATAATTAGGGTTAATATAGTTAATATATATAATATAATAACTATATTAACTATATTAACCCTAATATAATTAGGGTTAATATAGTTAATATAGCTGGCGGCGGTGTAGGGGGATTAGATTAGGGGTTAATACATTTATTATAGGTGGCCGAGGTGTAGGGGGATGTAGATTGTAGGCAAAAGAGCAGTTTACTTTGTGACAAAGCCCCGCCAAAAGCCCTTTTAAGGGCTGGCAAAAGAGCTGAATTCTTTGGGGCATGCCCCGCAAAAAGCCCTTTTAAGGGCTGGCAAAAGCGCTGTTACTTTGGGGCAATGCCACGCAAAAAGCCCTTTTCAGGGCTATTTGTAGGGTTAGACTTAGGTTTAGTGGTAGGGATAGTTTAGTATTTTAGGGGTTAAATAATTTAATATAGATGGCGGCGGGGTAGGGGGATTAGATTAGGGGTTAATAATTTTAAAATAGATAGCGGCGGGGTAGGGGCTCACTTTAGGGGGTAGGTAAGGTAGATGGCGGCGGTGTTAGGGTCTCACTTTAGGGGGTTATAGATTTAATATAGCTGACGGTGGTTTAGGGGTTAATAACTTTATTAGGTAGCGGCGGGCTCCGGGAGCGCCGGTTTAGGGGTTAATACATATTTTATTGTTAGGATAGTGAGGGGGGATAGCGGATAGAGGGTTAGACATGTCGGGCTATGTTAGGGAGGCGTGTTAGACAGTGCGGGTGATTTAGACTTTAGTCAGGTTTTGTAGGCGCCGGCAGTTTCTAACGTGGCGCAAGTCACTGGCGACGCCAGAAATTTGTACTTGCGCAGATTTCTGGACATCGCTGGTTTATCCGACTTACGGCACGTTAGCATCTGACGGCGCCGTATATGGAATAGCTCGAGTTGTGAGCTGAAACTGCGGGCGACGCGGGTTCCCTCGCTTGCGCCGTAAACTACGATCTATATCGGATCGCGCCCCTAATCTAATACTCCTATAAAAAAAGCCACACCAAAATAAAACTCCCCCTAATCTAACACTAAACTACCAATGGCCCTTAAACTGGCCTTTTGTAGGGCTTTGCCCTGAAAAAATCAGCTTGTTTCCATTAAAAATGAAAAAGCAAACCCCTAACAGTAAAACCCACCCAACCCCTAACAGTAAAACCCACCCAGTTAGAGACCTAACTCTAACAAAATTGAATCCACCCATTGTCCCTAAAGGGGCATTTGTAGGAGCATTGCCCTTAAAAGTGCAATCAGCTCTTTTGCTGCCCATTAAAATAATAAAAAAGCCCTTATCTAAAAAAAAAAAAAAAAAAAACCTGACACTAACCCCAAAAACTCACCATTCCTGAAGTCCAGTGGAAAGTTGCTTAACATTTTATGCTCTATCTGAATCATTTAAGGAATAATATACACAAAAATGTTATTGTTTAAAAAGATAGATAATCCCTTTATTTACCATTCCCCATTTTAAGCAGACTGCCTCCTTACCTTAGTTCTTTTGACAGACTTGCATTTTAGCCAATCAGTGGTGACTCTTAAACAACTTCACGTGCGTGAGCACAGTGTTATCTATATGAAACACATGGTTATCTATATGAAACACATGAACTAATGCCCTCTAGCTGGTGAAAACTTTCAAAATGCATTCAGACGAGAGGCGGCCTTCAAGGGCTCAGAAGGATATGAGCCTACCTAGGTCTAGCTTTCAACTAAGAATATCAAGAAAACAAAGCAAATTTGATGAAAAAAGTAAATTAGAAAGTAGTTTAAAATTACATGCCCTATCTTAATTGTGAAAGTTTAATTTGGACTTTATTATCACTTTAAATACATTTTTTGGGGTTTTATGTTCCTTTAACATGTGGAATATTAAATTCATTTGGGCAGTTCAACAAATTATAGGTATTTTCTTCAAGCAATCATGAACCACATACCATGCACTTCTGAAGCCATGAATGTTACAGGAAACAGAACGCCAAAACAATAACTGTCAGAGCTAACAATAAATAAATTACAGTGAGTGAGCATAAAGAGCCCTTTAAATGTGTTGATTTTGTGATCATTAATGTGCTGGTGCCTCTGTTTGCTTCAGTCATCCCACTTACATACTAAAGGAGGCAGGGACTAGAGAACCAGCAATAGGCAGCTAGTTAACTGAGAGAAGGAGCAGATGAGTGTCTGTAATACAAACAGCAAAACTAGCTTTATGGCAGTTATCACAAAAATCTGTTAAAATCTGACAGCGCTCAACCTTGTGTCTGTAGCTCCTAGTATTGTGGGTACCAGCGCCCCCAAAAAGGTGAATGTAGTGCTAAAAATAAATACACAGAGCGCCTCCTAAAAGGCTAAGACACTAGTAGTGACAAGATTATTTAAATAAAATATGTTGAAATTCTATAGGGGTATATAAAATATTTTATAAGCTACTTATAGCTAAAATTTACAAACAAGATACAAAAGTGGATCCACTTAAAATTAACAATAAAATATGCATATATCTATATAAAAAACAATAATACAATTGTGGTTAAAAACCACAACAAAACTTAATCACAAAATAAATTACAATACAACAGCTGTTAACTGATAAGCTGGTTGATGGTTGGATAAAAAATATAAATATATAAAAACATCAATTTACTGAGTGGGTGTCCATAAATATGTAGGTCCCAAACTTTAAATTCTTTCCAGAGAGTGAATGTCCAATATGAAGATTCTATTTTAAAACAATTATCCTTATATATCCCTCGATAAACGGTGAAATGATGAAGTGTGTAAAAAAAGAAAAACGTAGTGGTTTTCAAATCAAATTTCAAAAATTATTGTGAGTATCCAAAAAATCCTGAAAAGATGATGTGATGAAGTGGACGTGAATAATCAAAAATGTGTGTACACAAAAATGAAAAATGAAAAAAGAAAAAGGAAAAAATTTGAAAAAATAATCCAAATGAATATTTAGGATGTGTTAAAGTGAATAACACACTTATAAAGGGACCCTTATGTGAATACAAGATGTGAAGAGATGTTCCTAAAAAGTTATTCCTGTGTGTAAACGATGAAAAAATACAGACATGGATCCTATGTCTCAGGGATCAATTCATTCAAAGATATACCTGTAATAAAACAAATATAACATAGTGCAAAACTGCTATTCAAACTTAGTCAGTAATTGAAAAGAAGCTTACCATATATGTCAACGCGTTTCGGCCCTAAGAACTGGGCCTTTATCAAGACTACAATTGTATTATTGTTTTTTATATAGATATATGCATATTTTATTGTTAATTTTAAGTGGATCCACTTTTGTATCTTGTTTGTATATTTTAGCTATAAGTATCTTATAAAATATTTTATATACCCCTATAGAATTTCAACATATTTTATTTAAATAATCTTGTCACTACTAGTTATCACAAAAGTAAATATAAATTTCTGGGGCGAGATTTCATATGTGGTGTAAATTTCAACACAACTGCTGAAACCCACGCCACCCATAATTCACTTTGCACATCGGGTGAATTACATAAACTGCACGGCCATATGATAAACTACCGTGGAGTCGGATAAACTGGCAAAGTTCAGAAATGTTTGCAACTACACATTTCTGGCATCACCAGCAATTTACCGCAGTTTATCAGATTGTGGCGCGTAACAAAAATAAAAAATAAGATAAAATTGCATGTAAAAAAAATTAGACACGTCAAAACGCCATTCCAACCCACTAACCCATGATCCTCACAAATTGCGATCAATATTAAAAGTTATTAACCCCTAACCCCCCATCCCCTGATATTGCAATGTCTAAAAAAACATATTAACTTCTAATCTGCTATCTCCTCACATTGCAAACTACCTAATAAACATATTAACCCCTAATCTGCCAAACCCCCACAATGCAAAGTACCTAATAAAACTATTAACCCCTAATCCGCCAACCCCCTACATTGCAAACTACCTAATAAACATATTAACCCCTAATCCAAGAACCCACCACAATGCAAAGTACCTAATTAAACTATTAACCCTTAAACCCCCACAATGCAAAGTATCTAATATAACTATTAATCCCTAATCTGCCAACCCGCCACAACGTAAAGTATTAACCTAATAACTAAGCGCCTTAACCTAACACCGCTAAAATACACTTACAGAAAATAAAAAAATACTAACTACATTAAAAATTACTAACAAATTACAAAAAATTAAAAAGAAATTACTAAAAAGTAAACAAACATTAGCCAAAATAAAAAACACTAAAATTACATTAAAAAAAACTAAGATTACATTAAAAAAAATAACATTACAAAACTAAAAGCTAAGATTACAAAAAATAAAAAAAACTAACATTACAGAAAATACCCTTTAAAAAAAAAAAAAAAAAAAAAAACACGCCAAAATAAAAAAAAAAACTAATCTATACATAAATTACCAATAGCCCTTAAAAGGGCCTTTTGTAAGGGCATTGCCCTAAATTTAACAGCTCATTTGCCAAAAAAAAAATACAAAGGACCACCTAAAATTACAACCCCTCAACACCCCAACCCCTCAAAAAACCTAACTAAAAAAAATCCTAATCTACCCATTGCCCCTAAAAGGCCAATTGTATAGGCAATGCCCTTAAAAGGGCATTCAGCTCTTTTGCAGGCCATTTAAAAAAAAAAAAAGTTCTAATCTACCCATCCCAAAGAAAATAAAAAATTAACACTAACCCCAAATTAGGTACTCAACATTGCTGAAGTCCGGTGATCCATCATCTTCACGGCGGCGAAAGGTCTTCATTTAGGCGGCTCCATCTTTATCTATCTCGAGTCCATCTTCTATCTTTTTGGCGGAGGCAAGGAGCAGTCATCGGAGGTGCGGACCCGGATCGGTCATCGGTGAAACTGAGGTCCTCTTCATGAGATCGTCCGCCACACACTGAAATTTGAATGCAAGGTACCCTTTTATATTGGGGTACCCTTGCATTCCTATTGGTTGAAAAGTTCAAATCAGCCAATAGGATGAGAGCTGCTTACATCCTACTGGATGATTTGATCAGCGCCTCCGAAGACCGCTCCTCGCCTCCGCCAAGAAGATAAAAGATGGACCTGCGATGGATGAAAATTGAGCCACCTGGATGAAGACCTTTCGCTGTTGGGAAGAAGATGGATCGCCAGACTTCAGCAATGGTGAGTACCTATTTTGGGGTTAGTGTTAGCTGTTTTTTTGGGGTGTTTTTTTTTTAGAATATGGCTTTTTTTTAAAAATGGGCTGAAAGAGAGCCGAATGCCCTCTTAAGGGCAATGCCCATACAAATGCCCTTTTAGAGGCAATGGATAGATTAGGTATTTTGTTTAGTTAGGTTTTTTATTTTGGGGGTTTGTAATGTTAGGGTGTACTTTGTGTTTTGTTTTTGGTAAAAGAGCTGTTAAATTTAGGGCAATGCTCTACAAAAGGGCCTTTTAAGGGCTATTGGTAAATGATTTATAGATTAGTGTTTTTTTTTGTTTTTTTTAAGGGTATTAGATTAGGAATAACTTTTTTTAATGTAGTATTTTTATTTTATGTAAGTGTATTTTAATTTGGGTTAAGTTAGGGAGTGTTAGGATAGGGTGCTTAGTCATTAGGTTAATACTTTGCATTGTGGGGAGTTGGCGGATTAAGGATTAATAGTGTACTTAAATACTTTGTGTTGTGGGGGGTTGGCGGATTAGGGTTTAATAGTTTAATTAGGTACTTTTCATTGTGGGGGGATGGCGTTAATATGTTTAGTAGACATTGCGATGTGGAGGGATGACAGATTAGGGGTTGATATTGCGCATGTGTTAGGTGTTTGTTAAGGCTTCCAGGGAAATACAGTACTTTTATGCTCAGCGCAAGGCTTGCTGCGCCTGCCTATGTAAAAATATCTCCATTCTGCACTCGTAAGTCTTTGCACTGAATATGTGATACCGACTGGCGACGCCAGTTCTATATAGTTTATGGGAGTAAAAACTGCGGCCGACATGTAAGATATACGCGTGTAGCTTGTCTGCTGTGCTGTATATGTGATCGCTCGATTAGACGCTGGGTTTTGTGGATGTTGCCACATATGTGATCGGGCCCCTGGTTTATTTAACCTGTGCTCCCCTATGTATTGCATGAGAAAGGTGTTTGTTGTTTACTTTGGACTCAAATTTGTGTCAATCATGCCTTCAAAGCTTTATCTTACTGCTATTGTTCCTGCTAGGGAATTCAACAGAATAACAACTTCATAAATCGGGACATATGTCGAAATAAGCATTATCAGTTTTATATTCCACAACAGTAAACTTAAAAGGACATGAAACCCAAATTTTTCTTTTAAGAATTAGATAGAGAGTAGATCATACAATTTTAAACAACTTCCCATTTTACTTCTATAATCTAATTTGCTTCATTTTCATAATATCCTTTGTTTAATAGCATATCTAAATAGGCGCAGGAGCTGCTGATTGGTGGCTGCACATGAGTGTGGTTCACCCATGTGCATTGCTATTTCTTCAACAAAGGATATCTGTAGAAAGAAGCAAATCAAATAATAGAAGTAAATTGGAATGTTGTTTCAAATTATATTCTCTATCTGAATCATGTAAGAAACATTTTGGGTTTCATGTCCCTTTAAGAGCCAAATCATTCATAATAATGTAGCCAATAAATGCATGACTTTCCCTCAAATGCATTATTGTCATCAAATAAAAAAAAGAGATTTAAAAAAAAAAAACTGAGATGATTTGACTAGTATCTGTATAATGTAAATGTGATCTTATACCAACCAATAAAGAGGTTAGTTTAAGCAGGCACATCCATTGTCTATAGGACAAAAGTCTAAATGCACTAATATATATTTTTAATTCATTAATGAAGACCAGATTCGGGATCAAATCTCTGAAAGAACAAGATAATTCTTAAAGGGACATTAAACACTGAGGTGGTAATATAAAATGATAAATCACCTATATAAAAGAAGTCTGCTATATACTTTCATTATTTATTTTGTTCCCTTTAATGTAATTCCATTCTGAAATTATGAGATTATCAATTCCTGTTATAAATGGAAGTGTACACTGTTATATTGCACACAGCCATTGGCTGCACACTCCAGTGCCTAAATTATTACTGTACCTGATTGTCTACAGCAAAGAAGGTAATCTATGTTACAACATGGCAGTTCCCATTGTTTTATAGACACTAAGGGGCCAATTTATCATGGCCCGAATGGGGCCATATACCCCTGTTTCCGCGCGAGCCTTCAGGCTTTCTGGAAACAGGAGTTAGGAAGCAGCAGTCTTAAGACCGTCCCCCTGTCCGTCCCCCTGCTCTGAGGCAGTGCACAGCATTCCGCCCGATCGGATATAATCGGGTTGATTGACACCCCCTGCTAGCAGCTGATTGGCCGCCAATCTGTGGGGGACGGCATTGCACAAACAGTTCACCAGAACTGCTTATGCAATGATAAATGCCGACAGCGTATGCTGTTGGCATGAATCGATATATGGTGGATCATGTCTGCCAGACACATGATAAATTGGCCCCTAAAACTGTACACTTATTTTATCAGCTAATGAAATTTAAAAAAATACTTCTACATGTTATTCTCAGACTAATCTTTTCTTTGAATGCATCATTCTATCTAGCATTTACTTAGGGCCAGATTACAAGTGGCACGGTTTTTAAAGGGACACTGAACCCAAATTTTTTTCTTTCGTGATTCAGATAGAGCATGACATTTTAAGCGACTTTCTAATTTACTCCTATTATCAAATTGTCTTTATTCTCTTGGTATCTTTATTTAAAATGCAAGAATGTAAGTTTACATGCCGGCCCATTTTTGGTGAACCACCTGGGTTGTTCTGGCTGATTGGTGGATTAATTCATCCACTAATAAAAAAGTGCTGTCCAGTCTGAACAAATAAAAAAGTTTAGATGCCTTCTTTTTCAAATAAAGATAGCAAGAGAAAAAATAAAAATTGATAATAGGAGTAAATTAGAAAGTTGCTTAAAATTGCATGCTCTATCTGAATCACGAAAGAAAAAAATTGGGTTTAGTGTCCCTTTAACAATCCCGCTCTAGTGTTGTTGGGTAGTACTCATATTGCAAGTTGAAAGTAAACTGTTTTCGCTTGTGTGCAAACCGGACACGCATAAAAAAACAAACTTAGAATATTTTGCGTGTGATACCTTATGCCCTCATAGAAGATCAAGAAAATAGAGAGACACACTCACTGAGACAGAACAATAGCTAGAAAAACTTCTGTGCTTGTCCACAAGGCCAGTGCCACTCAGGGTGCAGTCTCTTTTTGTACACTATGCCTTTTCATAGAGAAAAAAATATCCTGTAGCATATCAGTCTGATCCTGCCCAATGACAGTCCAGCACCAAAATACCAGGCAATTATTCTCTGAACAAAACAAACAACAAACCCCAGACGTACGTTTCGGCCTCTCTTGGGCCTCGTCACTGAGGTGCAGTTGCATATCTCTAGGGCATGTGTGCAAGCAGTTGCATATCTCTAGGACATGTGTGCAAGGAGTCCACGTCTGGTTTCCCCCTTTTACTTTTAGGGAGAACTAAGAGCAATTTACATAAAATCAAGAAAATAGAGAGACACACTCACTGAGACAGAACAATAGCTAGAAAAACTTCTGTGCTTGTCCACAAGGCCAGTGCCACTCAGGGTGCAGTCTCTTTTTGCACACTATGCCTTTTCACAGAGAAAATATCCGTCCAGCACCGAAATACCAGGCAATTCTTCTCTGAACAAGACAAACAACAAATCCCAGACCTACGTTTCGGCCTCTCTTGGGCCTCGCCAGTGAGGTGCCCTCATAGAAGAAACAGATGGGGGGCGCCCTTGTTGTATGGGATAGTAGATAAAATTGTAACTCAAACTATATAAGTGAATGGGGATCAGTGACAATAATGGTCAATAAACACTGTCGCCTAGATTTAGAGTTTTGCGGCAAAAGGGGTGCGTTAGCTATGCATGTTTTTTTTCCCCCGCACCTTTTAACTAACGCTGGTATTTAGAGTTCTCTGAAGGGCTGCGTTAGGCTCCAAAAAAGGAGAGTACAGGCATATTTACCGCCACTTCAACTCTCAATACCAGCGTTGCTTATGGTAGCGGCTAGCTGGAAAAACATGCTCGTGCACGATATCCCCATAGGAAACAATGGGGCAGTTTGGGCTGAAAAAAAACCTAACACCTGCAAAAAAGCAGCGTTAAGCTCCTAACCCAGCCCCATTGTTTCCTATGGGGAAACAGTTTCTAAGTCTGCACCTAAGACCCTAACATGTACCCCGAGTCTAAACACCCCTAACCTTACACTTATTAACCCCTAATCTGCTGCCCCCCCTATCACTGACCCCTGCATTATATTATTAACCCCTAATCTGCTGCTCTAGACACCGCCGCAACCTACATTATAGCTATGTACCCCTAATCTGCTGATCCTAACATCGCCGACCCCTATATTTATTAACCCCTAATCTGCCGTCCCCAATGTCGCCGCTACCTACCTACACTTATTAACCCCTAATCTGCCGACCAGACCTCGCTGCCACTATAATAAATGTATTAACCCCTAAACCACCGCACTCCCGCCTCGCAAACCCTATAATAAATAGTATTAACCCCTAATCTGCCCCCCCTAACATCGCCGACACCTAACTTCAAGTATTAACCCCTAATCTGCCGACCGGACCTCGCCGCTACTCTAATAAATGTATAACCCCTAAAGCTAAGTCTAACGCTAACCCTAACACCCCCCTAAAATAAATATAATTTTAATCTAACAAAATAAATTAAATATTATTAACTAAAGTCTTCCTATTTAAAACTAAATACTTACCTGTAAAATAAACCCTAAAATAGCTACAATATAACAAATAATTATATTGTATCTATTTTATGATTTATATTTATTTTACAGGCAACTTTGTATTTATTTTAACTAGATACAATAGCTATTAAATAGTTATTTACTATTTAATAGCTGCCTAGTTAAAATAATTACCAAATTACCTGTAAAATAAATCCTAACCTACATTACATTACAACCCACCACCCACATACCCCTACTCTAACCCAAACCCCCCTTAAATAAACCTAACGCTACCCCCCTGAAGATCTCCCTACCTTGAGTCGTCTTCACTCAGCTGAGCACCGATGGACCAAAAGAAGACATCCGTAGTCTTCATCCTATCCAGGCAGAAGAGGACATCCGGACCGGCAGACATCTTCATCCAAGCGGCATCTTCTATCTTCATCCATCCGACAAGGAGCGGCTCCATCTTCAAGACCTCCGGCGCGGAACATCCTTCTTCAACGATGACTAGACGACGAATGAAGGTTCCTTTAAGTGATTCTATCAGCCAATCAGAATTAATGTAGGAAAAATCTGATTGGCTGATTGAATCAGCCAATCAGATTCAAGTTCAATCGGATTGGCTGATCCAATCAGCTAATCACATTGATCTCGCAATCTATTGGCTGATCGGAACAGCCAATAGAATGCGAGATCAATCTGATTGGCTTCATTTTACCGCCCGCTGGTATTTAGAGTCAGCCAGGAAAGGGTCTAATGCTCACTTCCAAGCCGCGACATTTCCATACCGCAGATCCCCTTACGCCAATTGCGTAGCCTATCTTTTCAATGGGATATTTCTAACGCTGGTATTTAGAGTCTTGGCTGAAGTGAGCATTAGACCCTCTACCGACAAGACTCCAGCCGCAGAAAAAAGGCAGTAGTTAAGAGCTTTCTGGGATAACGCCGGTTTATAAAGCTCTTAACTACTGTGCTCTAAAGTACACTAACACCCATAAACTACCTATGTACCCCTAAATCGAGGTCCCCCCACATTGCCGCCACTCTAATACATTTTTTTAACCCCTAATCTGCCGACCGCACACCACCGCCACCTACATTATCCCTATGTACCCCTAATCTGCTGCCCCTAACATCGCCGACACATACATAATATTTATTAACCCCTAATCTGCCCCTCCCAAAGTCGCCGCTACCTCATCTACACTTATTAACCCCTAATCTGCCGACCGGACCTAGCCGCTACTCTAATAAATGTATTAACCCCTAAACCGCCTCACTCCCGCCTCAAAAACCCTATAATAAATATTATTAACCCCTAATCTGCCCTCACTAACATGCAGTTAGGAGCCCTTAACGCTGCTTTTGATGGCTTTTTTTTGAGTGAAAATAAAGAATACAATATTGGCATATATGTCTTTAAATGAATTAACAAATGAGAAAAGAGTCTAGGGAGCGCCTTAGAGTGGGCAGAGGATAATCTTATGTGGAAAATAGAGGTGATAAATGTTGATATTTAACAAGTTTAACAAGTTTATTAGCGTACAAGAAACAAAATACAAGATGCTGTAGTGACCAGTCAGAAACTTCTCAATATAAAAATATCACATCAAAATTGGTCATAAAAATAAATCATAAAAATATTCATGGATCCATGTTACAGAAAATCTAAAAGCAATACATAACCATAATAGATGAAGTGTGTTATGCCTCGGTTAGGAGGGATATTTTGCCAACAGACAATATTCTTAAAAACAGATCTAAAATGTCCTAAATCAACCTATATGGATGATCTAAACTGACAATCTTAAAAAATTGCTAGTAATTATTCGGTGTATATGCGTTTCCGCATATAATATGAGTATTCCCTGATTTACATGGTGTAAGTGGTTTTCCAAGTCTCAAAAGGCTACCCAGTCCTATAGATAGCTCCTTTATAAAGTCTCTCCTGTGGGAAACAAATGTTGTGCAAATAAGTTGATGTGATGGTGTCCAAAAGGTGAAAACACTAATGCTGTGTATCAAAAATAATACAAAAGCTGGTGAAAAAAACAATACGAAGAAAAAGTTTAAAAATGATGTCCAGTGAAAAATAAAATGGTGAAAAAAGAAAAATTAAAAAGAAAATTAGAGCTCCGAATTGTTCAATTAAAAAACACAATTGAAAAAATGATAAGTGCTTCAGTTAGTGATCAGTGTAATCTGTGTGATCTGTTCATATCAGAAATGGCACAATAAGTCCAAAAATAGAACGTAAATTCCCAGTGTACCTGTGGAATACAAATAACAAAATGGTGCAATAACGCAAAATAAATCCTTAATCTAAATGTAATGAGGCTTACCATAAACTAGCCAACGTGTTTCGCCCTTCCTTGGGCCTTTCTCAAGACTGTATTATGGTAAGACATATTGAGCCTCCTTATATACTGTAAGTAGTTCCACCTATTAGCGCCGTTTTCGCGCCAAAAGGTGTACTCTTGAACCGGAAGTGATAGCCTCCAATTCATATCCTTTATTTGAATTATATATCTTATTTGATGTTAAATTACTTTGCATATGGTTCTCCTATTTTCATATTCATTTTAAATATCCTAATGTGCACTATATGTTATCCAAAAAATTTGTTATGCGTCTGGTATCATAGAAACCGGAAGTGTAGTATTGCGCTGGTATCACTTCCGGTTTCCAGCATACTGCCGATATTTTGCCTGTTTCTCTAATTACTGGAATATGTTAACTATTAAATAAGTGCCTGCGATGTACAATATTATTTCATTTACCTGGTTTAGAGAATAGCTGGTTTTGTTGCCTAGTTAGTTAAAATATACCGGTGACTTCTTGCGTAAAACCGGAAGTGACATCACTTCCGGAAACGCAATCTTTATCGATGAGTGTTCTAATGGTATATTGGTTATGTCCTGATTGGAAACCTATCCATATAATAAATATATTATATGAGATCATCTTTTTTGATACATTAGATGGGATAATGCACATTGATCCTAAACCAGAAGTTCTGGCCCCATTCTATCTGGTATCTGTCACTTGCTATGGGACACTACACAAGTGAATCACAAATATTTAAACATATTGTATAATAGTTTCTCCATACTGACATAGGGACAATTGTTTAAAAGTTGAATTTATACAGTAAGAGGGAGTTATTCGCTATATTAATTATATTGACAGCAGAATAAGATCTTGTAATAAAATATTGTAATAAAACGGTCAGCTACAATTACGGCTTCACTGCCGAAACATGTCAGCAGACATTCACTGGAGTGAGGCTACATCCACTCGCTATTTGGCTTGATTTTCCTGTATCTCTGGAGAGAGAGATATTTTTAAGTGCAATAAAGAAAAATCCATTTACCTCCGGCTGTTTGTGCACCTCATTCGTTTTTGCTTGTCTTTGTGTTGTGGAGCCGAGGATTGCACCAGTTCCAGTGGGGTCTCTCTGCATGTCAGGTGCAGCTCACCGATCCAGGTTTTGGAAGTTGCCGATAGTTGCACGGCTCAGCTTTGAAGAGGGAGGTTCCGAGAACCGGAAGTGAGCAAAGTGACGTCACACGCCACCCGAGAGGATCCACACAGAGGGGACCGGAGTGGTCAGAATAGGAGTCAAGGGCCGGACCGCTTGCGTGTGCACCTGGTTTGCGCACAGAGGGTCGTCGTGGATCCGGTTGTTTTCAGCAACAGAGAAGGTGTCACCGGACGTCACGTAACTAGGAAAGGTGAGAGACTGATTGCAATATCAGACTTGACATCAAGGCAATTTGTCCAATATTGGTTTGCTCTTTATAACATTCATGGGAGCACTTGCTTATTGCCAAAGCAACCAGTAGTTTTAAGTGCCGACACACGTTGACTTTTTTGTTTGATAAATATGTACTACCAACAAACAATGGGTATCAATGGTATATAAAAGTCCATGGGTGGTTTATGGATGGTATCGGTGTAAATGGATGATTGGGCACAAAAAGGCAGCTATCTGTAGAGGATCAAGGCCGCAATCCAAGGTCAGTAATCTGTAGTGGATAAAGAAGAACAGAAGTGCCACATGGCCCAATATTGTACAATATAATCAGTAAAATATAGGTAATGGTTTCACTCACATGTTATCTAACACCCCTAATGGTGTAGAAGGAGCAATCTGGGGTCAATGACAGTCACCCAGAAGACTGGCCTCCGGTCAAAGTGCTGTGATCTGTAGAGGACAATATAAAGCACAAGAGGGTGCCTATATGGCCTTGTACTGTAAATGCACAATAGATAGTAAGAGTGTATGAAATTCACTCACATTTGGTGGAGCACCTCCCTTGGTGCTGCAGAGGTAAGCTGGGATCAATATGGTCACCCAGTAGACTTATTCTCCAGCAGTTCAGGAACTCTCAGTCGTCCAATATTCGATTATAGGTGTAAATAGTAAATATAAACAGGCAGCAAGTGGTAAGTAATAACTTACTTTATTTAAAAGATTAAAATAGTTAGCAATGCGTTTCTCAGCCAACCAGTGGCTGTTTCATCAGGCTTAATAAAAAATGGTATAAAACACTTTCTATATATGCCAAACAAACAAATCTAGATAATTGGTGAAATTAACAACACCTGAGATGGGTGTGACCTAGAGGACATGCTGTGTAAATCGCATCCAATCAGATCACATGTGAGTGAAACCATTACCTATATTTCTCCTGTTAAGTGTAGTCAGTCCACGGGTCATCCATTACTTATGGGATATTAACTCCTCCCCAACAGGAAGTGCAAGAGGATCACCCAAGCAGAGCTGCTATATAGCTCCTCCCCTCTACGTCATACCCAGTCATTCTCTTGCACCCAACTAATAGATAGTATGTGTGAGAGGACTGTGGTTATTAAACTTAGTTTTTATTTCTTCAATCAAAAGTTTGTTATTTTAAACGGCACCGGAGTGTGTTGTTTTTTCTCAGGCAGCATTTGAAGAAGAATCTACCTGAGTTTTGTGTATGATCTTAGCGGACGTAACTAAGATCCATTTGCTGTTCTCGGCCATTCTGAGGAGTGAGGTAACTTCAGAACAGGGGACAGCGGGCAGGTTCACCTGCAAAGAGGTATGTTGCAGTATATTATTTTCTAAGGAATGGAATTGACTGAGAAAATACTGCTAATACCGATATAATGTAAGTACAGCCTTAAATGCAGTAGTAGCAACTGGTATCAGGCTGATATGTATGTATGTTTACACTTTAGTATTTCTGGGGAATGGCACTTCACTGGGAAAATACTGTATGCATATAACTTTTAGCCTAATCTGCAGTGGGAGCGACTAGCAGCAGGCTTTTTAATGACATTTCATAAATTAGATTTTAAACGTTTGCTGGCATGTTAAATCGTTTAATTATCTGAGGTACTTGGTGAAAAATTGTTTTGGGCGTTATTTTCCACATGGCTGTCGTTTGTTTTGAATTAAAACAGTTTACTGAGCTTCCCTCACTGTTGTATTGTGAGTGGGAGGGGCCTATTTTGGCGCTTTTACTACGCATTAGAAATTCAGTCACAGTCTGCTTTCTTCTCCCTGCATGATCCAGGACGTCTCTACAGAGCTCAGGGGTCTTCAAAACTAGTTTTGAGGGAGGTAATCACTCACAGCAGACCTGTGAGACTGTGCTTTGACTGTGATAAAAACGCTTATATTTTCAATTGTTATCCGTTTTTCTGATATTAAGGGTTAATCATCCATTGCTAATGAGTGCAATCCCTTGCTAAATTTATGCATTTAACTGTGAAAATTTGGTTTCTATAACTAATCCGGTTCATTGTTATTCAACTGTGACAGTTTTTGTGTGCTTCTTAAAGGCACAGTAACGTTTTTTATATTGCTTGCAAATTTATTTGAAAAGTATTTTCCAAGCTTGCTAGTCTAACTGCTAGTTTGTTTTAACATGTCTGACACAGAGGAATCTCTTTGTGCAATATGTTCAAAAGCCAAGGTGGAGCCCAATAGAAATTTGTGTACTAATTGCATTGATGCTACTTTAAATAAAGGTCAATCTGTACATTTTAAGAAAAATTCACCAGACGAGGGGAAAGTTATGCCGACTAACTCTCCTCACGTGTCAGTACCTGCATCTCCCGCTCAGGAGGTGCGTGATATTGCGATGCCAAGTACATCAGGGCGGCCATTACAAATCACTTTACAAGACATGGCTAATGTTATGACTGAAGTTTTATCTAAATTACCAGAACTTAGAGGTAAACACGACCACTCTGGGGTGAGAACAGAGTACGCTGATAATGTTAGAGCCATGTCTGATACTGCGTCACAAATGGCAGAACATGAAGACGGAGAGCTTCATTCTGTGGGTGACGGATCTGATCCAAATAGACTGGACTCAGACATTTCAAATTTTAAATTTAAGCTTGAGAACCTCCGTGTATTATTAGGGGAGGTATTAGCGGCTCTGAATGATTGTAACACGGTTGCAATCCCAGAGAAATTATGTAGGCTGGATAGATACTATGCGGTACCGGCGTGTACCGACGTCTTTCCTATACCTAAGAGACTAACAGAAATTATTACTAAGGAGTGGGATAGGCCTGGTGTGCCCTTTTCCCCCCCTCCTATATTTAGAAAAATGTTTCCAATAGACGCCACCACACGGGACTTATGGCAGACGGTCCCTAAGGTGGAAGGAGCAGTTTCTACTCTGGCTAAGCGTACCACTATCCCGGTGGAGGATAGCTGTGCCTTTTCAGACCCAATGGATAAAAAATTAGAGGGTTACCTTAAGAAAATTTTTTCTCAACAAGGTTTTATATTACAACCTCTCGCATGCATTGCGCCTGTCACGGCTGCGGCGGCATTTTGGTTTGAGTCTCTAGAGGAGACCATTAGCTCAGTTCCATTGGATGAAATCATAGACAAGCTTAGAGTCCTTAAGCTAGCTAATTCATTTATTTATGATGCCGTAGTACATTTAACTAAGCTTACGGCTAAGAATTCCGGATTCGCCATCCAGGCGCGCAGAGCGCTGTGGCTAAAATCCTGGTCAGCCGATGTGACTTCTAAATCTAAATTGCTTAACATACCTTTCAAAGGGCAGACATTATTTGGGCCCGGTTTGAAAGAAATTATCGCTGACATTACTGGAGGTAAGGGACATGCCCTGCCTCAAGACAGAGCCAAACCAAGGGCTAGACAGTCTAATTTTCGTGCCTTTCGTAACTTCAAGGCAGGAGCAGCATCAACTTCCTCCGCTCCAAAACAGGAAGGAACTGTTGCTCGTTACAGACAGGGCTGGAAACCTAACCAGACCTGGAACAAGGGCAAGCAGGCCAGAAAACCTGCTGCCGCCCCTAAGACAGCATGAAGTGAGGGCCCCCGATCCGGCAACGGATCTAGTAGGGGGCAGACTTTCTCTCTTCGCCCAGGCTTGGGCAAGAGATGTCCAGGATCCCTGGGCGTTAGAGATCATATCCCAGGGATATCTTCTGGACTTCAAAGCTTCTCCTCCCAAAGGGAGATTTCATCTTTCAAGGTTGTCAACAAACCAGACAAAGAAAGAGGCGTTTCTACGCTGTGTTCAAGATCTTTTGTTAATGGGAGTGATCCACCCGGTTCCGAGGGTCGGAACACGGACAAGGGTTTTACTCAAATCTGTTTGTGGTTCCCAAGAAAGAGGGAACCTTCAGACCAATTTTGGATTTAAAGATCCTAAACAAATTCCTAAGAGTTCCATCGTTCAAAATGGAAACTATTCGGACAATCTTACCCATGATCCAAAAGGGTCAATACATGACCACAGTGGATCTAAAGGATGCGTACCTTCACATTCCGATTCACAGGGATCATTACCGGTACCTAAGGTTTGCCTTCCTAGACAGGCATTATCAGTTTGTAGCTCTTCCCTTCGGGTTAGCTACGGCTCCAAGAATCTTTACAAAGGTACTGGGCTCTCTTCTGGCGGTACTAAGACCGCGAGGAATAGCGGTAGCTCCGTACCTAGACGACATTCTGATACAAGCGTCAAATTTCCAAACTGCCAAGTCTCATACAGAGTTAGTTCTGGCATTTCTAAGGTCGCATGGGTGGAAGGTGAACGTAGAAAAGAGTTCTCTATTGCCACTCACAAGAGTTCCCTTCTTGGGGACTCTTATAGATTCTGTAGAAATGAAAATTTACCTGACAGAGGACAGGTTAACAAAACTTCTAAATGCTTGCCGTGTCCTTCATTCCATTCAACACCCGTCAGTGGCTCAATGCATGGAGGTTATCGGCTTAATGGTAGCGGCAATGGACATAGTACCTTTTGCACGCCTGCATCTCAGACCGCTGCAATTGTGCATGCTAAGTCAGTGGAATGGGGATTACTCAGATTTGTCCCCTATGCTGAATCTGGATCAAGAGACCAGAGATTCTCTTCTATGGTGGCTTTCTCGGCCACATCTGTCCAGGGGGATGCCCTTCAGCAGGCCAGACTGGACAATTGTAACAACAGACGCCAGCCTACTAGGTTGGGGCGCTGTCTGGAATTCCCTGAAGGCTCAGGGATCATGGACTCAGGAGGAGAGTCTCCTTCCAATAAACATTCTGGAATTGAGAGCAGTTCTCAATGCCCTTCTGGCTTGGCCTCAGTTAGCAACTCTGAGGTTCATCAGGTTTCAGTCGGACAACATCACGACTGTGGCTTACATCAACCATCAGGGAGGGACAAGGAGTTCCCTAGCGATGATGGAAGTATCAAAGATAATTCGCTGGGCAGAGTCTCACTCTTGCCACCTGTCAGCGATCCACATCCCAGGCGTGGAGAACTGGGAGGCGGATTTCCTAAGTCGCCAGACTTTTCATCCGGGGGAGTGGGAACTTCATCCGGAGGTCTTTGCCCAAATACTTCGACGTTAGGGCAAACCAGATATGGATCTCATGGCGTCTCGCCAGAACGCCAAGCTTCCTTGTTACGGGTCCAGGTCCAGGGACCCGGGAGCGGTCCTGATAGATGCTTTGACAGCACCTTGGACCTTCAAGATGGCTTATGTGTTTCCACCCTTCCCGATGCTTCCTCGATTGATTGCCAGGATCAAACAGGAGAAAGCATTGGTGATTCTAATAGCGCCTGCGTGGCCACGCAGGACCTGGTATGCAGACCTAGTGGACATGTCATCCTGTCCACCTTGGTCTCTGCCTCTGAGACAGGACCTTCTAATTCAGGGTCCTTTCAAACATCAAAATCTAATTTCTCTGAAGCTGACTGCATGGAGATTGAACGCTTGATTTTATCAAAGCGTGGATTTTCGGAGTCAGTAATTGATACCTTAATACAGGCTAGGAAACCTGTTACCAGGAAAATTTACCATAAAATATTATATGGCGTAAATATTTACACTGGTGCGAATCCAAGAGTTACTCATGGAGTAAGGTTAGGATTCCTAGGATATTGTCTTTTCTACAAGAAGGTTTAGAAAAGGGTTTATCTGCAAGTTCTTTAAAGGGACAGATCTCAGCTCTGTCCATCCTTTTACACAAACGTCTGTCAGAAGTTCCAGACGTTCAGGCTTTTTGTCAGGCTTTGGCCAGGATTAAGCCTGTGTTTAAGACTGTTGCTCCACTGTGGAGCTTAAACTTAGTTCTTAACGTTTTACAGGGTGTTCCATTTGAACCCCTTCATTCCATTGATATCAAGCTGTTATCTTGGAAAGTTCTGTTTCTAATGGCTATTTCCTCGGCTCGTAGAGTCTCTGAGTTATCGGCCTTACATTGTGATTCTCCTTATCTGATTTTTCATTCAGACAAGGTAGTTCTGCGTACTAAACCTGGGTTCTTACCTAAGGTAGTCACTAACAAGAATATCAATCAAGAGATTGTTGTTCCATCATTGTGCCCTAACCCTTCTTCAAAGAAGGAACGACTTCTGCACAATCTAGACGTAGTCCGTGCCTTGAAATTTTATTTACAGGCAACTAAAGATTTTCGCCAAACATCTTCCCTGTTTGTAGTTTATTCTGGTCAGAGGAGAGGTCAAAAAGCATCTGCTACCTCTCTCTCTTTTTGGCTTCGTAGCATAATACGTTTAGCCTATGAGACTGCTGGACAGCAGCCTCCTGAAAGAATTACAGCTCATTCTACTAGAGCTGTGGCTTCCACTTGGGCCTTTAAGAATGAGGCCTCTGTTGAACAGATTTGCAAGGCTGCAACTTGGTCTTCACTTCATACTTTTTCCAAATTTTACAAATTTGACACTTTTGCTTCTTCTGAGGCTGTTTTTGGGAGAAAGGTTCTTCAGGCAGTGGTTCCTTCTGTGTAAAGATCCTGCCTTTCCCTCCCGTCATCCGTGTACTTCTAGCTTTGGTATTGGTATCCCATAAGTAATGGATGACCCGTGGACTGACTACACTTAACAGGAGAAAACATAATTTATGCTTACCTGATAAATTCCTTTCTCCTGTAGTGTAGTCAGTCCACGGCCCACCCTGTTTTTTATGGCAGGTCTTAAATTTAAATTAAATTCCAGTCACCACTGCACCCTATAGTTTCTCCTTTCTCGTTTGGTTTCGGTCGAATGACTGGGTATGACGTAGAGGGGAGGAGCTATATAGCAGCTCTGCTTGGGTGATCCTCTTGCACTTCCTGTTGGGGAGGAGTTAATATCCCATAAGTAATGGATGACCCGTGGACTGACTACACTACAGGAGAAAGGAATTTATCAGGTAAGCATAAATTATGTTTTCTCTTGTAAGATGTATCGAGTCCACAGATTCATCCTTACTTGTGGGATATTCTCCTCCCCTACAGGAAGTGGCAAAGAGAGCACCCACAGCAGAGCTGCCTACATAGCTCCCCCCTTAACTCCACCCCCAGTCATTCTCTTTGCCTACTCTAAGTAACTAGGAAGTGCAGAGCGAGTGTGGTGACAAGAATGTTAGTTTTTTATTTCTCAAGAAAAAGTTTGTTATTTTAAATGGTGCCGGTGTGTACTATTTACTCTTTGGCAGAAAAGGAGATGACGATTTCTGCAAGGGGATTATGATCTTAGCACTTTGTAACTAAGATCCACTGCTGTTCTCACAAGGGTCGAAGAGTACAGGAAAACTTCAGTTGGGGGAACGGTTTGCATGCTAAGCTGCATATGAGGTATGTTCAGTCTATGTTTTTCTAGACAGACTGTGTTTATTCTAGAAAGGGCTGGCAATATCCCCATGGGGAAAGGGTAAGCTGTATTCAGACACTTGGATAAGAATTTCAGCTTGCTTGAAGGGCTCATTTGTTACTGGTGACACTGTTAACCCCCCCCCAAAAAAAAACAAAACATTTTTTGTTTGTTCAAGTAAATGATGCATTTATAACGTTTTTTTGTAGGGACTGAAGGGGTCTTTGTGGCTTTTGTTAGGGTTTTTTAACCCACATGATTGATAAGAGACACTCAGGTGTTTTTTCTAATAGGCCTCAAAACATTGAGTAAGGTGGGAGGGGCCTATTTTCGTGCCTCAGTTGTGCAGTTTCTTTTCCTTAAAGGGACACTGTACCCAAAAGAATTATTTCATGATTCAGATTGAGCATGAAATTTTAAGTAACTTTCTAATTTACTCCTATTATCACATTTTCTTCATTCTCTTGGTATCTTTATTTGAAATGCAAGAATGTAAGTTTAGATGCCGGCCCATTTTTGGTGAACAACCTGGGTTGTCCTTGCTGATTAGTGGATAAATTCCTCCACCAATAAAAAAAGTGCTGTCCAGAGTACTGAAACCAAAAAAAAGCTTAGATGCCTTCTTTTTCAAATAATGATAGCAAGAGAACGAAGAAAAATTGATAATAGGAGTAAATTAGAAAGTTGCTTTAAATTGCATGCTCAATCTGAATCACGAAAGAAAGTTTTTGGGTACAGTGTCCCTTTAAGAGTCATCCAACTGCTCCTGCTGTGTTTGAGGGCTGTAAAGGAGGTTTTTCCCCCACAAATCGTTCTGAAGGGCAGTTAGGCACCACAGCAGAGCTGTGGCAAGGTGCTGAAGGTCTTTTTTACCGGTTTTGATGTTTTTTCAATCTGGTTTTGCCATTAAAGGGTTAATTGGAAGTTGCCGATAGTTGCACGGCTCAGCTTTGAAGAGGGAGGTTCCGAGAACCGGAAGTGAGCAAAGTGACGTCACACGCCACCCGAGAGGATCCACACAGAGGGGACCAGAGTGGTCAGAATAGGAGTCAAGGGCCGGACCGCTTGCGTGTGCACCTGGTTTGTGCACAGAGGGTCGTCGTGGATCCGGTTGTTTTCAGCAACAGAGGAGGTGTCACCGGACGTCACGTAACTAGGAAAGGTGAGAGACTGATTGCAATATCAGACTTGACATCAAGGCAATTTGTCCAATATTGGTTTGCTCTTTATAACATTCATGGGAGCACTTGCTTATTGCCAAAGCAACCAGTAGTTTTAAGTGCCGACACACATTGACTTTTTTGTTTGATAAATATGTACTACCAACAAACAATGGGTATCAATGGTATATAAAAGTCCATGGGTGGTTTATGGATGGTATCGGTGTAAATGGATGATTGGGCACAAAAAGGCAGCTATCTGTAGAGGATCAAGGCCGCAATCCAAGGTCAGTAATCTGTAGTGGATAAAGAAGAACAGAAGTCCCACATGGCCCAATATTGTACAATATAATCAGTAAAATATAGGTAATGGTTTCACTCACATGTTATCTAACACCCCTAATGGTGTAGAAGGAGCAATCTGGGGTCAATGACAGTCACCCAGAAGACTGGCCTCCGGTCAAAGTGCTGTGATCTGTAGAGGACAATATAAAGCACAAGAGGGTGCCTATATGGCCTTGTACTGTAAATGCACAATAGATAGTAAGAGTGTATGAAATTCACTCACATTTGGTGGAGCACCTCCCTTGGTGCTGCAGAGGTAAGCTGGGATCAATATGGTCACCCAGTAGACTTATTCTCCAGCAGTTCAGGAACTCTCAGTCGTCCAATATTCGATTATAGGTGTAAATAGTAAATATAAACAGGCAGCAAGTGGTAAGTAATAACTTACTTTATTTAAAAGATTAAAATAGTTAGCAACGCGTTTCTCAGCCAACCAGTGGCTGTTTCATCAGGCTTAATAAAAAATGGTATAAAACACTTTCTATATATGCCAAACAAACAAATCTAGATAATTGGTGAAATTAACAACACCTGAGATGGGTGTGACCTAGAGGACATGCTGTGTAAATCGCATCCAATCAGATCACATGTGAGTGAAACCATTACCTATATTTCTCTTGTAAGATGTATCGAGTCCACAGATTCATCCTTACTTGTGGGATATTCTCCTCCCCTACAGGAAGTGGCAAAGAGAGCACCCACAGCAGAGCTGCCTACATAGCTCCCCCCTTAACTCCACCCCCAGTCATTCTCTTTGCCTACTCTAAGTAACTAGGAAGTGCAGAGCGAGTGTGGTGACAAGAATGTTAGTTTTTTATTTCTCAAGAAAAAGTTTGTTATTTTAAATGGTGCCGGTGTGTACTATTTACTCTTTGGCAGAAAAGGAGATGACGATTTCTGCAAGGGGATTATGATCTTAGCACTTTGTAACTAAGATCCACTGCTGTTCTCACAAGGGTCGAAGAGTACAGGAAAACTTCAGTTGGGGGAACGGTTTGCATGCTAAGCTGCATATGAGGTATGTTCAGTCTATGTTTTTCTAGACAGACTGTGTTTATTCTAGAAAGGGCTGGCAATATCCCCATGGGGAAAGGGTAAGCTGTATTCAGACACTTGGATAAGAATTTCAGCTTGCTTGAAGGGCTCATTTGTTACTGGTGACACTGTTAACCCCCCCCCCCCAAAAAAAAAAAAACGTTTTTTGTTTGTTCAAGTAAATGATGCATTTATAACGTTTTTTGTAGGGACTGAAGGGGTCTTTGTGGCTTTTGTTAGGGTTTTTTAACCCACATGATTGATAAGAGACACTCAGGTGTTTTTTCTAATAGGCCTCAAAACATTGAGTAAGGTGGGAGGGGCCTATTTTCATGCCTCAGTTGTGCAGTTTCTTTTCCTTAAAGGGACACTGTACCCAAAAGAATTATTTCGTGATTCAGATTGAGCATGAAATTTTAAGTAACTTTCTAATTTACTCCTATTATCACATTTTCTTCATTCTCTTGGTATCTTTATTTGAAATGCAAGAATGTAAGTTTAGATGCCGGCCCATTTTTGGTGAACAACCTGGGTTGTCCTTGCTGATTAGTGGATAAATTCCTCCACCAATAAAAAAAGTGCTGTCCAGAGTACTGAAACCAAAAAAAGGTTAGATGCCTTCTTTTTCAAATAATGATAGCAAGAGAACGAAGAAAAATTGATAATAGGAGTAAATTAGAAAGTTGCTTTAAATTGCATGCTCAATCTGAATCACGAAAGAAAGTTTTTGGGTACAGTGTCCCTTTAAGAGTCATCCAACTGCTCCTGCTGTGTTTGAGGGCTGTAAAGGAGGTTTTTCCCCCACAAATCGTTCTGAAGGGCAGTTAGGCGCCACAGCAGAGCTGTGGCAAGGTGCTGAAGGTCTTTTTTACCGGTTTTGATGTTTTTTCAATCCGGTTTTGCCATTAAAGGGTTAATTGTTTATTTGTATAGTTGTGCAAAGTTACTAAGGCTGTAAGATAATACTGTACAAATTTCGTTAAGTTTACTGCTTTTTTACACTGTTTTGCAGAACTTGTGCAGCTTTTTTTCTCTTAAAGGCACAGTACCGTTTTATTTCTAAGTGTTATTTACTTTGATTACAGTGTTTTCCAAGCTTGCTTGTTACATTACTAGCCTGTTTATTAACATGTCTGATACCAAGGAAAATCCTTGTTCAATATGTTTGGATGCCATTGTGGAACCCTCTCTTAGAATGTGTCCCAAATGTACTGATTTGTATATAAGTTATAAAGAACATATATTAGCACTTAAAAATAGAGCAATAGATGATTCTCAGTCAGAAGTAAATGAGGGTTCGCCATCTAGCTCTCCCCAAGTGTCACAACCAGTAAAGCCCGCACAAGTGACGCCAAGTACCTCTAGTGCGTCACATTCATTTACTTTACAAGACATGGCCACAGTTATGAATACGACCCTCACTGAGGTTTTGTCCAAACTGCCTGGTTTACAAGGAAAGCTGGACAGCTGGGTTAAGGAAAAATGCTGAGCCGCCTCACGCTTTAGTAGCAGTTTCTGATATACCTTCACAATGCTCTGAAGGGTCGAGGGATTTGTTATCTGAGGGAGAAATTTCTGATTCAGGGAAGACGCTTCCTCAGACAGATTCTGATATGATGGCCTTTAAATTTAAGCTTGAACACCTCTGCTTATTGCTTAGGGAGGTATTAGCAACTCTAGATGATTGTGACCCTATAGTGGTCCCAGAGAAATTGTGTAAAATGGATAGATACTTAGAGGTTCCTGTTTACACTAATGTTTTTCCAGTCCCTAAGAGGATTGTGAATATTATTGCTAAGGAGTGGGATAGACCAGGTATTCCGTTCACTCCCCCTCCTGTTTTTAAGAAAATGTTTTCCATATCTGATACCATAAGGGACTCATGGCAGACAGTTCCTAAGGTGGAGGGAGATATTTCTACTCTGTCTAAGCGTACAACTATACCTATCGAGGACAGTTGTGCTTTCAAAGATCCTATGGATAAAAAATTAGAGGGTCTCCTGAAGAAATTTTTTGTTCATCAAGGTTTTTCTCTCCAACCTATTGCGTGCATTGTTCCTTTAACGACTGCAGCTGCTTTCTGGTTTGAGGCTCTAGAAGAGGCTCTCCAAATGGAGACTCCATTAGAGGAAATTATGGACAGAATTAAGGCACTTAAGTTGGCTAATTCTTTTATTACAGATGCCGCTTTTCAGCTGGCTAAATTAGCGGCAAAGAATTCAGGTTTTGCCATTTTAACACTCAGGACGTTATGGCTTAAGTCCTGGTCTGCTGATGTGTCATCTAAATCTAAACTTTTGAACATTCCTTTCAAAGGTAAGACCCTATTCGGGCCTGAACTGAAGGAGATTATTTCAGACATCACTGGAGGGAAAGGTCATGCCCTCCCTCAGGATAGATCAAATAAGATGAGGGCCAAACAAAATAATTTCCGTTCCTTTCAGAACTTTAAGAGTGGTCCCGCTTCAGCTTCCTCTGCTACAAAGCAAGAGGGGAATTGTGCCCAATCCAAGCCAGTCTGGAGACCTAACCAGGCTTGGAACAAGGGTAAACAGGCCAAGAAGTCTCTAAGACAGCATGAAGGGGTAGCCCCCGATCCAGGACCGGATCAAGTAGGGGGTAGATTTTCTCTCTTCGCTCAGGCTTGGGCGAGAGATGTTCAGGATCCCTGGGCTTTAGAAATTGTGTCCCAGGGATATCTTATGGAATTCAAGGGCTCCCTTCCAAGGGGGAGATTTCATATTTCTCGATTGTCTGTAAACAGACAAAGAGAGAGGCGTTCTTACGCTGTGTAGAAGACCTACTTACAATGGGGGTGATTCGCCCAGTTCCAAAGGAGGAACAGGGGCTAGGGATTTATTCAAACCTGTTTGTGGTTCCCAAGAAAGAGGGAACTTTCAGACCAATCTTGGATCTCAAAATTCTAAACAAGTTCCTCAAAGTTCCATCATTCAAGATGGAGACTATTCGGACTATTCTACCTCTGATCCAGGAGAGTCAATATATGACTACCGTGGACTTAAAGGATGTGTATCTACACATCCCTATTCACAGAGATCATCATCAATTCCTCAAATTCGCCTTTCTGGGCAGGCATTACCAGTTTGTGGCCCTTCCCTTCGGGTTGGCCACGGCACCCAGAATTTTCACAAAAGTGCTAGGGTCCCTTCTGTGTCAGGTTATGTTCCTTGTGCATACAGCTTTAAGGATTCTTGCACCAATCATCTGAATACGCCCCTTACAAATCACCTGCACACCTATCATTCTGTGCTTAGTATTTTGTTTAACTGCTCTAAGTTGGATACCTCTACCTAAGCTCCTGAAGCTAGTACCTTGCTTCATACTTTGAAATTACGGATCAACTAAATGTTTGCTTGCTTATTCTTTCTGCCTGATTCTACATTGGGACATTTTCAGTGATCTTTAACCAAACCTTCTCTCAGCCACAAATACCTGTTTCCAGTGTGTCTGCACCATTGTGATACTTTACAAGACTCTGATACATAAACCTCAGTCTCCAACTTGTATACATTCTGTGAACTGTTTAACGCTTACTTACTATTTGATTCTCCTCCAGCAAGTTCTGTGACTCCGCGGTATTCCACCGCTGCTACACCTCTGACGTCACACGCCAACGGAAGCTCAGCTGAACGAAGACAGAGCGGATCAACAACTTCACCACGCTCTGCACTAAGGAGGTAGAATTACTTTCCGGACTCAAGGTACCGATTATTGTATCTGAAGCTGTTCTGCCACTGTGATCTTTAATTTTGTGAATCGCACATTTCCTAATTAATGCGAATCTTGTGGGCTGAATTTACATTCATCAGAACTCCGATAATTATATCGCTTAAAGCTATTCTCTGTTAAGACTTTACCACTCTGAGCTCTGATATTTGGAACTGTTGCTTTATATTACATTCCTGATCTCCTACCTTATATATACGTTACTCTCTATAAGAGTTCATGTTATTTTCTCCCCTCCTGGGAGTCTCAATATAAAAACACCTTGTTTCTGAAGTTAACACTTCCCCATAGTGTTAATAATATCAAGGTGTAACATACACATATTACTGTGTACATAGGAAACTGGACTTAGAAGTGCTGTTCAGCATTACGCTCTGGCAGTTCTACGACCACGGGGCATAGCAGTGGCGCCTTATCTAGATGACATCTTAATTCAGGCGTCGACTTTCCAGCTAGCCAATTCTCACACAGACATCGTGTTGGCTTTTCTGACATCTCACGGGTGGAAGGTGAACATAAAAAAGAGTTCTCTTTTCCCTCTTTCAAGATTTTCCTTCCTAGGGACTCTGATAGACTCGGTAGAAATGAAAATATTTCTGATGGAGGTCAGAAAGTTAAAACTCTTATCTACTTGCCGAGCTCTTCATTCCATTCCTCGGCCATCAGTGGCTCAGTGTATGGAGGTAATCTGACTCATGGTAGCGGCAATGGACATAGTTCCTTTTTCCCGTCTACACCTCAGACCACTGCAACTATGCATGCTCAAACAGTGGAATGGGGATTATGCAGACTTATCTCCTCAACTACATTTGGACCAGGAGACCAGAGATTCTCTTCTCTGGTGGTTGTCTCAGGACCACCTGTCTCAGGGAATGTGCTTCCGCAGGCCAGAGTAGCTCATTGTAACAACAGATGCCAGCCTGTTAGGCTGGGGTGCAGTCTGGAACTCCCTGAAAGCACAGGGCTTATGGTCTCGGGAGGAAGCTCTCCTCCCGATAAACATTTTAGAACTGAGAGCGATTTTCAATGCGCTTCAGGCGTGGCCTCAGCTTGCTGCAGCCAAATTCATTAGGTTTCAGTCGGACAACATCACGACTGTAGCTTATATCAATCATCAGGGAGGAACAAGGAGTTCTCTAGCGATGATGAAGGTAACCAAAATAATTTGGGGGGCAGAGGATCACTCTTGCCACCTCTCAGCAATCCACATCCCAGGAGTAGAGAACTGGGAGGCGGATTTTCTAAGTCGTCAGTCTCTTCATCCGGGGGAGTGGGAACTCCATCTGGAGGTATTCGCCCAGCTGAATTAAGCTATGGGGCACTCCAGAATTGGATCTGATGGCGTCTCGTCAGAATGCCAAACTTTCTCGTTACGGGTCCAGGTCCTGGGATCCCAAGGTGTTACTGATAGATGCTCTAGCAGTGCCCTGGTCCTTCAATCTGGTTTATGTATTTCCACCGTTTCCTCTCCTTCCACGTCTGGTTGCCAGAATCAAGCAGGAGAGAGCTTTGGTAATTCTGATAGCTCCTGCGTGGCCACGCAGGACTTGGTATGCAGACCTAGTGGACATGTCCTCGGTTCCACCGTGGACTCTGCCAATGAGGCGGTACCTTCTAATTCAAGGCCCGTTCACGCATCCAAATCTAATTTCTCTGCGTCTGACTGCTTGGAAATTGAACGCATGATTTTATCAAAGCGTGGTTTCTCTGAATCAGTCATTGATACCCTGATTCAGGCTAGAAAGCCTGTCACCAGGAAGATTTATCATAAGATTTGGCGCAAATATCTTTATTGGTGTGAATCCAAGGGTTACTCTTGGAGTAAGATTAGGATTCCTAGAATACTGTCTTTTCTCCAAGAAGGTTTGAAGAAGGGATTATCTGCTAGTTCTCTTAAAGGTCAGATATTTGCTTTGTCTATTCAACTTCACAAATGTCTGGCAGTTGTCCCAGAAGTTCAAGCATTTAGTCAGGCTTTGGTCAGAATCAAGCCTGTATTTAAACCTGTTGCTCCGCCATGGAGCCTAAACTTAGTTCTTAATGTTCTTCAAGGGGTTCTGTTTGAACATATGCATTCCATAGATATTATGCTTTTATCTTGGAAACTTAAGTTTTGTTTTTAGTAGCTATCTCTTCGGCTCGAAGAGTTCCTGAGCTATCTGCTTTACAATGTGATTCCCCTTATCTTGTTTTCCATGCAGATAAGGTGGTTTTACATACCAAGCCTGGATTTCTTCCTAAGGTTGTTTCTAATAAGAATATGAATCAAGAGATTGTGGTTCCTTCTTTGTGTCCTAATCCTTCATCTAAGAAGGAACGTCTGTTACACAATCTTGATGTGGTCCGTGCTTTAAAATTCTACTTACAAGCAACTAAAGATTTCCGTCAAACATCTTCTTTGTTTGTTGTTTATTCTGGTAAGCAGAGAGGTCAAAGGGCTACGGCTACCTCTCTTTCCTTTTGGCTGAAAAGCATAATCCGTTTAGCTTATGAGACTGCTGGACAGCAGCCTCCTGAAAGGATTACTGCTCATTCTACTAGAGCTGTGGCTTCCACATGAGCTTTTAAAAATGAGGCTTCTGTTGAACAGATTTGTAAGGCGGCGACTTGGTCTTCGCTTCATACTTTTTCCAAATTTTAGAAATTCGATACTTTTGCTTCTTCAAAGGCTATTTTTGGGAGAAAGGTTCTACAAGCAGTGGTGCCTTCCGTTTAAGGTCCCTGTCTTGTCCCTCCCTTCATCCGTGTCCTAAAGCTTTGGTATTGGATTCCCACAAGTAAGGATGAATCCGTGGATTCGATACATCTTACAAGAGAAAACATAATTTATGCTTACCTGATAAATTTATTTCTCTTGTGATGTATCAAGTCCACGGCCCACCCTGTTTTTTAAGACAGGCATATATATTTTTATTTTTAAACTTTCAGTCACCACTGCATCCTATGGTTTCTCCTTTTTCTTCCTAGCCTTTGGTCGAATGACTGGGGGGTGGAGTTAAGGGGGGAGCTATATAGGCAGCTATGCTGTGGGGGCTCTGTTTGACACTTCCTGTAGGGGAGGAGAATATCCCACAAGTAAGGATGAATCCGTGGACTTGATACATCACAAGAGAAATACATTTATCAGGTAAGCATAAATTATGTTTTTACCGATTATATCCTACAATATTGGATCATGTGGCGCTTCTGTTCTTCTTTATCCACTACAGATTAATGCCCACATGGAAGTCAATCGAGCAAAAAAAGTGTAAAAAACTCAAGCACACTACTTGTGCGCAAACCTGATGGCATATTCTCAAGTGCGCTAGCCCGACATGAAAATATGAATATTTTGCATTCCAAAGTTTTTCACATAGCAGCATATGTTCTATTTATTCATAAATACATATTTCTACACATATCTGATGTTTTTTTCACAAATATATATTTAGATCAAGTGAAAAGAATCCAGCTATCCAATAGATAAAACAAAGTCTTTATTGAATCCGTTTAAAAAACATATAGGATACAGCAAACAGCGAATACTGACGGTGTAGAGGGTGCAGCACTGAATGGCCAAAAGCAGACTGATGTTTCACAGTCAAAAACATTTTTTTTTTAAATACTTACACTACTGTTACAACAAATATGAGTGGTGGCACTAGTTGGCAAGTGGGCCTGGCACACACGCTGGCAGGCAGGCAACTACAATTATATTACACTAGCAGACTGATGTTTCACAGTCAAAAAAGTTTTTTTTTTAAATATTTACACTACTGTTACAACAAATATGAGTGGTGGCACTAGTTGGCAAGTGGGCCTGGCACACACGCTGGCAGGCAGGCAACTGCAAATTATTAGATTACACTAGCAGACTGATGTTTCACAGTCAAAAAAGTTTTTTTTTTTTTTAAATATTTACAGTACTGTTACAACAGATATGAGTGGTGGCACTTAGCAAGTGGGCCTGGCACACACGCTGGCAGGCAACTGCAATTAGCTTACACTAGCAGACTGATGTTTCACAGTCAAAAAAGTTTTTTTTTTAAATATTTACACTACTGTTACAACAAATATGAGTGGTGGCACTAGTTGGCAAGTGGGCCTGGCACACACGCTGGCAGGCAGGCAACTGCTATTAGATTACACTAGCAGTCTGATGTTTCACAGTCAAAAAAGTTTTTTTTTTAAAATTTACACTACTGTTACAACAGATATGAGTGGTGGCACTGCAGGCAGGCAACTGCAATTAGATTACACTAGCAGACTGATATTTCACAGTCAAAATTACACAGGCAAAAAAAAAAAAAAAAAAAAAACAGACTGATGTTCTAGCCCTAAAAAGGGCTTTTTGGGGTGCTGTCCAAACAGCAGAGATCAGATGAGTCCTTCAGGACTGTAGTGGACACTGAATACACTAGCCTAGCTATCAATTTCCCTAAAAAATCAGCAGCAGCTACACTGTTCCTCCTCTCACTAACAATGCAGGATCAGAATGAATCTAAAATGGCTGCTGCCCAGGAGCTGGGAGGGTCTGGGAGGGAGTGTCTGCTGCTGATTGGCTGTAATGTGTCTGCAGACTTTGAGATACAGGGTCAAAGTTTACTCAATGATGATGAATAGGGTGCGGATCGAACATCGCATATGTTCGCCCGCCGTGGCAAACTCGAACAAGCTATGTTCGCCGGGATCTATTTGCCGGCGAACAATTCGCAACATCACTAATTGTGATTTACTTGTAATAACAGTGCACATTATTGTGCACTGGTATTAAGAAGTGGGGTACTAATATTGCATGCAAGCGATATTTAGCGCTCCACTTATAATCTAGCCTTAAAGGGACACTGAACCCAAATGTTTTCTTTCATGATTCAGATGAATCATCCAATAGAATGAGAGCTGCTTAAATCCTATTGGCTGATTTGAACAGCAAATAGGATTTTAGCAGCTCTAATTCCTATTGGCTGATTAAAAATTTTCAGCCAATAGGAATGCAAGGGACACTATCTTGGATCGTATAACTTGCATTGAAGATTCAGTGTACGGCGGCGACCGTATGAAAAGGATGCTCCACGCCAGATGTCTTCAGGATGGACCCGCTTGGCACCGCCGGGATCAAGATAGAAGATGCCACCTGGATGAAGATTGATGAGGCCACCTAGATGAAGACATCTCACTGCTTGGATGAGGACTTTGCCGCCGGGATGAAGAATTGAAGACTTCTCGCCGCCTGGATGAAGATCATTCAAGCGGGACTTCAAAAACTGTAAGTGGATCTTCGGGGGTTAGTTTATTTAAGGGTTTTTTGGGTGGGTTTTATTATAGATTAGGGTTTGGGCATGTTAAAGAGCCAAATGCCCTTTTAAGGGCAATGCCCATCCAAATGCCCTTTCAGGGCAATGGGTAGCTTAGGTTTTTGTTAGAGTTAGGTTTTTTATTTTGGGGGGTTGGTTTGGTGGTGGGTTTTACTGTTGGGGGGGGTCTTTGTATTTCTTTTTACATGTAAAAGAGCTGTTTAACTTAGGGTAATGCCCTACAAAATGCCCTTTTAAGGGCTGTTGGTAGTATATTGTATGCTAGGTTTTTTTTATTTTGCTAGGGCTATTAGATTAGGTATAATTATTTTTTATTTTTGATAATTTTGTTTGTTATTTTTCGTACTTTAGTGTTTGTTATTTTTTGTAATTTAGTCTTTTTTATTTTTGTATTTATATAGTTTCTAAGTTTTAGAGTAGTGTTAGGATTTTTTGAATGTATAGTTTAGTTTAATTTAATTGGTAGTTAGTATAATTTTAGTTTAATAATTATATTAGTTTAATTGTTAGTTTAAACTTAGTTTTTTTTAATTTGACAGGTCAGTTTTAATTTAATTTAAGATAGGGAAATTGTAATTTTAATCTAAAGTTAGGGAGGCGTTAGGTTTAGGGGTTACTAGTTTAAATTAGTTTATTGCAATGTGGGGGGCTTTCGTTTTAGGGGTTAATAGTTTACTTTAGTATATTTCATTGTAGGGGGCTTGCGGTTTAGGGGTTAATAGGTAGTTTATGGGTGTTAGTGTACTTTTTAGCTCTTTTGTTATGAGTTTTATTTTACAGCTTTGTAGCGTAAAACTCATAACTACTGACTTTCAGTTTACGGTATGGATCTTGACGGTATAGGGTGTACCGCTCACTTTTTGTCCTCCCAGGCAGACTCGTAATACCGGCGCAAAGGAAGTCCCATTGAAAAAGGACTTTTGGAAAGCTGCAGTAGTTATGTTGCATTACCGCCAAAAAAATGTGCGGTACAGATATACCTGCAAGACTCGTAATACCAGCGGTAGTGAAAAAGAGCCTTAATGCTGCTTTTTCACTCATAACGCAAAACTCGTAATCTAGCCGATTGTTTTCTATGGCATTTGTTTCATGAGATTTTTTTCTGTTATGTGTATGTATATGCGTTGTATGTTTATTTTAGTGACTTTTTCTTTTATTATTAGATCATTTTTATTAGGTTTTATATTGTTTTAGTGAATGAACAGTGTGAAAGAAGATGATAGAACCCAGTAGTCCAGTGCATATTTATTGTGTTTGATATTTTTCTTATACAACCTGACACATTAGAAAGACCTTATGGTGAGCTTTTGCGGAATCCAGTGGATGGCTCTGAACAGGTGGAAAAAAGTGTGGGCAACCTTTTTAGGAGAAACAATTTTGAGAGATTATTTATAAGAATGTCAAGATTAATAAAAACTGTGTGGAAAGGAAGAGACACAAAACTATTTTGATCTTCCAAAACTTTACATATTTTTTAAATGATAGTAAACACCAAAAATGTTATTGTTTAAAAAGATAGATAATCCCTTTAGTTAACAATCCCCATTTTTGCATAACTAACACTGTTATAGAAATATACCTTTTATCTCTGTAAGTACCTTGTATCCAAGCTTCTGCTAACTGCCTCCTTATCTCAGATCTTTTGACAGACTTGCATTTCAGGCAATTAGTTCTGACTCTTAAATATCTTCTCGTGCATGAGCTGTGACTAAACGTCAAATGCATTAATTTAAGAGGCGGCCTTCAATGGCTTAGAACTTAGCATATGAGCCTAGCTAGGTTTAGCTTTCAACTAAGAATTACAAGAGAACAAAGCTAATTTGATGATAAAAGTAAATTAGAAAGTTGTTTAAAATGACATGCTCTATCTGAATCATGAAAGTTTAATTTGGACTTTAGTATCCCTTTAACTTAATATAAATGAAACATAGAAAACATAATTTACATTTTAGGTCTATCCAAGGCACACTACATTTCATTGTGTACTATGGACTCTTTCTGTTTGTAACAAACTCTTCACCTCCCACTTAATTCATTAATCGTTTCTCAGTAAAAAGTGTTTGCTCCTTCATACACAACCTCCAGTGCTGCATTAGTATTTATTTCTGCCATAAATTCAATACTAGTCACATACAAGCATGTGGTATAGTTACCCAGTTGTCCTCACTGAATACTCACCTCCCATTTCTTCTCTTATATTATTTTCCTTTATAAATAAGTATAGTGGCCAATATTATTTGTATTTATTCTCACTCCTCTCTCTATGATGGATTAATAACATACTTTTTTGGGCCCTTTGTCACCGGCTAATTTCTTGAGCCTTTTGTCATCTGGCTGCTTTTGACATCTGTGCCTTCATTATTGATTATTTTAAAACCCATGTTGATAGTCCCATTGTTCTTGTAGTGTCATAACTTCTGCATTTTATTTTCTACTTTGCACATTAACAATAGACTTTCTCTTTCACTCACCATGAGGATCAGTTTCAGATGATCTTTAGCCACCAATGTTTTGTCTCAATCTTCACTAACTCCCCCTTTCCTACTTCTGACCACCAGCATCACGTTACAAATTATTCTCTCAACACCCAATAAGGTTCAACAAAAGTATCTATTGGCTCAGATAAAACTTAATAGCTCTCTCCTTCCCTGAGCTTCCTATTTCTCATAAGAAACCTACAATAACCTTAAAGGGACATAAAAACACAATTTTTTCTTTCATGATTTAGAAAGAGCATGCAATTTTAAACAACATCTAGTATAGTACTAGTATAGTATGTATTGCTTGTGGAACAGTTAACACATTGAAAGCATCCTTTCCGTTGTTTAGGTAACCATGTGTATAACGACATCAGAATGAGGCTCCCATAGGGGTCTATGGAAGCACTCTCTCATGAGCACAATGCTTCCCAGCAATGCGAACACAAGGTTACAATGGCAATGCTGAAAAATTTAAATAGCAGAGCAATAGAGTGCAAATATCGCTATCATTAAAGCAATATTTAGCACTCCACTTGTCATCTGGCCCTTATTGAGCAGAGAAATTAAACATATAACATGCCAGTAAACCCAGTGAAAACAATTAAACATATAAATACCATATTATTACATAATTATAAAAGCCTATTTATATAAACTACAATTTGCTTTGAGAAACCTAGAAAAAGATAAACATTTAATCGACTTGCTTTTAGAGTATTTAATTCCAAAATCAATTTAAACTCTCTTTGAAGTAATCATTTATATCTATCCCCACCTCTTTTAGGGAAGCAATTATGTCTAAGACAGTGGTTCCCAAACTTTTTATTGACAATGCCCCTAAACTCAGCATCAGCACCACCTAACTTACCCGATACAAGTATTATTCAGAATACCCCTAATAAAGATAACACTACATTCACAATATAATTTAAAATACTGTCAATTAATGAAACATCTATTCAACATTTTAATTCTTAATTTTGTGCTATTGCTTTTTAAAGTTGATAGTCACTCTGCAAGTGTCGTATACGCTACATTTAGGGCTGGATTGCAAAAGGAGCACAATTAATAGTACAGGCTACATTATCTTGCACTCAGAATAACGCACAACCTGGTATTACAAGTGGATGGTTAATAATTTTATATTCTCATAACATGGTTAAACTTTTTAGAGCACCCTATACTTTTACTGGATAGGGTTGGGAGTGCCATTAGAGAGCTCATTGCTCTCATATTACAAGTGGAGAGTTTATTCTAAAGTGCAATCCACAAAATACCTCTGTATCTCTGTTTAAGACCTGAAGTATTATTAGTAGTATAGCACCCTCTGCACACCTGTGCTGCTATCCAACATTTGTAGCGCACAATAGACTATCAAGCAATATAAAATAACTGTAAGAACAGCAGAAGTGTTATTGATTGCACTAGAACAATGTTAATACACATACAAATACAAAGCCCTTCCCAGTGAAGCTCCTTGTCATATACCATATCGCTGTTAAAACATTTTGTTTTTTTCAGTAATAAACCTTGATAACATGTATAAATATGAGTGAAATACTTTATCTGAATATATTTTACGTCTTTTGTTATGTATATTTTCAAGTGTTAACACTTTACTTGAGGACTCCGCAAGCACTACTTTAGATTGCACTGAAGCGCAACATTTAATTTACCACTTGTAATATAAGTTATAATAACGTACCCAGCACTATTCATTCAAAGGGGTCAATTTATTATAGTGCGAGCGGACATGATACAATGTATCTTATCATGTCCGCTGCACATCGATAAATGCTGACAGCATACGCTGTCGGCATTTATTATTGCACCAGCAGTTCTTGTGAACTGCTGGTGCAATACCACCCCCTGCAGATTTACGACCAATCGGCCACTAGCAGGAGGTGTCAATCTACCTGATCGTATTTGATTGGGTTGATTTCTGTCCGCCACCTCAGAGCAGGCGGACAGGTTATGGAGCAGCGGTCTTTAGACCACTGCTTCATAACTTCTGTTTCCAGCGAGCCTGAAGGCTCGCCGGAAACACGGGGCATCAAGCTCTGTACAGAGCTTGATAAATTGACCCCAAAGTATAGAGCACACTAAAAAAAATGTCAGCTGGGTTAAGATTCTCTGGTAAATCTTTTTTACCATCTACTTGTAAAACCAGATTGTGCACTATTCTGTGTGCAAAGTCTCAACCCACATGTAGTTTAGCTTAAAAGTGCTAATATTTCTAAGCTCCACTTGTAATGTACGCCTGAGTAATTATTTTTTTTTTGCAAAACTTTTCTTCTGTCACAGATAGATTTAAAATGACCTGTTCTTGTGGGGATGCTTATGTGTAATCATTGCCACTACGGTGTCTGTGTCTACAAAATGTGTGTGTGTGTACTATATGTGTGTACCTGTGTGTGTGTGTGTGTGTGCTATTGTGCACTAATATCGTTTAAGTAAAATCAAAATCACTTTTATTTTTGTCGCTCACATTACAAGTTGAAAGTTATAATGTATATTAGCGCTTGAGTGAAAGGTAAAACCAAAAGTACATTAAGCCGAAGGTTAAATCAAAGGTATATTAAGCTGAAGGTTAAATAGCAGAGTATGTATATGTGTATGTAGCAATATTCACGTCATCTACCAAAGAGCCGCTATGGAGGTGCATATATCAGAATAATAAAATATGTTTGTCTTGACAAAGTGGAAACGTATGCTTTTTATGGAATATAAATCAATGTTAATGTTTCTATGCCAAGACCATAAAATTGTTACATTTTCCAGCATTATTATCTATTGCACTTGAGCTGACCAATCAGTACAAAGGAGATTACTACAAACTGACCAATACCCATCCAGATTCCTCTTTATTTTGCTGCTCAGCCTAAGATACGTTTAATTTTTTTATTATAATTTAGTTTTTTTTAAGTTTAACTTGTCCTTTTATTTCCTTTTCTAATTATTTTCTTTCAATGTATTATTTATATTTTTTAAGTATTCTTCTTATTTCTTATTACCTTCATTCCAGTTTATTCCTTTTTTTTTTTTTTTATAAATATTTTTCTTTATTAAATAGAAATTCACCGTACAGTAATATTGATATAACATTACATCAAAACATATCTTATAACAAAATATAGCTGTATGCATGGTTGACGGAAACATACATTTCACTCACTGAAATATTCAGAAACATTAGAACTGGTGTGTCAACAGTGTATATTCACATAATAGCTAATATAGGAAAGACAAGAAAAATCAAATATCGGGCATTATTTGGCCCTAGGGAAGGAGCAAATAGAATGTGAGCCAACAGGGCCCACGTACTAATTTTCCAGACAACTTGATAAATAGGGGTTATACACATCTCACTCATATAGAGGGTAAAGAATGAGATAAAGAGAAAAGAAAAAAAAGGGGGGGAGGAAGAGAAAAGGAGAGAGAGAAGAAGAGAGAGAGAAAAAAAAAAGGGGGGGAGGGGGAAGGGAGGAGTGAGGGAAGGAGGCAGAATGGGGAAGGGGCTGCATGAACTCTCTCCTCTCATTTCAGGAGTAGATCGTGCTGCTGGTGGGTCTCATTTATTCGGAGTTCAAACCAGTCAGACCACGTCTCCCAGTAAGAGTCCAGGGTATTATTCTCTCCGGCGACATATCTCTCCATGGTAGCGAAGTGATTTATCACATCACAGATCTCATTTAGATTTGGAGGCTCTGTCTGTTTCCAAGCCCGGGCTATGCACATTTTGGTCGCTGCCAGGACGTAAATTAAGAACTTCTTGGTGTTCAAGGAAAAGGATCTCGGAAGAATGTGGAGCAAAGCCATCTCTGGTGTCAAGTGGACATCCAGGTTCATGGAGCTAAGTAATAATTCAACCTCTCTCCATAGGGAAGTGACGTTCGGACAGCTCCACCACACATGAAGGTCGGAGCCCTCACGGTTACACCGTCTCCAGCACTCTCTGGTGGAGGACGGGTACATCACTGCCAATCGGGTTGGGACTCTATACCACTTCAACACCCCTTATATGTCTCAAAGACTGTGACACAATGAAGCGTCTTTTTAGTAAGAGTAATTGCATAAGCAAGTTCGCCCTCAGAAATGGAAATGTTGAGCTCACAACACCAGGCACGTATCTGCCACGGCACACCCGGTGTACAGTCATTAAGAAGCGTGGTGTAGTGGAACGAAATGGGACGGGATCTCAGTCCTCCTATACACCACCTAGATTCCCACCCTGTTTTCCCTCTGAGGGATGTCGTGGGGAATCTCCTTGCCTTGACAATACTGAGCACTCTGAAGCTCTCGAAGCGGAACCATAGCGGGTTTTCCCCTCTGGGTCCCGCTAAATGTGAGGCCATTGTAAGAGTACCCGAGTGATACAAATCAGAAACCTTCGTGATGTCTTTACTCTTCCAAAATTCAAAATGAATCTCCGGTGAGTTCCACAGTAGGCCCCTCAGGCTCTGAATAGGAGAAGGGTAGGGTGAGACACCCTGTCTGTGGCGAAGCTCATACCAAATACGTAGAGATTGACTGACAATGTGATTATTGATCCTAGCTAAGAGGTTTGCATGCTTAGGTACCCAGAGGGCATCCGGGAGGTCCAGATCTGCCGGCAGGGCTAGTTGTTCCAGGTGATACCAGCCTGGTCTGTCCGTCTCTACTCCCCATGCAGTGATATGTGTGAGTCTCGTTGCTTCATAATAGAGATATATGTTTGGAAACGCAATACCCCCCTTGGAGAAGGGTCTCTGGAGAATTTTATATGCTATTCGGGGGATCCCGTGTCCCCACACATATCGGAGGAAAATTCTATGGATCTGTTGAAGGATCCGATGAGGCACATTGAAGGGGAGGCATCAGAATAAATATAAGGCCTTCGGGAGAAGTGACATCTTAAGCGTGGCGACACGGCCTAGCCAAGAAATCTCACGATGGTCCCATGATATCGTCAAGGATTTAATTTTGGCCGTCAGCTTATCAAAGTTAAGTTTGGTCATAGTGTCTACGTTGTCACTGAGCATCACGCCCAGGTGAATTAGGCATTCTGTAGACCACTGGAATTCAAATTTATCCTGCAGTGCACGTAATCGCTCTGCGGTAATGTTCATGGCGTATGCTTCAGTCTTAGCAACATTAGACTTGTAGTAGCTATACCAGCCAAATTTGTCAATTAGGTCAAAGACCCTCGGGATCGAAGACTCTAGGTTAGTCAATAGATGGGTCACGTCGTCCGCAAAGAGGGCGATCTTTTCTTCGCGCGACGGGTATGGAACGCCAGTAATTCCATCTGACAAACGTATTGCTTGGTCAAAGGGTTCCATCACCAGGGAAAAGATTAAAGGAGAGAGGGGACACCCCTGTCTGGTGCCATTGGATATATTTATTACCGGCGAACAAAAACCTGGGCCCCTGATACGAGCATGGGGGGAAGTGTAGAGGGCCTGAATGGCTAAAACGATTTGGGGAGGGAAGTTGAAAACTCTGAGAACTTCCCATAGGTATTCCCACCGTACCCTGTCGAAAGCTTTCTCAGCATCTAGGGACAGGGCAACCATCTGAGAATATCGTAATTAAGCGTCTGGTGTTGTCCGGCCCCTGACGGCCTTTGGTAAAGCCAACCTGATCCGACTGTATTAGGGTGGGTAGTAGGTTAACTAGCCTGTCCGCAAAGAGTTTCGAATAGAGTTTCGTATCGACATTTATTAACGAGATTGGGCGATAACTACTGCATAGTGTCACGTCTTTATTTGGTTTAGGGATAGCGACAATTGACGCCTCAAGGATTTCTCTCAATATTTGCCCATCTGATTTAATTTCGTTAAAAAGTTGTCCTAGCACCGGTGTCAGTAATTTCGAAAATCTCTTATAGAAAGCACCAGGGAAACCGTCTGGTCCTGGAGCCTTGTTATTTTTCAAATTTTTGAGAAGTAGTGAAATTTCACTATCAGTGAATGGTGTCAGGAGAGACTCTCCATCTTCCTCCGAAAGTGTCGGGAGGTCGAGACCTCGAAGGAAGTCGCCAATTTCCATGATCGAGGCAGGTCGAGGGTGCTCACTTTTGGAAATGTTATATAATTTGTCATAGAACATGGCAAAGGCTGATCCTATGTCGGCTGGGGCATAAACTCTCTTTCCATCTTGTGTGATATAAGGTATTCTTGCTGTAGCTGCTCGCTTTCTCAATTTACCGGCCAGAAGCGAATCCGCCCTATTACTTTTATGGTAAAGTAGTTGTTTGAAAACTGAGAGGGCATTTTGGATTCTCTGTAATTCCAGCTCCTTGATCTGGCTTCTCAGACTCTGTACCTCAGTGGAGAGTGCCTGGGTAGGGTTTTGTCTATTTAGTGTTTCGGCCACACGTAGGTCGCAATGGAGCATTCCCAAGGGAGCCCCCTTTGCACAACGTAATTCTGCCACCTTAGTAAAGCAGAAACCTCGTAGGTAAGCTTTCAAGGCCGCAAATCGAATCTGATGGGATGTTTGCCCCTCTCGATTGTCTTGCAGGAACTTAATGATTTCTTCCTCAAGCTCCAGTAGGAAGGAAGTATCCCTCCACAAGAACCGAGGGAACCTCCAATGAGGTCTATCTATAGACGCCCTGGAATGTGACGGCATCGTGATCTGACCAAGTACAATAGTGTATACGCGCCTCATTAATAGAGTTCAGCGTCCATGAATCAACAAAAAAATAATCGAGCCTGGAATAGGACCTATGAGAGGCTGAGAAGTGTGTGAAATCTTTTGCTTCAGGATGGTGTGCCCGCCATACATCAAAAAGAGAATGTTGTGCAATCACATGTTGAAACTTAAGGGGCCACCGATATGGTGTAAGAATCAATCCGTTTATTAGTGGGGATTTTCTTGTCTAAGAGAGGATCCCAGACAAGGTTAAAATCACCCCCCAAGACCAGGGTTCCTTTTTCAGTCTATCAGCTAGGAGGAGAGTCCTTTTCAAGAAGGAAACCTGTCTTTGGTTAGGACTGTATACATTAACTAGGGTGAACAATTGTTCATTAAGTTTCCCTATCAGGATAAGGAAACGACCCTCCTCATCCCTTTCCACATGAACTAAATGGAACGCAACCCTTTTATTGATCAGGATAGAGACGCCTCTCGTTTTGTCTTTATAGGTAGAATGGAATATTTCAGAGTAATCCGAGAACTTGAGTATAGGCATATGTGTAGTCGACCAATGAGTCTCTTGCAAGTAGACTACATCAGGATTACAAGATTTAAGAAAGTTTCTTAACAGACTTGTTGGGGGGAGTTCAGGCCCTTCACATTCAGAGTGAGGAAGGTTAGCGCCATAGTATCCTTTCTTCTATTTTGCAATGCTCAGGGAAGGAAGAGAGGGAGAAGAGGAGAGAGGAGAAAGAAAAAAAAAAAAAGGGGGGAAGGGGGAGAGAGACCCCAAGACGGGGGCAAAGGGAAAAAGCAAGGGGTGAGAAAGAAACAGGGAAAGAAAGGTAGAATATTAGAGTACAGAGGAAGATGTGTTATCCAAGAGCTTGACTCCCTCAGGGAGTGAGGGACCAGCAAATGGAGTACTCACCAAGTATGAAACCAAGTCTGGACACTATCCAATAGTGTAGGGAAGCAAGGTAGGAATTTAGAATCTGTGTTCAAGTGTTTACAATGTAAATTACAATTCTGGGGGGGGGGCAGGAACCCGTTGGATGGGGTTACTTACGTTTTTAAGTAAATAATCGTGGTAGCCAGCAGCTACGGGGTACTTAACATAGATGTAATCTAAAACTTCCTGACAAAAACCTTACTAAGAAGTAGGAAATAATTAACTAGTTAGATTAGGGGTAAGGGGGGAGACAATCAATATGAGAAAGTAGGCCCGGACCCATGCTTATGGCGAGAGAAAAAACCTGAGGGGTTTGTCATGATGGATATGGAGGTTTACTAGAGTAGTTAAAAACCTAGGTTAAGGAATTTAGACAGGAGTGAGGGGACTTATAAATATATCACATGACTGAGGTTATAATATTCTATGGCATCGTTTCTGTGGGTCTCCTAGTAGGTATCATTGGTTATGGCCTTTGTCTGAATGGACTAAAAGTCATAAGTCCAGAATAATCAGTTACTAGTGAGTGTAAAATAAAATAAACAGATAGAACATAGAACTATATATCTTATGTAAGAGCATTACAACCTAACATATAACAAGAGAGAGAGAAAAAAAAAGGGAGGGGAAAGGGAGGGGAAAGACGGGACTACTCCCTAGGGATGTCATACATGATCGTGTTAACTTCAAGTTCAAACCTTGTCAACTGTGGGGTGTTGGTATATCCTGCATATGCAGCATCTAGTGAGGGAGCATAAAGATATGGTCTATACATCAATTATGGGGGGGGGAGGGAAAAAAAAGGGGGGGAGGGCTACATGGTCATATCAACATTAAATTCAAACCTTGGCATTTAAATTAGAAAATGAAACACATCACATCACAGAAAGTAGAAATTGTACATTTCTCGATACATTTCTTTCCTCCCTGTCTTTCCCTCCACTCCTCTCTTCCCACCACCTGGTAGACCACAGGTCTTGGAGAGTCATTAGGGACCATGGACTGGTGAGAGACTGGACAAGTTCCCAAAGTATAAGACCAGGGGGATTTTTATGTCCAAATATAAGCAGTCTATGGAGTTGCAAACCACCCTGTCAGGAAAAAAAACATGGGTCCAAGCAATAACACAAGAAGGAAAATACAGTCCCCCCTTTTACAAACTAGGATACTTATCATCCTGGGTTAATCAGTCACTCAGAATCTGGAGCAGGAGAATCCAGCCGGAACAAACCAGCCGTAGAAGATGAAGTAGAGTCTGAAGGCAAACTGGAGGCAAAAGATGGTGTCTTAAAAGTTGGTGATCTCTGTGGTAGAGGTTGCCACTCAGAAGCAGGCCTGATAAGTGTAGACTGAGATTTCAGTGGAGCAGCCATTGGAGTTGCAGGAGATTTCTCCCCTGGAGGTGGAGGATGACCCCTGGGCCCCGGTGTATGAAGTAGATCCCATTCTTTGAGATATTGACGGGCTCTATCCGGGGTGTTAGCAGCCAAAAGGTGGTTATCTTTGTGGATGAGGAGCTTTGTTGGGTACCCCCATCTGTATTTAATTCCCTGCTGTCGGAGGATTTTAGTAACCTCTCTGAATGTGGCTCTTTTTTGGATAGTAAATTGAGAGAGGTCTGGAAAGAGCTGAATGTCCCGGAATTTTTCTGGTAAAGCAGGGTTGGAAAACATCGCCTTGGCAATCTGCTCTTTGTATGTGAAAAAATTAAAGTGGGCTATCACATCTCTGGGCTTTTCGGATGGAATATTTCACCCTCTAGGTAGCCTGTGGACTCTGTCTAGCAAATTTTCATTAGGCAGTTGTGGTGATTTGAGGTGACCACAAAATTCGGCTAAGAAAGATTCTAAGTCGGCAGCAGTGATTTCCTCAGAGATTCCCCGAAATCTGAGATTGTTGCGGCGGGAACGGTCTTCAATATCAGCCATCTTTGCTTCTACTGTGTCCAGCATATCAACCACTACATGAGAATGGTTAGAGAGATGTGCCTGTTCTACCGCCAGATCCTCCTGTTTTTGCTCCAAGGCCTCAACTCTCTCACTGATTGTGCCTATATCCTTTTGCAGATCTGCTATGGAACCTTTGAAAGTTTTAGTGAGAGAGTCTTGCAGGTTAGTAATTTTTTGAGTGATTGTGTTGACAATTTCAGACGCCATGGTAGATGGAAGTTCTCCCGTTGTCTGAGAATACTGATCAAATAGCTCACTTTCGGTGGGTGGAAGAATATTCAAGGACTCTGAACTTAGCTGTCTATCCACCTGAGATTTAGGCTTAAAATGATCAGACATGGACTTTTTGTATTCAGCTTGGTTTACAGTCTTTCGTCTAGAGCCCAGTGGCATGGTAAATAGAAGCTTGCGGATAATTACCGCTCAGGTTGTATAAAGTGTATACAATTATAAGTGAGCAGAGACCCAGGAAAAAAGTAGTTGTCAGATAAGGAAGTTTTAAGACATAGTAGGGAGGGAGAGGGACCGGGCCCCCTTAACTACTTCCCCCTGTCGCCAGACTGCCTGCAGGTTTACATAGTTGAGACTATAAGGGCCTTTTTAGCCCTGCTTAGGGAATTTATAGACTGTCCAGAAGGATTGTATACTTATGGCATAGAGCACACACCTTCAGTCAGTAGTTGTTGAGAATTACTTGTTGTTAATAATCTTCTCACAGGATACAGTTAAATGGCACCACCATCAAGGAGAAGCTTAGAGTTCAAAGCTGTATGCAATTTACGGTAAATACCAATCCAAATTTTTATCTCCAGTTCATAATTGAAGGGAGAAACACGGTAAATAGCAATTCAGCTATTGCATATGAGACAGTATCTTCAGCTTATATGTTATTGAATGAGCACCCACGCAGGGAAAACACATGTGGGGCAGTGGTATATACTGATATATAAAAGTCCTTATGTGTTAGATTCTATAGTCTATGGTACCAAGAAGGACAATATGCTGTATTGTTGATAAAAGCACAGGTTGTATAACACTTATACTAGAGGCTAACAACTTTCTACTCACATACTGCCACGTGGGATGTTGCTGGTATCACTGTGTCTGCTCAACTTCTGGAATGAAAAAAAAGGATTGTCCATCAGTATTTTCCCTCTCCTTTAGGGTGTATGTTGATCCGGAGGGTTGGTCAGAGGGTTTGCTGGTGTTGGGAGAATTTTTGCAATTGTAGGCGCAGAATCGAGTGCCAATGTAGGCCGCAGCCGCGGCCTTTCCTGTGAAATGTTCCAGTACTCCCAGGCGGCCTAAATTTGTGCTTCAAAATGCCAAAAAAAAGGTAAGGGGCAGCTCCAGATGACCACACAAATTGTCTGAGGTGGTTTGTGGGCAGTTTCGCTGCACTTAGCTGGTGGAAAAGGCTAAAGTAAACTTTTTTAGGAGCAGAGTGTCCCTGCACGTCTTGCTAGTTCAGCTGCCGGCTCCGCCCCCCAGTTTATTCCTTTTATTCCCCTCTTATTTTCCATTTTTTAAGCAACCTTTTTCTGGTAAAAAAGAAATGGTCTATTGCACTCTGTAATCAACTCCTAGGTAATGTATCACCATTTCAAAATGGAGGTCATTCAACTTCTTCGAGCATGCCTATGAGACAACGATTTGTTAGTGAGATTGGACCATTAGGATGCTTTTCTCACAGTTCCAATTGACCCAGAACAATGGAAATTCCATGTTTTTTATTGGAACAATCAATTGTGGAATCTTAAATGTCTTTCTTTTGGACTTTCCTCAGCACCCTAGATTTTCACAAAAAAAATAAAACCAGTGGTGTCATGGTTAAGGCTTCAGGGAATTCAACTAATTATATATCTGGACAAATGGGGGGAGGGGGGAGGGGCCGGGTGGAACCTCTTGGCCTCACTCCTTAAGCACATGATCATTCTCATTTTTAAGTGTAATTATTGTGCCTAACTGAAATGTAATTAACCCTGACAGTCATATACAGCCTTGTCTACCTAATACTCTGTTCTAAGGCTTGCTCCTTTGGTGGCCGACTGGTCACTCAGATATAACCAAACATGCCACACACCTACAGGCGACAAACCAGGACTCCTGGACCAACTAAGAAAACGGTCCTAGACCATTTTACGCAACCAGTCAGGAGACCTGAAGAAGACTCGCATGAAGATCTAAGCGAATCGGAATCTGTAGACGAGAGGTCCCAACCAGATGCTGCTCCACTCTCACGATCCCAACACTACATCACAGAAGAGACCCTTAAAAAAATGTTTGCCCAGCAAACACGTTCCATTACAAAGGAAATTCAAAGGAGCCATGCTTAGCTGAAGAAGGATATTTCAGAAATAGGGGATAGGGTGGATTCCATAGAGAGAAAACATGACAACATCATCATGGACCAGTCAAACCTGCTAGCGTATTCTGAGTCACTGTCAGACCAATTAAGCCAACTTGAATTTAAACTGGCAGATGTTGAAGACTGTGCCCGAAGGAACAATATCAGGTTCCAAGGAATACCGGAAAATGTCTCGTCTATGGACTTACAGAATTATCTATCAGAGCTCTTTGACAACTTGTTGGTTTCTACTGAAGTTATAACTACCACAATGGAGAGAGCTCACAGAGCCCTGCGCCCAAGATCCGTCTCACAAGATAAACCTATAGACGTCATTGTCTGCTTTCACAGCTTCCTTTTAAGGATAAGCTTATGCAGGCTGCTTTACGCAAACCATCATTAGCAGAGAAATTCCAAAATATTCAATTATTGCTGGATCTGTCGGCTCACACATTGCAACATCGAAGACTGTACCAACCAGTCACTTAGAAAGGCGGGCCTTAAATACCAATGGGGCTACCCAGCCAAACTGATCCTCTCGAAGGATAATCAAACTCACATAGTGTCCTCGCTGGCCCAGGGGTCCACTTTACTCACACAATGGGGCCTTACAAAAGGAAGTCTAATAGAACCTGCTCCTGTCAAGGCAAAGTTGAGAGCCACAGCACCCGATTGGCCTCCTAAAGATCAGCGGCCTTAAAGACAAAAACTCAGTTATTGCAGGACTCTCAAGGTCCTCTTGTATCTCCACCTTGATCACTAGAACCTATCTGGTGATGACTTCGCTCTCCTCACTTGAATCTCTCTTTCTTTATCATAGAGTGCAGGTGACCCTCAACATGAGAAGGATCTAAACCAGGTCTGACTGAAACCAGATTACTGATGTTTTCGGATAACTTGTTTATGTTTCTGCCTTTTTCTGTTATAGTCTGTGTTATATTAAGATGTTACAAGTGGTTATTAACCACGATGGAGAGATAATGATACTGTCATTGATGTTACAGTTGGCTAATATTTTATTGTTATTACTTATGTTTACATATTACTTCACTGATGCGCTTTTATTTAGATGTTTCTACTATATAGACACTTACAAGACTAGTCTTACCCATAGATGGAGTGAGGCCAGACATCCCGGACCACACTAACCTTGCTCCTCTTATAGCTCCTCCCCCACATAGGCAGCCCATGCCAGGGTTCCAACCAGGTGGACTTCTTCCACCTCATAACCTAGTATAGCACTCAGCGACTTATAATCCAATTTGAAACTCCTAACTATTTCTACCCCCCTGTTCCTCCCTTTCCCTCCCCCTTTCCATAACAATGGCAAACCGTCTTAGACTTCTTACCCACAATATCAGAGGCCTTAATTCCCCCTATAAGCTAAGCCTCTTGAGTAGTGAACTACATTTCCACAACCCTGATGTAGTCTTTTTACAGGAGACTCATTGGGAGATAGATTCACCTCAACGCTTTCATTCCCGCTCATATTGGGTCCCTGATCATTCCCCTTTTACCAAGAAGGCTAGGAGTACGGCCATACTCCTGCATCGCAGAGTGGCCTATGAGCAAATACAGGTACTTAAAGACCTGCAGGCCAGGTACACTATTTTAATCTGTAGACTAAACCACACAATACATACGTTAGTATCTATCTACCTTCCCAACTCCCGCCAGCCCACATGCCTTAGTAAAATTCTCCAAATAGTTGATCAATACAGACCGGGACGAGTCATACTGGTGGGTGACTTCAACATGACTTGGGACCCTGCCTTAGACTGCAAGACCAAGAACCCAGACAGAAACAATCCTCAGGCAAACAATATCTCTGCTAAGTTCCGGACAATAATACCTCACCACGGCTATTTTGATGCGTGGAGGTCCTTACACTCCAGAAAAAAAGACTACACTCACTACTCGCACCCCCATAAAGCATATTCTCAACTGGACTACATATTCTGTCATGCAGAAACTTTAGACTCGATCACACGGTCAGAGATTTGCCTAAGCTCCTGGTCAGATCATGATCTGCTTACAGCCGATCTACACCTCACTGACAGGCCATTCCCCAGAACCAGCTGGTGCCTCCCACGTCATATCTTGGCAGACATCCCTTTTAGGGAAGAGCTAAGAAGCGACCTGTCTGAACTGCTTTGACAGAATGACAATGGACAGACCCCTGATGATATTCTTTGGGGCGCCATCAAAGCGATGGTTAGGGATCTCATAATCCCCAAACAAAGCCATTTAAGGAAGTTGGCCGGCCTAACACTGGTGCAGGTACATACCAAACTTAGAACCCTAGAAACTAGCAACCGTGCGTCTATTTCAACAGAAGTCACAGAACAAATCAAAGCCGTTAGGGATCATATTTGCCGATTGGAGTTAAAACGTACCCAGCATAATTTATCTAAACTAAAACAACTCTTTTACCATAAGGGAAACAGGGCCGACACTTTATTGGCCAACAAATTACGAAACAAGCACAGTACTTTTCACATTTCACAGATCCTCCATAATAATAAATTGTATAAGAAACCGTCCCTAATAGGAGAAAGCTTTGATGACTTCTACTTCAAATTATATAATATTGGCACTGCGGAGAACCTAACACCTACCTCCATCCACAACATCAGACTTTACCTGTCTACCCTGAACTTGCCCACACTCACGGCAGATCAACAAAACACGCTTACAACACCAATCTCGTTGTTCGAAATCTAACAAACCGTCAAGCGCCTGAAGTCTTTTAAGGCTCCTGGGCCTAACGGATTCCCCGCCCAGTTCTACAAGTTGTTTATCCATGAACTCACTCTATACCTGCTTAGGTTCTTTGACTTGGCAGGAAAGGATGGCACCTTTAAGGAAGAGTTTTTACAGGCTGCTATCGTTACGATACCCAAACCGGATAAAGACCCCTCTCTCTGTTCCAATTACAGACCGATTTCCCTGATCAATGCAGACATTAAAAATTACTCCAAGGCATTGGCTAGCCGTATTGGCAAGCTGTTGCTTAATTAGCCCTGATCAGGTGGGGTTTATCTACAACCGGGAGGGGCCAGATAACACCAGACGCCTTATTAACATAATAAGCGAGTCCACCAGGATGAAAAAGCCCTTCTCAGTCATCTCTTTGGATGCTGAGAAGGGCTTTGACCGGGTTCGGTGGGACTATCTGTGGGAAACACTCCAAGCATTTAATTTTCCTGCTGCAACTTGCAAGGCTATCAAGGCCCTGTACCCAGCCCCAACCACTATTGTCAGGGGCCTAGGATTCCAGACCCCGCTGTTTAGCATATCGAATGGCACTAGCCAGGGGTGCCCACTTTCACCCCTGCTATTTGCCTTAGCGATTGAGCCTCTGGCTATGAAAATTCGGTCTGACGTGTCCTTACCGGGGATTAGACTATCGGGCTCTCTGCACAAAATCACACTGTTTGTGGATGATATCACCATATTCACAGCAGACCCTGACAAAGCCATCCCTAGACTGCTGGATAACTTGAAGATATTTGGAGATCTCTCCTTCTATAAACTTAACCCACTAAAAACTGAAATCTTTTGGTGGGGCTACCCGCACACTTACATTCACAAATTGAAGGATCAATTCAACTTTAAGTGGGTAACTGAGCGGATTACTCATCTAGGAGTAAAGTTATCCGACAGTATCCCACAAATGATTAAAGACAATTACCTCCCCTTACTAACAGAATTGCATAATTTAAAAAATATGTGGGACCACAAGTCTATTTCATGGATGGGAAGAATAGCTTCTCTCAAAATGTCCTTCCTCCCTAAATTAACTTACCTTTTTCGCTGTCTACCAATTAGAGTCCCCATGCACCTCCTCCTCCAATTTCAGAGCGAGCTCACAAAATTCATTTGGCAAGGTAAGACCCCTCGAATTGCTCATAGAACCCTGCAACTCCCCATCCACTTGGGAGGACTCGCATCCCCGTCAGTAGTGAAATACTATGAAGGAGCTATGCTTCCGCACATCTCCCAATGGGGAGTACTCCAATCCTGTGACAGGTGGAGAGACTTGAACAGGCGTCCTTGCCACCCAGTGTTTTCCTTAGAGATGTTATTTGGACCCCACCACACAGCTGCAGAGCTATGGGCATATGTAATTTGGTCATTCTAGAGTGCTTGTCTGTTTGTGATAAGATTAGGCATTGCCATCTCATTGCTCCCCACCCCTCTCCCATAACCTTGGTAGCCGGTTTACTCACGGGCTTGACTGATACTCACCCTAATATGTGGGCTCGTTTGCATGTTACTAAAGTCTCAGACTTCTGGTCCGCCACGCAACCTGACGGATTTACAAACTTAGCGCAATTTGGCCAACACACAGCCATCCCTAAGTTCCCCTCCTTTGAAATGCTTAGGATTAAGAGTTTCCTGAAAAGCTGGGGCTTCCTTCCCTCCTTCTGCTCTCCTACCCTCTGGGAGTCCATCTGGCAAGGAGGATGCAGGCTTCTCAGGCCGATTTCAATACATTATAGCCTCCTGGAGGGCGCCTCCCCGCCAAGGCTAGCTCCACATTTATCTAGATGGGACACTCTCCTATGCATCAATACTTCCACTGACTCTTGGCAAAGGGCCATTCTATTGACAAAAAAGACCTTGCATTGCGTAACAGTGTTCGAAACTTATTATAAAGTTCTTTCACACTGGTACCTTGTTCCTACCCGATTGTCTAAAATGTCTGCAGGAACCCCACCCCTATGTTGGAGAGGCTGTGGTCTACATGGTAGCCTATTACACATTTGGTGAGAGTGTCCCAATATCAGATCCTTGTGGGAGAGAGGGTTCCGCACCCTCACTGATTTTGGTATTAGAGTGTCTGCTGGTCCAGCACTTGCCCTTCTCCATCTAGGCCTCCACGCTCTCCCCAAACATCAAAGTCTCTTTGGTGTTTACCTATTGGCCTCGATCAAAACGAATATAGCCAGGGCTTGGAAAAGGGAGTTCTCTCCCAAATGGGAAGATATTGTCAACACAATGGCTTACCTGTATACCATGGAAAAGGCCATATATTTTGACCTTAACAAATCTGACTTGTTTGAAATGGCCTGGGCTGACTGTAAAGACAGCTACAATATCATATGGCATCCGCCTGCTGTGACGAATGATGCCCAACCTAATCACTAACGACTCATCCTATTTTCTTCACCGATAGTATGTGCAGATACTCAGAAACATTGACTGAGGCATGCTTTTCCCTTCCCCCCTATTCCCCACATATGTGCCCCCCCTCCCTTTCCTCTTCCCCCCTCCCCCCGTACTGAATACATTTTAGTTGAAGTGCTCTACGACACAACCATTGACCCTCTCATCTCTACACACTATAGCTTACAATTTAACTTCGCACATGGTGAGATCAACTTGTCTTGTTTTTCTTTTTTCTAATGAATAAAGCTTGTTTTATAGGGCCAGAAGGCCCGATACTGTATTTGATTTTAACGTTGTAAAGGGGTCCTGCGAGTCCCCAATGGTTATGTTATTTATTTTCAAAATCTAAATAAAAACAATATTTAAATATATATCTGGACAATATTCGTATCATGAACCAGAATTTTGTCTCTCTTTAACATCAATTACAAACAAAAATCAATCTTTTAGAAAGTCTTGGTTTTATTGTCAACAAACAGAAGTTGGTTCTTTTCACAACAAAATCAATAGGTTTTCTGGGACTTGAAATGAACACGAAAAACTCTACCTTAAGTCGTCCTTTACAGAACATAAAAAATATAAAAAAAAGAAATTTCAAAAACTCTTTCCGAAGAATTTGTTTCAATCAGAACGATAGTCAGTTGGGTTACTATCATCCTATATTCAGGCTATTTTTCCTGCACCCTTACAGTACCGAAAATTACAAAGTCTGAAGATCTTCTATCTTCACAAGGGTTTTACCTATGCTCACATTAATCCATTATCTTTGAAAGCCAAAGCCATATAGAAGCTTAGAATTAGAGAGCAATTGTTGGTAAACTCCCAGACCTTATCATAGAATCAGATGCCAGTTACTCCAGTTGGGGAGCTCTTTGTGGTCTGTCAATTACAGGAGGAAAATGGTCACTGTCAGAAAAACTTTTTCATATCAACTGTTTGGCTGGTTTGTTTGTAGTCAAAAGTTTTGTAAGAGGTTTTTCTCCAGTGTCCATTCTTCTTTAATTGACACACACAGATGCAGATGCTGCACTTTGTAAATCAAACCACTGATTGAATGCGAATAATTTAGCTTAGCTGATACAACAAGTAGATATCATGTAGCTTGTAACAGGTGAAATAAGAAGTACCGTATCAAATGTATCATGTAGTCAGTGGAAGTAATCGCTTGTACAAACTGAGGATAGAATCATACAGCGGTCGGGTGTGGTGGTAAGTAAAGTTCAAGTATACACAGGTTTCAGTATGTAGACTGAAATTTGAAGTAAAGCAAGTTAATCTCACCACTCTTGTCGCCGACTGATCTTTTACTCAGGCCGTCCCATGGACAGGTATGGATCCACTCCTCCAATATCCAAAAGCAAAAGCTCAAATAAGCAATAAAGATTACCCTTGATGGGACAGATTGCAGCCGCAGGATTTCGTGCAAGTAAAAGTGAAGACTTTATTGTAAGATCTTTAACAGGGTGTCAAACAAACTCAGGGGTACACTGAAACAATAGCAAACGTCCGACGCGTTTCCTGCCCGGAGGCACTTCGTCAGGGACTTAACTAGTAAATACATTAAACAACTTAAAAAGACTTGCCTGCCTACGTCACAATGAGAGCACCTGTGTATTTTAATTAAAGGGACAGCTGCTGCTGTTTGTGGGAACGGAATAATGCCTGGCTACAGCAAAAACCCTTTTAAAACCCTTTTAAAGAGTAAGGTGTAAGTCAATATTGGATTCTGAGTATTCAATGTATATGAATCTTGTATCAATATAAATTACTTTAAAGAATACAATATAAAAGACTGTTAGCCGTGAAGGCATATTGTTGGATATATCAGTTCCCTGTTCATAAGATGATATAATAGGATTGCTCCGTAAGCAGACAAAAAACAAAATACAGTAAAAATAAGCTGAAAATAAAATAAAAAATTATTATAAGATAAAAAATCAGAAATTATTGTTATAACAATGTACTGCGGACTCTCAGAGGAAATGTGAGATAATTCTAGTATCAAACTTTCAATTTCAAATAAAATCTCATACATAACTTCTGTAATGTTGGTAATATACATGTGAACGGTCTTAGTGCCAAGGTTATTATTATATAGCAGACAACGGGAAATCGGAGACAACTAAACAAGAAACTTTTTATACGTTTAGTAATATTGTTGTATCTGTTTCTCCGACAACTATCATTATATTAAGTTACATAGTAGATTGAAACATAAAGGGCAAAGGGTATAGGGTATATCTTTGTGAAGAAAAAATGGTGAAGTGTGAGTGAAAAACTTGGGTGGGCTACAGAAATCTGATAAAAATGAAATAAAGTGACTTAACCCAGAGTACTGGTGTAAAAGTGCATAAACATTGAATGTTAAATACAAAAACAAAAATGCCTCATTATGAGGCATTCTAAAATTGTGTATACTGAATATCGGGTATTAAATTTTAAATATTAATTTTTAATCTTTCATTTTTAATTTTTAGTTTTTATTTAATGATTTTTGCCATGATTGAATCATAAAGTTAATTTGAAAATTAGTTCAAAATCTTCAATTGCTATGTTATTGTCCTTTATTCTTATGCTTTTTATGATATCTATAAAGATAGCATTATAACATATTAGATAGAAACTGGCTAAAATCAAAGTGAAAGTACAAAAGAACAACAGGTGCTTTTGAGCACATGTAAAAAATAGGAAAACCTGTGAGTGTAAGAATAACTAATACTTATAAGAGCTAGATACTGTGAATTTGAAGATAACTAATACTTGAAAAAGCTAAATGTATATATCCCGTGCACTGTGTATATACCTCTTGCCTATTGGAGTAGTACTTTAATATAATATTAAAATGGCACTGGTCAGTAAAAACTGATGATGCTGCTATTAATTAAGGGTAAAAAGAGGGGGGCAAGATACAGGACTATGAGTGATTTTTCTGTAATAAACAGATTATGATGTTAAAACACATTAAAGAAAACCAATTAATCTACAATATATCTGAGATCAGTGATTTTGTTAATGCCTTTAGGTGCTCCAGTTGATAAATTAAAGATCCAAAAGGCTTCTTTTCTATTTAATGTGGCCACCCTATCACCCCCTCTGATGTCATAGGGGGCGTGGTCAATGCCTTTAAAGCTAAACATTTTCTTTAAGTTGGTGTCATTAACAGGGATGCCTAAAGATATAAAATGATTAACAAAGTGTTTAGCTACTGGTGTAGAGGGCGGATCGTGTTTGATGGAGAGCAAATGCTCCCTGACCCTATCCTTCAGAAGCCTAGTCGTCCTACCTACATATTGCTTGTAACAAATATTACAACTAATCAAGTAAACCACAAATTTAGAGTTACAGTTCAATCTGAACCTAATGTCAAAACAGTTACCTGTGGCTGTGGATCTAAACTCATTACCAGGGACCACAAATTCACAGCTCTTACAAGGGATCTTCCTACATCTAAAGTATCCCACTTCCGGCTGGAGCCAGGAAGCATTTGCTTTAGTTGAAAAATCTCTACCTAAATAATTTCCAATTGTTGTAGCTTTTTTACTGACGAGCCTGATGCCCTGGTTCTGTAACGAATCATGCAACAAGGCATCTCTGTCTAGGACAGGTAGATATTTTCTAATGATATTATTTATGCAATTAAATTGCCTACTATAGCAGGTTGAAAAGGTTATAGGTGATTTTAAACATTTTTTATCTCGATGTCTATTTCTTGGGACGTCTTGCAACAAAGTATCCCTGAGCATAAGTTCCACTTCTTTGCTAACTTTTTCCAAGATACTCATATCATAACCCCTAATTTGTAGGCGCTGTGTAAGGGATGAAGCTTGTTCTATATATGTATTAAGGTTGGTACAATTGCGTCTAAGGAGCATATATTGTCCCTTTGGAATGGCCATCTTAAGATGTACTGGATGGTGAGAATCTGCTCGTAAAATTGTATTGCCAGATGTGGGCTTTCTAAATGTGGAAGTAACGACTGAATGAGATAAAATGTCTAGCGTTAATGTAATGTCTAGAAATGGAATGCTATGTTTAGATGCAGTGTGAGTAAATCCCAAGTTATAGCAGTTTGCATTGAGATATTCTACAAATGAAAGTATGGAATTGATGTCCCCTTTCCATAGTATTACCAGGTCATCAATAAATCTTCTATAAAACTTTATTTGTGACCTGAAGGGGTTAGTATCATGAAATATCTTAAGAAATTCAAAATTCGTTAAGTATAGATTTGCATATGATGGTGCAAATTTGGCACCCATGGCGGTGCCCTGGTTTTGTACATAGTGTGTACCTTCAAATGTGAAGTTATTGTGATTCAAAATAAAATTTGCACCATCACATACAAATCCAATAAACTTATCATCATATGTGGTGTACATCTCCAACATAGCTTTTAAGGCCTCTATACCCAGATTATGAGGTATACAGGAATATAATGAGGTGACATCAATAGTAAGTAAGGTGTCATCCTCATGTAAAGAATGTAAAAGCCTCAACAAATGTTTGGTGTCACGAAGGTATGCTGGGGTTATCTGGACAATAGGTTGTAAAACTGTGTCAATGAAAGACCCAAATTTTTCACCAAGGGACCCCACGCCAGAGATGATAGGGCGACCGGGGGGGCATTCCCTATTTTTATGTATTTTAGGTAAATGTTTAAAAACTGGTGTAGTTGGAAATTGGGTTTTTAATGAATCTGCTTTAAACTTAGTGATAACGCCCTTCTGAACAAAATGATCAAGAAAGTTATTGAGTTCAACAAGGAATTTTCTTGTAGGATTAAATGTTAATTTCCGATAGGTGGCATTATCACTAAGTTGTCTATGGGCTTCACAAATATATTGTTTGACACCCTGTTAAAGATCTTACAATAAAGTCTTCACTTTTACTTGCACGAAATCCTGCGGCTGCAATCTGTCCCATCAAGGGTAATCTTTATTGCTTATTTGTCCATTCTTCTTTATATGGACAACATTTTGGCGGGTTGTTACTTAAATCGTCTTGGAGGAACCAAATTCAGACATCTTTCCAATATTACAAAATATTTCAATCATCTTTACTTTGACAGTAATATTTCCATTATGTAGCAATATATTAATTTCAAATTCATCAGCGATTGGAAGTTGAACAGAGAAGTTTGTCTCCAAACTTGGAGAGGTCCTTTTTTCCATAGATTTATTTGCTTCTCGCTTGAACTTCCAATTACATTCATATTTCAGTTTGTGCCCAGATCCGGAAGGGAAGGCAATAGATGCATTTTTTCATCATTGGCCTCCTCAATCAGCTTATGTGTTCCCTCCAATTTAGATGATTGCGAGAACTTTGTTGATTGTTCTCAGGGATTTTCTTTCCCTAATGAGCATTACCCCTCTTTTCCTGAAGGTGTAATTTTTCTATTGTTTTGTAGAACTAAGACTTTTTCCTCTTCTATTTTCTATCCCTATTTTTATTTTGAACCTTCTTTGTTTGTCATTAAATCTTTAAAGAAATATGAATTCAATTTTCAGAGCTTCTTCTAACCAACTTAAATTTTTTTTATTCCTCCTCATGCTCCTGTCTTTTACACCACCGTTGCTAGGTGGATTAAATGGGTAATGAAAGAAGCTGGAATTAATTTATCTTTTTCAGCTTATTCAGTCAGAGGTCCTGCAGCTTCTAAAGCCTCATCTTTAATCTGCTCATCTTCAACAGTTTTATTTGAAACCAATTAAACATGCCTCTTTAAATTTATTTTGTTAGTTTGCTTTAAACTAGCAAAATATGATCTCTGATCTTATAATTTTAATAAAGACACAGAGACGAATATTTTCACTCCCTTTCATGTTTCTCCCACCTTTGGTTATATATATATATATATATATATATATATATATATATATATATATATATATATTATATATTATATATTCTTAATATCAGCTATGAGGACATTCTGAGAGAAAAGGGTTTCCTTCCTTCCTTCAAATCGTCTGATTCTTGGACTTCAAGATGGAACAAGAAACTCTCTATCTATCTTCGTGTCAATGCATTTCTTCCTTGTCAAGTTCTGTTCAAGTTTCTTCTATACATTTGTTGGATTTTGATGTACTGTCTCATTTTATTTGGTTGTTTGGAACTCTGCTCTTTTATGTTTTCTTTCCATGAGCAACAATAAGAAAGGGGAATCTGGACTGGGTATTGGTCCATTTGTGGTCATCTCCATTGGTCAACTGTTATTATGCTCTTTTAAAAAGTCTTACTGATTTAATTGTTTTCTCAGTGATTTATTTGTTCATGTATTATTTACTTTAAAATGCTGCAGTGATTAGCAAAAAAAAAAATAAAGCAAAATATTCGTCTGTGTGTATTTAATAAAATCTAGATTATTGCGCTACTAAAGCTAGGATAATCGGACTTTTAAACAAATTTCAAATGAACTTCTGTTATCAGTTTTTCTTTGTTCTTTATATAACTTTTGTTGAAAAGCAGGAACTTAAAGGGACACTGAACCCATTTTTTTTCTGTTGTGATTCAGATAGAGCATGTGATTTTAAGCAACTTTCTAATTTACTCCTATTATCAATTTTTCTTCGTTCTCTTGCTATCTTTATTTGAAAAAGGAGGCATCTAAGCTTTTTTTTTGTTAAGTACTATGGGCAGCACTTTTTTATTGGTGGATGAATTTATCCACCAATCAGCAAAAACATCCCAGGTTGTTCACCAAAAATGGGCCTGCATCTAAACTTACATTCTTGCATTTCAAATAAAGATACCAAGAGAATAAAGAAAATTTGATAATAGGAGTAAATTAGAAAGTTTCTTAAAATTGTATGCTCTATCTGAATCATGAAAGAAAAAATTTCGGTTCAGTGTACCTTTAAGCTTAGGAGCCAGCCCATATCTGGAGCACTATATGGCAGCCATTTGCAAGAATGGTGTTCATTTGTAAGACCACTAGTTGGCAGCACTTTTTCCTGCCATGTAGTGCTTCAGATGCATACCTAGGTATCTCTTCAACACAGCATATCATGGGAATGAAGCTAATTTGATAATAGAAGTAAATTGGAAGCATTTTTTAAAATGGTATGCTCTGTCTGAATCCCTGAAGATTTTTTTTTTTTATTTCATATGCCTTAACTTTGTTTCTCTCAACCCCTTTCTACACACTAACACCCATACAATCATACAAAAAAAAAAAATATTCAAGAGGGGGGCATATCATGGTGCCTCAGTTTTTGCAACACCATTGTAGGATTATATGTATATGTATGCTATGTATGTACAGGGAGTGCAGAATTATTAGGCAAATGAGTATTTTGACCACATCATCCTCTTTATGCATGTTGTCTTACTCCAAGCTGTATAGGCTCGAAAGCCTACTACCAATTAAGCATATTAGGTGATGTGCATCTCTGTAATAAGAAGGGGTGTGGTCTAATGACATCAACACCCTATATCAGGTGTGCATAATTATTAGGCAACTTTCTTTCCTTTGGCAAAATGGGTCAAAAGAAGGACTTGACAGGCTCAGAAAAGTAAAAAATAGTGAGATATCTTGCAGAGGGATGCAGCACTCTTAAAATTGCAAAGCTTCTGAAGCGTGATCATCGAACAATCAAGCGTTTCATTCAAAATAGTCAACAGGGTCGCAAGAAGGGTGTGGAAAAACCAAGGCGCAAAATAACTGCCCATAAACTGAGAAAAGTCAAGCGTGCAGCTGCCAAGATGCCACTTGCCACCAGTTTGGCCATATTTCAGAGCTGCAAAATCACTGGAGTGCCCAAAAGCACAAGGTGTGCAATACTCAGAGACATGGCCAAGGTAAGAAAGGCTGAAAGACGACGACCACTGAACAAGACACACAAGCTGAAACGTCAAGACTGGGCCCAAGAAATATCTCAAGACTGATTTTTCTAAGGTTTTATGGACTGATGAAATGAGAGTGAGTCTTGATGGGCCAGATGGATGGGCCCGTGGCTGGATTGGTAAAGGGCAGAGAGCTCCAGTCCGACTCAGACACCAGCAAGGTGGAGGTGGAGTACTGGTTTGGGCTGGTATCATCAAAGATGAGCTTGTGGGGACTTTTCGGGTTGAGGATGGAGTCAAGCTCAACTCCCAGTCCTACTGCCAGTTTCTGGAAGACACCTTCTTCAAGCAGTGGTACAGGAAGAAGTCTGCATCCTTCAAGAAAAACATGATTTTCATGCAGGACAATGCGTCCAAGTACTCCACAGCGTGGCTGGCAAGAAAGGGTATAAAAGAAGAAAATCTAATGACATGGCCTCCTTGTTCACCTGATCTGAACCCCATTGAGAACCTGTGGTCCATCATCAAATGTGAGATTTACAAGGAGGGAAAACAGTACACCTCTATGAACAGTGTCTGGGAGGGTGTGGTTGCTGCTGCACGCAATGTTGATGGTGAACAGATCAAAACACTGACAGAATCCATGGATGGCAGGCTTTTGAGTGTCCTTGCAAAGAAAGGTGGCTATATTGGTCACTGATTTGTTTTTGTTTTGTTTTTGAATGTCAGAAATGTATATTTGTGAATGTTGAGATGTTATATTGGTTTCACTGGTAAAAATAAATAATTGAAATGGGTATATATTTGTTTTTTGTTAAGTTGCCTAATAATTATGCACAGTAATAGTCACCTGCACACACAGATATCCCCCTAAAATAGCTATAACTAAAAACAAACTAAAAACTACTTCCAAAACTATTCAGCTTTGATATTAATGAGTTTTTTTGGGTTCATTGAGAACATGGTTGTTGTTCATTAATAAAAATTAATCCTCAAAAATACAACTTGCCTAATAATTCTGCACTCCCTGTATACACATATGTACATAAAAATAATGTTTTTATGTTGTTCAAATCACATGCACTCTTGTGGGTAATATGCTCGACTTGTTAGAACATTGTTATTCACTATTATGAATTTTAAAACTTAACTCATGTCTACCCTAAATCTTTGCACACATTATTTTAGTTAGTTGTGTTATTAATATATTATACAGTTGCAAGAAAAAGTATGTGAACCCTTTGGAATGATATGGATTTCTGCACAAATTGGTCATAAAATGTGATCTGATCATCATCTAAGTCACAACAATAGACAATCACAGTCTGCTTAAACTAATAGCACACAAAGAATGAAATGTTGCCATGTTTTTATTGAACACACCATGTAAACATTCACAGTGCATGTGGTAAAAGTATGTGAACCCTTGGATTTAATAACTGGTTGAACCTCCTTTGGCAGCAATAACTTCAATCAAACATTTCCTGTAGTTGCAGATCAGAAGTGCACAACGGTCAGGAGTAATTCTTGACCATTCCTCTTTACAGAACTGTTTCAGTTCAGCAATATTCTTGGGATGTCTGGTGTAAATCGCTTTCTTGAGGTCATGCCACAGCATCTCAATCGGGTTGAGGTCAGGACTCTGACTGGGTCACTTCAGAAGGCGTATTTCTTCTGTTTCAGCCATTCTGTTGTTGATTTACTTCTATGCTTTGGGTCATTGTCCTGTTGCAACACCCATCTTCTGTTGAGCTTCATCTGGTAGACAGATGGCCTTAAGTTCTCCTGCAAAATGTCTTGATAAACTTGGGAATTAATTTTTCCTTCGATGATAGCAATCCGTCAGGCCCTGACGCAGCAAAGCAGCCCCAAACCATGATGCCCCCACTACCATACTTCACAGTTGGGATGAGGATTTGATGTTGGTGTGCTGTGCCTCTTTTTCACCACACAGTGGCCTAGATTTGGAGTTTGGCGTTAGCCGTGAAAACCAGCGTTAGAGGCTCCTAACGCTGGTTTTAGGCTACCGCCGGTATTTGGAGTCACTCAAAATAGGGTCTAACGCTCACTTTCAGCCGCGACTTTTCCATACCGCAGATCCCCTTACGTCAATTGCGTATCCTATCTTTTCAATGGGATTTCTCTAACTCCGGTATTTAGAGTCGTTTCTGAAGTGAGCGTTAGACATCTAACGACAAAACTCCAGCCGCAGGAAAAAAGTCAGTAGTTAAGAGCTTTCTGGGCTAACGCCGGTTTATAAAGCTCTTAACTACTGTGCTCTAAAGTACACTAACACCCATAAACTACCTATGTACCCCTAAACCGAGGTCCCCCCACATCGCCGACACTCGAAAAAAAATTTTTAACCCCTAATCTGCCGACCGCCACCTACGTTATCCTTATGTACCCCTAATCTGCTGCCCCTAACACCGCCGACCCCTGTATTATATTTATTAACCCCTAATCTGCCCCCCTCAACATCGCCTCCACCTGCCTACACTTATTAACCCCTAATCTGCCGACCGCAAAGCGCCGCCACCTACGTTATCCTTATGTACCACTAATCTGCTGCCCCTAACACCGCCGACCCCTGTATTATATTTATTAACCCCTAATCTGCCCCCCTTAACGTCGCCTCCACCTGCCTACACTTATTAACCCCTAATCTGCCGACCGCAAAGCGCCGCCACCTACGTTATCCTTATGTACCCCTAATCTGCTGCCCCTAACACAAATAAACCTAACACTAGACTATCAATAAATTAATTAAATAAACTACCTACAATTACCTTCAATTAACCTAACACTACACTATCAATAAATTAATTAAATACAATTGCTACAAATAAATACAATAAAATAAACTAGCTAAAGTACAAAAAATAAAAAAAGAACTAAGTTACAAAAAATAAAAAAATATTTACAAACATAAGAAAAATATTACAACAATTTTAAACTAATTACACCTACTCTAAGCCCCCTAATAAAATAACAAAGCCCCCCAAAATAAAAAAATGCCCTACCCTATTCTAAATTACTAAAATTCAAAGCTCTTTTACCTTACCAGCCCTGAACAGGGCCCTTTGTGGGGCATGCCCCAAGCAGTGATGTGCAGTCACTAGAGGCAGGTGAGGCAGTGCTTCACCTCTCATATGGGCAAAATATATATTTTTTTATTGGCTTTAAAAAAAAAAAAAAAAAAATTTCCCCAGCATTTTTTTCTCTCAAAGCTATATGTTGTGCAATGGAGAGGCACAAGCAGGTCTGCCCACCATTACACAACATGCTGCGCCACCTACTGGATGCAAGTGGTTAAGATCATTGCATGGCCCATTAACTGCTTATTTGAGGCAGTCCTATTTGGGCTGAACCAATCCAGCGAGAGGCATTAGTAAGTGGAACATAGGGTTGGGGCTGGATGTTAAATCATATAAAACAAAACAAAAATGGAAAAAAACAACTTTCATATATTTTGTTGCTGTCCTGTGAACCTGCTAGCTTTGCTAAAGTAAAAAAGAGAGTTCTGTTCTTCCTGAATCCTTATACAGAGCAGGAAGAGAGGCAGAGAGAGCACTGCAGTGTTTCAGCCACATCTTATTAAAGTAAGATTTTACTGAAAGGGATTCTGTTAGTGAAAATGATAATTTAATGAATGTGGTTTAGTGTTTTTTTACTCTTTTACAGCAGGGTCAATTTTGTATTTTGTTTACTCAAACTTTACACCCACTAACTTAGCAGCTTGCCTCTGTACTTCACACTAAATTATAGACTCATTTTCTGAACTCTCTGTAGCTCTGCTGTTTTATTATTTTAAAATGCAGTGGTCCCTCTCCCCCCTCCCCCGTGTGTGTGTGTCTCTCTATCTATCTATCTCTCTCATTATGTGTTGTTCTCCCCCATGGTCTCTTTCTCTCTCTGTCTCTCTTCCTCCCCCTCTGACTCTCATCCCTTATGTGTCTCTCTAACCCTCTGTGTGTGGTTGTGTCTCTCTCTCTCTAACCCTTTGTGTGTGATTGTGTCTTTCTTTCTCTCTCTCTCTCTAACCTTCTGTGTATGATTGTGTCTATCTCTCTCTAACCCTCTGTGTATGATTGTGTCTCTCTCTCTCTAACCTTCTGTGTATGATTGTGTCTCTCTAACCTTCTGTGTATGATTGTGTCTCTCTCTCTCTCTAACCCTCTGTGTATGATTGTGTCTCTCTCTCTCTAACCCTCTGTGTATGATTGTGTCTCTCTCTCTCTCTCTCTCTCTCTCTCTCTAACCTTCTGTGTATGATTGTGTCTCTCTCTCTCTAACCCTCTGTGTATGATTGTGTCTCTCTCTCTCTAACCCTCTGTGTATGATTGTGTGTCTCTCTCTCTAACCTTCTGTGTATGATTGTGTCTCTCTCTCTCTAACCCTCTGTGTATGATTGTGTCTCTCTCTCTCTAACCTTCTGTGTATGATTGTGTCTCTCTCTCTCTAACCCTCTGTGTATGATTGTGTCTCTCTCTCTCTCTAACCCTCTGTGTATAATTGTGTCTCTCTCTCTCTCTCTAACCTTCTGTGTATGATTGTGTCTCTCTCTCTCTAACCCTCTGTGTATGATTGTGTCTCTCTCTCTCTAACCCTCTGTGTATGATTGTGTCTCTCTCTCTCTCTAACCTTCTGTGTATGATTGTGTCTCTCTCTCTCTAACCCTCTGTGTATGATTGTGTCTCTCTCTAACCTTCTGTGTATGATTGTGTCTCTCTCTCTCTCTCTCTAACCCTCTGTGTGTGATTGTGTCTCTCTCTCTAACCCTCTGTGTGTGATTGTGTCTCTCTTTCTCTCTCTCTCTCTCTCTCTCTCTCTCTCTCTCTAACCTTCTGTGTATGATTGTGTCTCTCTCTCTCTTTCTCTCTCTAACCCTCTGTGTGTGATTATGTCTCTCTCTTTCACTCTCACCCTCTGTGTGTGATTGTGTCTCTCTCTCTCTTTATCTCTCTCTAACCCTCTGTGTGTGATTGTGTCTCTCTCTTTCACTTTCACCCTCTGTGTGTGATTGTGTCTCTCTCTCTCTTTCTCTCTCTCTAACCCTCGGTGTGTGATTGTGTCTCTCTCTTTCTCTCTCACCCTCTGTGTGTGATTGTGTCTCTCTCTCTTTCTCTCTCTAACCCTCTGTGTGTGATTGTGTCTCTCTCTTTCTCTCTCACCCTCTGTGTGTGATTGTGTCTCTCTTTTTCTCTCTCTAACCCTCTGTGTGTGATTGTGTCTCTCTCTCTAACCCTCTGTGTGTGATTGTGTCTCTCTCTCTCTCTCTCTAACCCTCTGTGTGTGATTGTGTCTCTCTCTCTCTCTCTCTCTCTCTCTCTAACCCTCTGTGTGTGATTGTGTGTCTCTCTCTCTTTCTCTCTAACCCTCTGTGTGTGATTGTGTCTCTCTCTTTCTCTCTCTCTAACCCTCTGTGTGTGATTGTGTTTCTTTCTCTCTCTCTCTCTCTCTCTCTCTCTCTCTCTCTCTCTCTCTCTCTCTCTCTCTCTCTCTCTCTCTCTCTCTCTCTCTCTCTCTCTCTAACCCTCTGTGTGTGATTTGGTGTCTCTCTCGCTAACCCTCTGTGTATGATTGTCTCTCTCTCTCTCTCTCTCTTTCTCTCTAACCCTCTGTGTGAGTTTGTGTCTCTCTCTCTTTCTCTCTCTCTCTAACCCTCTGTGTATTATTGTGTCTCTCTCTATTTCTCTCTGTCTCTAACCTTCTGTGTGTGATTGTGTCTCTCTTTCTCTCTCTCTAACCCTCTGTGTGTGATTGTGTCTCTCTTTCTCTAACCCTCTGTATGTGATTGTGTCTCTCTTTCTCTCTAACCCTCTGTGTGTGATTGTGTCTCTCACTCTCTCTTTATTTCTCTCTCTCTAACCCTCTGTGTGTGATTGTGTCTCTCTCTCTTTCTCTCTCTCTAACCCTCTGTGTGTGATTGTGTCTCTCTTTCTCTCTCTCTCTCTCTCTCTCTCTCTCTAACCCTCTGTGTGTGATTTGGTGTCTCTCTCGCTAACCCTCTGTGTATGATTGTCTCTCTCTCTCTCTCTCTCTCTTTCTCTCTAACCCTCTGTGTGAGTTTGTGTCTCTCTCTCTTTCTCTCTCTCTCTAACCCTCTGTGTATTATTGTGTCTCTCTCTATTTCTCTCTGTCTCTAACCTTCTGTGTGTGATTGTGTCTCTCTTTCTCTCTCTCTAACCCTCTGTGTGTGATTGTGTCTCTCTTTCTCTAACCCTCTGTATGTGATTGTGTCTCTCTTTCTCTCTAACCCTCTGTGTGTGATTGTGTCTCTCACTCTCTCTTTATTTCTCTCTCTCTAACCCTCTGTGTGTGATTGTGTCTCTCTCTCTTTCTCTCTCTCTAACCCTCTGTGTGTGATTGTGTCTCTCTCTCTTTCTCTCTCTCTAACCTTCTGTGTGTGATTGTGTCTCTCTCTCTCTAACCCTCTGTGTGTGATTGTGTCTCTCTCTCTCTCTAACCCTCTGTGTGTGATTGTGTCTCTCTCTCTCTTTCTCTCTAACCCTCTGTGTCTCTCTCCCCCCGTCTCTCTCTCTCCTTTTCCCCCTGAGTGCTTTTCTGTGTTTCTGTCTACCTTTTATTTATTTAATTAATGAATTGGTAGTGCCATCTGATGGTGTGGCTTTATTTAAAGGGGTGGGGTCAAGCGCCCCACCATCTTTTAATTTCACCAGCCGCCACTGGATCAAGACATTTTCTATATTTACTGAATAATGAAAGAATCTATAAGCATAATTTGCAGCATTAAAGTAAAAAAAAATTTAAACATATTTTAATGGGCATGGATTTCTAGATCTCATAATCAGAGCAAGCATTTTGTTATCTGGCAAGAGTTTCTGTTACAATCCTTTTAGACTAAAATCAGATGTTTACTAAGTTGACCAGTTTTCCAAGACACCATTTAAAGGGACATGAAACCCATATAAAACCCATATGCAAATTTAAATAACTTTCCAATTTACATCTAATATCTAATTTTCTTCATTCTTTTGATATCCTTAGTTGAAAATCATATCTAAATATGCTCAGTAGCTGCTGATTGGTGGCTGCACATAAATACCTCATGTGATTGGCTCACCCACGTGCATTGCTATTTCTTCAACAAAGGATATCTAAAGAATGAAGGCAAATCCTAGCCATTGCCTCACCAGCCTCTGATGTCACTGCACGTCACTGGCCCCAAGAAATTCAGCTCTTTTGCCTGTAAAAAAAAACATACAATACCCCCCCCCAACATTACAACCCACCACCCACATACCCCTAATCTAACCCAAACCCCCCTTAAATAAACCTAACACTAAGTCCCTGAAGATCATCCTACCTTGTCTTCACCTCACCAGGTATCACCGATCCGTCCTGGCTCCAAAATCTTCATCCAACCCAAGCGGGGGCTGGCGATCCATCATCCGGTGGCTGAAGAGGTCCAGAAGAGGCTCCAAAGTCTTCATCCTATCCGGGAAGAAGAGGCGATCTGGACCGGCAACCATCTTGATCCAAGCGGCATCTTCTATCTTCATCCGATGATGACCGGCTCCATCCTGAAGACCTCGACCGCGGACCCATCTTCTTCCGGCGACGTCCAACTGAAGAATGACGGTTCCTTTAAGGGACGTCATCCAAGATGGTGTCCCTCGAATTCCGATTGGCTGATAGGATTCTATCAGCCAATCGGAATTAAGGTAGGAATATTCTGATTGGCTGATGGAATCAGCCAATCAGAATCAAGTTCAATCCGATTGGCTGATCCAATCAGCCAATCAGATTGAGCTCGCATTCTATTGGCTGTTCCGATCAGCCAATAGAATGCGAGCTCAATCTGATTGGCTGATTGGATCAGCCAATCGGATTGAACTTGATTCTGATTGGCTGATTCCATCAGCCAATCAGAATATTCCTACCTTAATTCCGATTGGCTGATAGAATCCTATCAGCCAATCGGAATTCGAGGGACGCCATCTTGGGTGACGTCATTTAAAGGAACCGTCATTCGTCGTTCAGTCGTCGGCCAGGATGGATGTTCCGCGGTGGAGGTCTTCAGGATGCTGCCACTTCGCTCCGGATGGATGCCGCTTGGATGAAGACTTCAGTCGGATGGAAGACCTCTTCTGGCCCGCTTGGATGAAGACTTCAGCCGGATCATGGACCTCTTCAGCCCCCCGCTTGGGCTTGGATCAGGACATCGGAGGAGCTCTTCTGGACCAATCGGTGAACCTGGTATGGTGAAGACAAGGTAGGATGATCTTCAGGGGCTTAGTGTTAGGTTTATTTAAGGGGGGTTTGGGTTAGATTAGGGGTATGTGGGTGGTGGGTTGTAATGTTGGGGGGGGGGTATTGTATGTTTTTTTTTACAGGCAAAAGAGCTGAATTTCTTGGGGCATGCCCCGCAAAGGGCCCTGTTCGGGGATGGTAAGGTAAAAGAGCTTTGAACTTTAGTAATTTAGAATAGGGTAGGGCATTTTTTTATTTTGGGGGGCTTTGTTATTTTATTAGGGGGCTTAGAGTAGGTGTAATTAGTTTAAAATTGTTGTAATATTTTTCTTATGTTTGTAAATATTTTTTTATTTTTTGTAACTTAGTTCTTTTTTATTTTTTGTACTTTAGCTAGTTTATTTAATTGTATTTATTTGCAGCAATTGTATTTAATTAATTTATTGATAGTGTAGTGTTAGGTTAATTGTAGGTAATTGTAGGTAGTTTATTTAATTAATTTATTGATAGTCTAGTGTTAGGTTTATTTGTAACTTAGGTTAGGATTTCTTTTACAGGTAAATTTGTAATTATTTTAACTATTTTAGCTATTAAATAGTTCTTAACTATTTAATAGCTATTGTACCTGGTTAAAATAAATACAAAGTTACCTGTAAAATAAATATAAATCCTAAAATAGCTCTAATATAATTATAATTTATATTGTAGCTATATTAGGATTTATTTTACAGGTAAGTATTTAGCTTTAAATAGGAATAATTTATTTAATAAGAGTTAATTAATTTTGTTAGATTTAAATTATATTTAACTTAGGGGGGTGTTAGTATTAGGGTTAGACTTTTTATTGGTCGGATCAGGTCCGCAAGATCAGGTCCGCAAGACATTTGATAAATAGGGGCCCTAGTGTTTTTAAATAATTTTATTGGAGCAACATGTGAGAGTAGCAGTTCGCAAACCCCTTTTTTGTGGTTCTCCTTAGGGAGATATTATAGTCACCTGTAGTTTATATATTAGGGATCTTTTTTGTTTCGTGTTGTACTATACAATGGGGATAATTACCTTCTTTGAACCTTTCTGGTATTAGGTCTTTATTTGATTGAAAAAGACTGTATAGCCGAAACGCATAGATACCGGAGTACTGCCACATCGATTGTGGAAAGAAACAAGAGGAGCACTTCTGATCACTCACTACAGCAAGCTAATAATTTCATCTTCTTACTATCATTGCATCTACCTGTCTGGTAAGAATCTACCCACAAACCGGCATCTCCATCTAGCGGCGTTTATTTAACCGCATTTGGACCTACACTATGGAAGAACACCTGCAAAGGATCAGACATACTCCAAGATACGATCGGTCACTGACTGAAAGGAGAGAGAGAGAAAAACATCTAGAGGCCTATACCACCGCATTTGAGTCTATATCTCAAGAAGAACCCCAAAGCAGAAGAGCGAGATTCCAGCAGCTAAAAGTAAAGATATCAATCAGCGGCATATATTTAACTGCATTGTACCACAAAAGTTACTGCACAATAACCACACAGATTAACCAGCTGCAAAGTGAATGTTCGGTCACTGACCGACAGGAAATAAATACACCTAGCGGCATTTATTTAACCGCATTGCCACGGGGGAAACCTAAATAAGGTAACCTACACCAAGGCACCAAATCAGGCCAGGCTAAACCCCTCCACACTATCGGTCAAAACCCGGCATACTTTAAGACCGCGGGGGAGTCTATACAGAGTCTGACTATTGCAGACTGATTCAGGACAACTGTAATTAAAGTATAGGAAACAAAGTGTTTTCAATACGGATACACTACAAGGTATCACATATATTTTTTGTACATAATGACCCTGCATTAACGTGTTAAAGATTATACTGTTATATATATATATATATTATATATTCTTAATATCAGCTATGAGGACATTCTGAGAGAAAAGGGTTTCCTTCCTTCCTTCAAATCGTCTGATTCTTGGACTTCAAGATGGAACAAGAAACTCTCTATCTATCTTCGTGTCAATGCATTTCTTCCTTGTCAAGTTCTGTTCAAATTTCTTCTATACATTTGTTGGATTTTGATGTACTGTCTCATTTTATTTGGTTGTTGGAACTCTGCTCTTTTATGTTTTCTTCCATGAGCAACAATAAGAAAGGGGAATCTGGACTGGGTATTGGTCCATTTGTGGTCATCTCCATTGGTCAACTGTTATTATGCTCTTTTAAAAAGTCTTACTGATTTAATTGTTTTCTCAGTGATTTATTTGTTCATGTATTATTTACTTTAAAATGCTGCAGTGATTAGCAAAAAAAAAATAAAGCAAAATATTCGTCTGTGTGTATTTAATAAAATCTAGATTATTGCGCTACTAAAGCTAGGATAATCGGACTTTTAAACAAATTTCAAATGAACTTCTGTTATCAGTTTTTCTTTGTTCTTTATATAACTTTTGTTGAAAAGCAGGAACTTAAAGGGACACTGAACCCATTTTTTTTCTGTTGTGATTCAGATAGAGCATGTGATTTTAAGCAACTTTCTAATTTACTCCTATTATCAATTTTTCTTCGTTCTCTTGCTATCTTTATTTGAAAAAGGAGGCATCTAAGCTTTTTTTTTGTTTAAGTACTATGGGCAGCACTTTTTTATTGGTGGATGAATTTATCCACCAATCAGCAAAAACATCCCAGGTTGTTCACCAAAAATGGGCCTGCATCTAAACTTACATTCTTGCATTTCAAATAAAGATACCAAGAGAATAAAGAAAATTTGATAATAGGAGTAAATTAGAAAGTTTCTTAAAATTGTATGCTCTATCTGAATCATGAAAGAAAAAATTTCGGTTCAGTGTACCTTTAAGCTTAGGAGCCAGCCCATATCTGGAGCACTATATGGCAGCCATTTGCAAGAATGGTGTTCATTTGTAAGACCACTAGTTGGCAGCACTGTTTCCTGCCATGTAGTGCTTCAGATGCATACCTAGGTATCTCTTCAACACAGCATATCATGGGAATGAAGCTAATTTGATAATAGAAGTAAATTGGAAGCATTTTTTAAAATGGTATGCTCTGTCTGAATCCCTGAAGATTTTTTTTTTTTTATTTCATATGCCTTAACTTTGTTTCTCTCAACCCATTTCTACACACTAACACCCATACAATCATACAAAAAAAAAAAATATTCAAGAGGGGGGCATATCATGGTGCCTCAGTTTTTGCAACACCATTGTAGGATTATATGTATATGTATGCTATGTATGTACAGGGAGTGCAGAATTATTAGGCAAATGAGTATTTTGACCACATCATCCTCTTTATGCATGTTGTCTTACTCCAAGCTGTATAGGCTCGAAAGCCTACTACCAATTAAGCATATTAGGTGATGTGCATCTCTGTAATAAGAAGGGGTGTGGTCTAATGACATCAACACCCTATATCAGGTGTGCATAATTATTAGGCAACTTTCTTTCCTTTGGCAAAATGGGTCAAAAGAAGGACTTGACAGGCTCAGAAAAGTAAAAAATAGTGAGATATCTTGCAGAGGGATGCAGCACTCTTAAAATTGCAAAGCTTCTGAAGCGTGATCATCGAACAATCAAGCGTTTCATTCAAAATAGTCAACAGGGTCGCAAGAAGGGTGTGGAAAAACCAAGGCGCAAAATAACTGCCCATAAACTGAGAAAAGTCAAGCGTGCAGCTGCCAAGATGCCACTTGCCACCAGTTTGGCCATATTTCAGAGCTGCAAAATCACTGGAGTGCCCAAAAGCACAAGGTGTGCAATACTCAGAGACATGGCCAAGGTAAGAAAGGCTGAAAGACGACGACCACTGAACAAGACACACAAGCTGAAACGTCAAGACTGGGCCAAGAAATATCTCAAGACTGATTTTTCTAAGGTTTTATGGACTGATGAAATGAGAGTGAGTCTTGATGGGCCAGATGGATGGGCCCGTGGCTGGATTGGTAAAGGGCAGAGAGCTCCAGTCCGACTCAGACACCAGCAAGGTGGAGGTGGAGTACTGGTTTGGGCTGGTATCATCAAAGATGAGCTTGTGGGGACTTTTCGGGTTGAGGATGGAGTCAAGCTCAACTCCCAGTCCTACTGCCAGTTTCTGGAAGACACCTTCTTCAAGCAGTGGTACAGGAAGAAGTCTGCATCCTTCAAGAAAAACATGATTTTCATGCAGGACAATGCGTCCAAGTACTCCACAGCGTGGCTGGCAAGAAAGGGTATAAAAGAAGAAAATCTAATGACATGGCCTCCTTGTTCACCTGATCTGAACCCCATTGAGAACCTGTGGTCCATCATCAAATGTGAGATTTACAAGGAGGGAAAACAGTACACCTCTATGAACAGTGTCTGGGAGGGTGTGGTTGCTGCTGCACGCAATGTTGATGGTGAACAGATCAAAACACTGACAGAATCCATGGATGGCAGGCTTTTGAGTGTCCTTGCAAAGAAAGGTGGCTATATTGGTCACTGATTTGTTTTTGTTTTGTTTTTGAATGTCAGAAATGTATATTTGTGAATGTTGAGATGTTATATTGGTTTCACTGGTAAAAATAAATAATTGAAATGGGTATATATTTGTTTTTTGTTAAGTTGCCTAATAATTATGCACAGTAATAGTCACCTGCACACACAGATATCCCCCTAAAATAGCTATAACTAAAAACAAACTAAAAACTACTTCCAAAACTATTCAGCTTTGATATTAATGAGTTTTTTGGGTTCATTGAGAACATGGTTGTTGTTCATTAATAAAATTAATCCTCAAAAATACAACTTGCCTAATAATTCTGCACTCCCTGTATACACATATGTACATAAAAATAATGTTTTTATGTTGTTCAAATCACATGCACTCTTGTGGGTAATATGCTCGACTTGTTAGAACATTGTTATTCACTATTATGAATTTTAAAACTTAACTCATGTCTACCCTAAATCTTTGCACACATTATTTTAGTTAGTTGTGTTATTAATATATTATACAGTTGCAAGAAAAAGTATGTGAACCCTTTGGAATGATATGGATTTCTGCACAAATTGGTCATAAAATGTGATCTGATCATCATCTAAGTCACAACAATAGACAATCACAGTCTGCTTAAACTAATAGCACACAAAGAATGAAATGTTGCCATGTTTTTATTGAACACACCATGTAAACATTCACAGTGCATGTGGTAAAAGTATGTGAACCCTTGGATTTAATAACTGGTTGAACCTCCTTTGGCAGCAATAACTTCAATCAAACATTTCCTGTAGTTGCAGATCAGAAGTGCACAACGGTCAGGAGTAATTCTTGACCATTCCTCTTTACAGAACTGTTTCAGTTCAGCAATATTCTTGGGATGTCTGGTGTAAATCGCTTTCTTGAGGTCATGCCACAGCATCTCAATCGGGTTGAGGTCAGGACTCTGACTGGGTCACTTCAGAAGGCGTATTTTCTTCTGTTTCAGCCATTCTGTTGTTGATTTACTTCTATGCTTTGGGTCATTGTCCTGTTGCAACACCCATCTTCTGTTGAGCTTCATCTGGTAGACAGATGGCCTTAAGTTCTCCTGCAAAATGTCTTGATAAACTTGGGAATTAATTTTTCCTTCGATGATAGCAATCCGTCCAGGCCCTGACGCAGCAAAGCAGCCCCAAACCATGATGCCCCCACTACCATACTTCACAGTTGGGATGAGGATTTGATGTTGGTGTGCTGTGCCTCTTTTTCACCACACAGTGGCCTAGATTTGGAGTTTGGCGTTAGCCGTGAAAACCAGCGTTAGAGGCTCCTAACGCTGGTTTTAGGCTACCGCCGGTATTTGGAGTCACTCAAAATAGGGTCTAACGCTCACTTTTCAGCCGCGACTTTTCCATACCGCAGATCCCCTTACGTCAATTGCGTATCCTATCTTTTCAATGGGATTTCTCTAACTCCGGTATTTAGAGTCGTTTCTGAAGTGAGCGTTAGACATCTAACGACAAAACTCCAGCCGCAGGAAAAAAGTCAGTAGTTAAGAGCTTTCTGGGCTAACGCCGGTTTATAAAGCTCTTAACTACTGTGCTCTAAAGTACACTAACACCCATAAACTACCTATGTACCCCTAAACCGAGGTCCCCCCACATCGCCGACACTCGAAAAAAAAATTTTAACCCCTAATCTGCCGACCGCCACCTACGTTATCCTTATGTACCCCTAATCTGCTGCCCCTAACACCGCCGACCCCTGTATTATATTTATTAACCCCTAATCTGCCCCCCTCAACATCGCATCCACCTGCCTACACTTATTAACCCCTAATCTGCCGACCGCAAAGCGCCGCCACCTACGTTATCCTTATGTACCACTAATCTGCTGCCCCTAACACCGCCGACCCCTGTATTATATTTATTAACCCCTAATCTGCCCCCCTTAACGTCGCCTCCACCTGCCTACACTTATTAACCCCTAATCTGCCGACCGCAAAGCGCCGCCACCTACGTTATCCTTATGTACCCCTAATCTGCTGCCCCTAACACCGCCAACCCCTATATTATATTTATTAACCCCTAATCTGCCCCCCACAACGTCGCCTCCACCTGCCTACACTTATTAACCCCTAATCTGCCGACCGGACCTGAGCGCTACTATAATAAAGTTATTAACCCCTAATCCGCCTCACTAACCCTATCATAAATAGTATTAACCCCTAATCTGCCCTCCCTAACATCGCCAACACCTAACTTCAATTATTAACCCCTAATCTGCCGACCGAATCTCGCCGCTATTCTAATAAATGTATTAACCCCTAAAGCTAAGTCTAACCCTAACACTAACACCCCCCCTAAGTTAAATATAATTTAAATCTAATGAAATTAATTAACTCTTATTATATAAATTATTCCTATTTAAAGCTAAATACTTACCTGTAAAATAAACCCTAATATAGCTACAATATAAATTATAATTATATTAGAGCTATTTTAGGATTTATATTTATTTTACAGGTAACTTTGTATTTATTTTAACCATGTACAATAGCTATTAAATAGTTAAGAACTATTTAATAGCTAAAATAGTTAAAATAATTACAAATTTACCTGTAAAAGAAATCCTAACCTAAGTTACAAATAAACCTAACACTAGACTATCAATAAATTAATTAAATAAACTACCTACAATTACCTTCAATTAACCTAACACTACACTATCAATAAATTAATTAAATACAATTGCTACAAATAAATACAATAAAATAAACTAGCTAAAGTACAAAAAATAAAAAAAGAACTAAGTTACAAAAAATAAAAAAATATTTACAAACATAAGAAAAATATTACAACAATTTTAAACTAATTACACCTACTCTAAGCCCCCTAATAAAATAACAAAGCCCCCCAAAATAAAAAAATGCCCTACCCTATTCTAAATTACTAAAATTCAAAGCTCTTTTACCTTACCAGCCCTGAACAGGGCCCTTTGTGGGGCATGCCCCAAGCAGTGATGTGCAGTCACTAGAGGCAGGTGAGGCAGTGCTTCACCTCTCATATGGGCAAAAATATATATTTTTTTATTGGCTTTAAAAAAAAAAAAAAATTTCCCCAGCATTTTTTTCTCTCAAAGCTATATGTTGTGCAATGGAGAGGCACAAGCAGGTCTGCCCACCATTACACAACATGCTGCGCCACCTACTGGATGCAAGTGGTTAAGATCATTGCATGGCCCATTAACTGCTTATTTGAGGCAGTCCTATTTGGGCTGAACCAATCCAGCGAGAGGCATTAGTAAGTGGAACATAGGGTTGGGGCTGGATGTTAAATCATATAAAACAAAACAAAAATGGAAAAAAACAACTTTCATATATTTTGTTGCTGTCCTGTGAACCTGCTAGCTTTGCTAAAGTAAAAAAGAGAGTTCTGTTCTTCCTGAATCCTTATACAGAGCAGGAAGAGAGGCAGAGAGAGCACTGCAGTGTTTCAGCCACATCTTATTAAAGTAAGATTTTACTGAAAGGGATTCTGTTAGTGAAAATGATAATTTAATGAATGTGGTTTAGTGTTTTTTTACTCTTTTACAGCAGGGTCAATTTTGTATTTTGTTTACTCAAACTTACACCCACTAACTTAGCAGCTTGCCTCTGTACTTCACACTAAATTATAGACTCATTTTCTGAACTCTCTGTAGCTCTGCTGTTTTATTATTTTAAAATGCAGTGGTCCCTCTCCCCCCTCCCCCGTGTGTGTGTGTCTCTCTATCTATCTATCTCTCTCATTATGTGTTGTTCTCCCCAATGGTCTCTTTCTCTCTCTGTCTCTCTTCCTCCCCCTCTGACTCTCATCCCTTATGTGTCTCTCTAACCCTCTGTGTGTGGTTGTGTCTCTCTCTCTCTAACCCTTTGTGTGTGATTGTGTCTTTCTTTCTCTCTCTCTCTCTAACCTTCTGTGTATGATTGTGTCTATCTCTCTCTAACCCTCTGTGTATGATTGTGTCTCTCTCTCTCTAACCTTCTGTGTATGATTGTGTCTCTCTAACCTTCTGTGTATGATTGTGTCTCTCTCTCTCTCTAACCCTCTGTGTATGATTGTGTCTCTCTCTCTCTAACCCTCTGTGTATGATTGTGTCTCTCTCTCTCTCTCTCTCTCTAACCTTCTGTGTATGATTGTGTCTCTCTCTCTCTAACCCTCTGTGTATGATTGTGTCTCTCTCTCTCTAACCCTCTGTGTATGATTGTGTGTCTCTCTCTCTAACCTTCTGTGTATGATTGTGTCTCTCTCTCTCTAACCCTCTGTGTATGATTGTGTCTCTCTCTCTCTAACCTTCTGTGTATGATTGTGTCTCTCTCTCTCTAACCCTCTGTGTATGATTGTGTCTCTCTCTCTCTCTAACCCTCTGTGTATAATTGTGTCTCTCTCTCTCTCTCTAACCTTCTGTGTATGATTGTGTCTCTCTCTCTCTAACCCTCTGTGTATGATTGTGTCTCTCTCTCTCTAACCCTCTGTGTATGATTGTGTCTCTCTCTCTCTCTAACCTTCTGTGTATGATTGTGTCTCTCTCTCTCTAACCCTCTGTGTATGATTGTGTCTCTCTCTAACCTTCTGTGTATGATTGTGTCTCTCTCTCTCTCTCTAACCCTCTGTGTGTGATTGTGTCTCTCTCTCTAACCCTCTGTGTGTGATTGTGTCTCTCTTTCTCTCTCTCTCTCTCTCTCTCTCTCTCTCTCTCTCTAACCTTCTGTGTATGATTGTGTCTCTCTCTCTCTTTCTCTCTCTAACCCTCTGTGTGTGATTGTGTCTCTCTCTTTCACTCTCACCCTCTGTGTGTGATTGTGTCTCTCTCTCTCTTTATCTCTCTCTAACCCTCTGTGTGTGATTGTGTCTCTCTCTTTCACTTTCACCCTCTGTGTGTGATTGTGTCTCTCTCTCTCTTTCTCTCTCTCTAACCCTCGGTGTGTGATTGTGTCTCTCTCTTTCTCTCTCACCCTCTGTGTGTGATTGTGTCTCTCTCTCTTTCTCTCTCTCACCCTCTGTGTGTGATTGTGTCTCTCTTTTTCTCTCTCTAACCCTCTGTGTGTGATTGTGTCTCTCTCTCTAACCCTCTGTGTGTGATTGTGTCTCTCTCTCTCTCTCTCTAACCCTCTGTGTGTGATTGTGTCTCTCTCTCTCTCTCTCTCTCTCTCTCTCTCTCTCTCTCTAACCCTCTGTGTGTGATTGTGTGTCTCTCTCTCTTTCTCTCTAACCCTCTGTGTGTGATTGTGTCTCTCTCTTTCTCTCTCTCTAACCCTCTGTGTGTGATTGTGTTTCTTTCTCTCTCTCTCTCTCTCTCTCTCTCTCTCTCTCTCTCTCTCTCTAACCCTCTGTGTGTGATTTGGTGTCTCTCTCGCTAACCCTCTGTGTATGATTGTCTCTCTCTCTCTCTCTCTCTCTTTCTCTCTAACCCTCTGTGTGAGTTTGTGTCTCTCTCTCTTTCTCTCTCTCTCTAACCCTCTGTGTATTATTGTGTCTCTCTCTATTTCTCTCTGTCTCTAACCTTCTGTGTGTGATTGTGTCTCTCTTTCTCTCTCTCTAACCCTCTGTGTGTGATTGTGTCTCTCTTTCCTCTAACCCTCTGTATGTGATTGTGTCTCTCTTTCTCTCTAACCCTCTGTGTGTGATTGTGTCTCTCACTCTCTCTTTATTTCTCTCTCTCTAACCCTCTGTGTGTGATTGTGTCTCTCTATCTTTCTCTCTCTCTAACCCTCTGTGTGTGATTGTGTCTCTCTTTCTCTCTCTCTCTCTCTCTCTCTCTCTCTAACCTTCTGTGTGTGATTGTGTCTCTCTCTCTCTAACCCTCTGTGTGTGATTGTGTCTCTCTCTCTCTCTAACCCTCTGTGTGTGATTGTGTCTCTCTCTCTCTTTCTCTCTAACCCTCTGTGTCTCTCTCCCCCCGTCTCTCTCTCTCCTTTTCCCCCCGAGTGCTTTTCTGTGTTTCTGTCTACCTTTTATTTATTTAATTAATGAATTGGTAGTGCCATCTGATGGTGTGGCTTTATTTAAAGGGGTGGGGTCAAGCGCCCCACCATCTTTTAATTTCACCAGCCGCCACTGGATCAAGACATGAAAGAATCTATAAGCATAATTTCACCAGCCGCCACTGGATCAAGACAATGAAAGAATCTATAAGCATAATTTGCAGCATTAAAGTAAAAAAAAAATTAAACATATTTTAATGGGCATGGATTTCTAGATCTCATAATCAGAGCAAGCATTTTGTTATCTGGCAAGAGTTTCTGTTACAATCCTTTTAGACTAAAATCAGATGTTTACTAAGTTGACCAGTTTTCCAAGACACCATTTAAAGGGACATGAAACCCATATAAAACCCATATGCAAATTTAAATAACTTTCCAATTTACATCTAATATCTAATTTTCTTCATTCTTTTGATATCCTTAGTTGAAAATCATATCTAAATATGCTCAGTAGCTGCTGATTGGTGGCTGCACATAAATACCTCATGTGATTGGCTCACCCACGTGCATTGCTATTTCTTCAACAAAGGATATCTAAAGAATGAAGGCAAATCCTAGCCATTGCCTCACCAGCCTCTGATGTCACTGCACGTCACTGGCCCCAAGAAATTCAGCTCTTTTGCCTGTAAAAAAAAACATACAATACCCCCCCCCAACATTACAACCCACCACCCACATACCCCTAATCTAACCCAAACCCCCCTTAAATAAACCTAACACTAAGTCCCTGAAGATCATCCTACCTTGTCTTCACCTCACCAGGTATCACCGATCCGTCCTGGCTCCAAAATCTTCATCCAACCCAAGCGGGGGCTGGCGATCCATCATCCGGTGGCTGAAGAGGTCCAGAAGAGGCTCCAAAGTCTTCATCCTATCCGGGAAGAAGAGGCGATCCGGACCGGCAACCATCTTGATCCAAGCGGCATCTTCTATCTTCATCCGATGATGACCGGCTCCATCCTGAAGACCTCCACCGCGGACCCATCTTCTTCCGGCGACGTCCAACTGAAGAATGACGGTTCCTTTAAGGGACGTCATCCAAGATGGTGTCCCTCGAATTCCGATTGGCTGATAGGATTCTATCAGCCAATCGGAATTAAGGTAGGAATATTCTGATTGGCTGATGGAATCAGCCAATCAGAATCAAGTTCAATCCGATTGGCTGATCCAATCAGCCAATCAGATTGAGCTTGCATTCTATTGGCTGTTCCGATCAGCCAATAGAATGCGAGCTCAATCTGATTGGCTGATTGGATCAGCCAATCGGATTGAACTTGATTCTGATTGGCTGATTCCATCAGCCAATCAGAATATTCCTACCTTAATTCCGATTGGCTGATAGAATCCTATCAGCCAATCGGAATTCGAGGGACGCCATCTTGGGTGACGTCATTTAAAGGAACCGTCATTCGTCGTTCAGTCGTCGGCCAGGATGGATGTTCCGCGGTGGAGGTCTTCAGGATGCTGCCACTTCGCTCCGGATGGATGCCGCTTGGATGAAGACTTCAGTCGGATGGAAGACCTCTTCTGGCCCGCTTGGATGAAGACTTCAGCCGGATCATGGACCTCTTCAGCCCCCCGCTTGGGCTTGGATCAGGACATCGGAGGAGCTCTTCTGGACCAATCGGTGAACCTGGTATGGTGAAGACAAGGTAGGATGATCTTCAGGGGCTTAGTGTTAGGTTTATTTAAGGGGGGTTTGGGTTAGATTAGGGGTATGTGGGTGGTGGGTTGTAATGTTGGGGGGGGTATTGTATGTGTTTTTTTTACAGGCAAAAGAGCTGAATTCTTTGGGGCATGCCCCGCAAAGGGCCCTGTTCAGGGCTGGTAAGGTAAAAGAGCTTTGAACTTTAGTAATTTAGAATAGGGTAGGGCATTTTTTTATTTTGGGGGGCTTTGTTATTTTATTAGGGGGCTTAGAGTAGGTGTAATTAGTTTAAAATTGTTGTAATATTTTTCTTATGTTTGTAAATATTTTTTTATTTTTTGTAACTTAGTTCTTTTTTATTTTTTGTACTTTAGCTAGTTTATTTAATTGTATTTATTTGCAGCAATTGTATTTAATTAATTTATTGATAGTGTAGTGTTAGGTTAATTGTAGGTAATTGTAGGTAGTTTATTTAATTAATTTATTGATAGTCTAGTGTTAGGTTTATTTGTAACTTAGGTTAGGATTTCTTTTACAGGTAAATTTGTAATTATTTTAACTATTTTAGCTATTAAATAGTTCTTAACTATTTAATAGCTATTGTACCTGGTTAAAATAAATACAAAGTTACCTGTAAAATAAATATAAATCCTAAAATAGCTCTAATATAATTATAATTTATATTGTAGCTATATTAGGATTTATTTTACAGGTAAGTATTTAGCTTTAAATAGGAATAATTTATTTAATAAGAGTTAATTAATTTCGTTAGATTTAAATTATATTTAACTTAGGGGGGTGTTAGTATTAGGGTTAGACTTTTTATTGGTTGGATCAGGTCCGCAAGATCAGGTCCGCAAGACATTTGATAAATAGGGGCCCTAGTGTTTTTAAATAATTTTATTGGAGCAACATGTGAGAGTAGCAGTTCGCAAACCCCTTTTTTGTGGTTCTCCTTAGGGAGATATTATAGTCACCTGTAGTTTATATATTAGGGATCTTTTTTGTTTCGTGTTGTACTATACAATGGGGATAATTACCTTCTTTGAACCTTTCTGGTATTAGGTCTTTATTTGATTGAAAAAGACTGTATAGCCGAAACGCGTAGATACCGGAGTACTGCCACATCGATTGTGGAAAGAAACAAGAGGAGCACTTCTGATCACTCACTACAGCAAGCTAATAATTTCATCTTCTTACTATCATTGCATCTACCTGTCTGGTAAGAATCTACCCACAAACCGGCATCTCCATCTAGCGGCGTTTATTTAACCGCATTTGGACCTACACTATGGAAGAACACCTGCAAAGGATCAGACATACTCCAAGATACGATCGGTCACTGACTGAAAGGAGAGAGAGAGAAAAACATCTAGAGGCCTATACCACCGCATTTGAGTCTATATCTCAAGAAGAACCCCAAAGCAGAAGAGCGAGATTCCAGCAGCTAAAAGTAAAGATATCAATCAGCGGCATATATTTAACTGCATTGTACCACAAAAGTTACTGCACAATAACCACACAGATTAACCAGCTGCAAAGTGAATGTTCGGTTCACTGACCGACAGGAAATAAATACACCTAGCGGCATTTATTTAACCGCATTGCCACGGGGGAAACCTAAATAAGGTAACCTACACCAAGGCACCAAATCAGGCCAGGCTAAACCCCTCCACACTATCGGTCAAAACCCGGCATACTTTAAGACCGCGGGGGAGTCTATACAGAGTCTGACTATTGCAGACTGATTCAGGACAACTGTAATTAAAGTATAGGAAACAAAGTGTTTTCAATACGGATACACTACAAGGTATCACATATATTTTTTTGTACATAATGACCCTGCATTAACGTGTTAAAGATTATACTGTTGAAACATTTTGATTAACAAAGCAAGAACACAATATACACCAAGGCCTAGATTTGGAGTTTGGCGGTAGCCGTGAAAACCAGCGTTAGAGGCTCCTAACGCTGGTTTTAGGCTACCGCTGGTATTTGAAGTCAGTCAAAAAAGGGTCTAACGTTCAATTTTCAGCCGCAACTTTTCCATACCGCAGATCCCCTTACGTCAATTGCGTATCCTATCTTTTCAATGGGATCTTTCTAACTCTGGTATTTAGAGTCGTGGCTGAAGTGAGCGTTAGAATTCTAACGACAAAACTCCAGCCGCAGAAAAAAGTCAGTAGTTAAGAGCTTTCTGGGCTAACGCCGGTTCATAAAGCTCTTAACTACTGTGCTCTAAAGTACACTAACACCCATAAACTACCTATGTACCCCTAAACCGAGGCCCCCCCCCACATCGCCGCCACTCGATTAAATTTTTTTAACCCCTAATCTGCCGACCGCCACCTACGTTATCCTTATGTACCCCTAATCTGCTGCCCCTAACACCGCCGACCCCATATTATATTTATTAACCCCTAACCTGCCCCCCACAACGTCGCCGCCACCTACCTACAATAATTAACCCCTAATCTGCCGACCGCAAAGAGCCGCCACCTACATTATAGCTATGTACCCCTAATCTGCTGCCCCTAACACCGCCGACCCCTATATTATATTTATTAACCCCTAATCTGCCCCCCTCAACGTCGCCTCCACCTGCCTACACTTATTAACCCCTAATCTGCTGAGCGGACCGCACCGCTACTATAATAAAGTTATTAACCCCTAATCCGCCTCACTAACCCTATAATAAATAGTATTAACCCCTAATCTGCCCTCCCTAACATCGCCGACACCTAACTTCAAACATTAACCCCTAATCTGCCGACTGGAGCTCACCGCTGTTCTAATAAATGTATTAACCCCTAAAGCTAAGTCTAACCCTAACACTAACACCCCCCTAAGTTAAATATAATTTAAATCTAACGAAATTAATTAACTCTTATTAAATAAATTATTCCTATTTAAAGCTAAATACTTACCTGTAAAATAAATCCTAATATAGCTACAATATAAATTATAATTATATTATAGCTATTTTAGGATTTATATTTATTTACAGGTAACTTTGTATTTATTTTAACCAGGTACAATAGCTATTAAATAGTTAAGAACTATTTAATAGCTAAAATAGTTAAAATAATTATAAAATTACCTGTAAAATAAATCCTAACCTAAGTTACAATTAAACCTAACACTACACTATCAATAAATAAATTAAATAAAATACCTACAATTACCTACAATTAAACCTAACACTACACTATCAATACATTAATTAAATACAATATCTACAAATAAATACAATGAAATAAACTAACTAAAGTACAAAAATAAAAAAGAACTGTTACAAAAAAAAAAAATATTTACAAACATCAGAAAAATATTACAACAATTTTAAACTAATTACACCTACTCTAAGCCCCCTAATAAAATAACAAAGCCCCCCAAAATAAAAAATGCCCTACCCTATTCTAAATTACAAAGGTTCAAAGCTCTTTTACCTTACCAGCCCGGGGCATGCCCCAAGAAATTCAGCTCTTTTTCCTGTAAAAAAAACACATACAATACCCCCCCCAACATTACAACTCACCACCCACATACCCCTAATCTAACCCAAACCCCCCTTAAATAAACCTAACACTAAGCCCCTGAAGATCTTCCTACCTTATCTTCACCATACCAGGTTCACCGATCGATCCAGAAGAGCTCCTCCGATGTCCTGATCCAAGCCCAAGCAGGGGGCTGAAGATGTCCATGATCCGGCTGAAGTCATCATCCAAGTGGGAGCTGAAGAGGTCCATGATCCGGCTGAAGTCATCATCCAAGCGGGAGCTGAAGAGGTCCATGATCCGGCTGAAGTCTTCTATCAACGGCATCTTCAATCTTCTGTCTTCCGGATCCATCTTGCAGACCTCCGATGCGGAACATCCTGTTTTCCCGACGGACTACCGAGGAATGAAGGCTCCTTTAAGGGACGTCATCCAAGATGGCGTCCCTCGAATTCCGATTGGCTGATAGGATTCTATCAGCCAATTGGAATTAAGGTAGGAAAATTCTGATTGGCTGATGGAATCAGCCAATCAGAATAAAGTTCAATCCGATTGGCCGATCCGATCAGCCAATCAGATTGAGCTCGCATTCTATTGGCTGATTGGAACAGCCAATAGAATGCGAGCTCAATCTGATTGACTGATCGGATCAGCCAATCGGATTGAACTTGATTCTGATTGGCTGATTCCATCAGTCAATCAGAATTTTCCTACCTTAATTCCGATTGGCTGATAGAATCCTATCAGCCAATCGGAATTCGAGGGACGCCATCTTGGATGACGTCCCTTAAAGGAGCCTTCATTCGTCGGTAGTCCATCGGGCCAGCAGGATGTTCCGTATCGGAGGTCTGCAAGATGGATCCGGAAGACAGAAGATTGAAGATGCCGTTGATAGAAGACTTCAGCCAGATTATGGCCCTCTTCAGCTCCCTTTTGGATGATGACTTCAGCCGGATCATGGACCTCTTCAGCTCCCGCTTGGATGATGACTTCAGCCGGATCATGGACATCTTCAGCCCCCTGCTTGGGCTTGGATCAGGACATCGGAGGAGCTCTTCTGGATCGATCGGTGAACCTGGTATGGTGAAGATAAGGTAGGAAGATCTTCAGGGGCTTAGTGTTAGGTTTATTTAAGGGGGGTTTGGGTTAGATTAGGGGTATGTGGGTGGTGGGTTGTAATGTTGGGGGGGGGTATTGTATGTGTTTTTTTGCAGGAAAAAGAGCTGAATTTCTTGGGGCATGCCCCGCAAAGGGCCCTGTTCAGGGCTGGTAAGGTAAAAGAGCTTTGAACTTTTGTAATTTAGAATAGGGAAGGGCATTTTTTATTTTGTGGGGCTTTGTTATTTTATTAGGGGGCTTAGAGTAGGTGTAATTAGTTTAAAATTGTTGTAATATTTTTCTGATGTTTGTAAATATTTTTTTTATTTTTTGTAACTTAGTTCTTTTTTATTTTTTGTACTTTAGTTAGTTTATTTCATTGTATTTATTTGTAGATATTGTATTTAATTAATGTATTGATAGTGTAGTGTTAGGTTTAATTGTAGGTAATTGTAGGTATTTTATTTAATTAATTTATTGATAGTGTAGTGTTAGGTTTAATTTTAACTTAGGTAAGGATTTATTTTACAGGTAATTTTGTAATTATTTTAACTATTTTAGCTATTAAATAGTTCTTAACTATTTAATAGCTATTGTACCTGGTTAAAATAAATACAAAGTTACCTGTAAAATAAATATAAATCCTAAAATAGCTATAATATAATTATAATTTATATTGTAGCTATATTAGGATTTATTTTACAGGTAAGTATTTAGCTTTAAATAGGAATAATTTATTTAATAAGAGTTAATTAATTTAGTTAGATTTAAATTATATTTAATTTAGGGGGGTGTTAGTGTTAGACTTAGCTTTAGGGGTTAATACATTTATTAGAATAGCGGTGAGCTCCAGTCAGTAGATTAGGGGTTAATATTTGAAGTTAGGTGTCGGCGATGTTAGGGAGGGCAGATTAGGGGTTAATACTATTTATTATAGGGTTAGTGAGGCGGATTAGGGGTTAATAACTTTATTATAATAGCGGTGCGGTCCGCTCGGCAGATTAGGGGTTAATAAGTGTAGGCAGGTGGAGGCGATGTTGTGGGGGGCAGATTAGGGGTTAATAAATATAATATAGGGGTCGGCGGTGTTAGGGGCAGCAGATTAGGGGTACATGGGGATAATGTAAGTAGCGGCGGTTTACGGAGCGGCAGATTAGGGGTTAATAATAATATGCAGGGGTCAGCGATAGCGGGGGCGGCAGATTAGGCGTTAATAAGTGTAAGGTTAGGGGTGTTTAGACTCGGGGTACATGTTAGAGTGTTAGGTGCAGACGTAGGAAGTGTTTCCCCATAGCAAACAATGGGGCTGCGTTAGGAGCTGAACGCGGCTTTTTTGCAGGTGTTAGTTTTTTTTTCAGCTCAAACAGCCCCATTGTTTTCTATGGGGGAATCGTGCACGAGCACGTTTTTTAAGCTGGCCGCTTCCGTAAGCAACTCTGGTATCGAGAGTTGCAGTGGCGTTAAATATGCTCTACGCTCCTTTTTTGGAGCCTAACGCAGCCATTCTGTGGACTCTCAATACCAGAGTTATTTTAAAGGTGCGGCCAGAAAAAAGCCAGCGTTAGCTACGCGGGTAGTTACCGACAAAACTCTAAATCTAGCCGTATGTGAATATCGTGCCTTTTAAAAATTGTTTTTTAATCTGTACATATATGCACACATTATATACCAAGTGAATATCGTGACCTTTAAAAACTGGTTTTATATCTGCATAACTCTATATATGCTTTTATGTTTTTACAAATGCAATTTTAAATTAGATTTATTAATCTATGTTAAACCGACACCGGTGTCAAAATATTCCAGAATATTTTGGGTGCGGAGCCGGCTGCCGAGCATGATGGCCGCACAGTGAGTGAGCTCCGTGAGCCGTTACCCGAGGCATAAAAGAAAGCGAAGGTTCAGGTGCTACAACCGGGCTGTTTCTCACCCTTAGTGCAGGGGAACTTGACCGCAACTATCCGCTGAACCTCTACAACATAGGAGAGGTTAATCTCCTCATTATAAGGAACTGAAGCTGGTGGACGCCATTTTGGACCTAACTGCTGCAAAACAAGCATGGCTACACACCACTAAGCTACCCATCCAGCCCAAGCATTATAAACTGTAAGTGTTTATATTATTTTCCTATATGAATAATAAAGAAAGAAGGTGCCACCATAGTGCACAATCAGATGTATAGAACATGCCAATAAAACAAGTAAGACCGTACTTACAAGATATATGACACTTGAGAAGTGTCACAACCGCCTTCTGGACTATTATAGAGTCGTCCAGCTAACTCCCACTGGTTCGTTTCTGATATCCTTCTTAATGTGAGAGCGGCGATGACCAAGGAAAGCTGTATCCAGCATCCGTTTCACAGAACCGGCTCGTCTTGTAATAGCCAATATTGTTATAGATACAATGTATCAGGTGGAAAAGTGGATAAAAAATAGTTTGTGGCAAAGTCTTGTAAAAGCAAACAGACTTTATTTTAAGTACATAAGCACAACGTTTCTCGGTCTCTCCTGACCGTTTCCTCAGGTGCAATATACATACTGATTTAAACCACGAACTTTTATTGCCGTATTTTCGGCATCTCCTAAAGTGAACAGCGCATGCGTGAAGGTGTGACCACTGTGTAGAGCTTCCATTGGTAACTAGATATCCAATGATATGAGCAAAAATGCTCAAGCCTCTGAGTGTAATCAAATCAATAGCGCTAGCAGGACAGAACTACCATTGGTGAGTTACCAACCAATGATATGAGAAAAAATGATCGAACTTCAAAATATATTCAAAGCATAAGCGCTAATGGGAACTAATTGGGATGTATTGAAAATTATATTAGAGATAAACTAATAAACTCCAAGTGCAAATATGTGCATACAATAATAGTGAACTTTCATAATTTACCATTCGGTCACTCTTAGTGGCAACACCTACACCTCCATTTTATCCCTATACATACATGTAGTTAAACCGGAGTGCCTCTACTTTCATAAGGACTATCTAGCAAAAAATACATTTAACATAGCTAAACAACCCTAATCCTAATATACATCTCGCTAAGAAAAAATCTAAGTTTATTAAAAACCTCATATCAATGGCCTAAAAAATATATATAGTTTTGCCTGAAAAAATATATATATTAAAATTAAAAAATTGTCATAACAATATTCATATAAAAACATAACAAAAATCTGATGGTATTGGGCCCCTCCAATCAAGCTGGAAAAAAATATATAAATGAACTATTTAATCCGTAAATACAAAAAAATAAAAATAAAATATATGATAAAAATATAAAATAAAATTTATATATATACATATATAAAATCTACCCACTGTACATAAATAAATCAATATACAATCGGCATTGATATAAAATATTGTATACATAGCATATAATGGTACAATGTATATGTTGTGGTTACACATGATATGGTCGAAGTCACCTAGAGCTCCTGTGGTAGATAATAACTACCAAGAACCTCGTGAGCAAAATCTAAATGTAATGTGTGGACAACAAATAGATGCTTTTGAATATAATAAGAGGGGGATAATAGCCCTAAAAAGAATACCAAAAATAGACACAAAATTAATTAAAAGCTGCCATATCAATGTTGGCATTGAGACCGCAGGGAGACAAACTTTGGAGTTTCCATATTCAGAAAGTCTCCCTTTGTCTCAAATGTAAAAACCTATTCCTGCCCCACTTGGGTAGGATTTGTTCTAATGGAAAAATGGAAAAGAAGTCAGAAGATGCAGTATGGCAATGACTAGCATGTTTGGGGACACTATGGTTCTGTATATTTTTCTCTATATTTCTTTTGTGTTCCCCCCACCTCTTCTTGAGGGGCCTGGAGGTCCTCCCCACATATTGGATCCCACAGACACACTCCAACAGATAAATCACAAAAGGAGAATCACACGTGAAGTGTGAATTTATATTGAATTTTTCCTTAGTGGCAAATGAAGTAAATTCAGTTCTATTAGGATTTGTGAAAGCACAAAGACCACAATTGGACCGATTACATTTAAAAAATCCTGGTTTCCCTAGAGTTGTAGAATCTCTGTTTCCAGATATGAAGCCCTTAGATTTGCTATTAGGCTGATGGACTTTCATGACTACTTTACTAGGAGCCAGCTTATTTTTTAGGGTCGGAGCCCTTCTAAAAGTACATATTGGCTGTTTGCTCAATGTGCTTGTAAGAAATGGATCATTCTCCAGGATGTACCAATATTTTTGCAAGATACCTTTGATTTTATTATGATTATTATTGTATTGTGTAATGAATCTGACCCCAGTGTTAGTTTGATTCATAGAAGATTCTGGCTTCTCTTCTCTATTCGTGCTTTTATTTTCCCCTGTGTATTTAATAAAAAAAATCCTCTCTACATTTTTTTCTGGCTTCAAGGAAACTGGTCTCAATTAAACCAATAGGGCAATTCTTCTCCACAAATCTTTCCTTCAAAAGGTTAGCCTGTGTATCAAAAGTTTTCAAATCAGTGCAGTTTCTGCGCAACCTGCAAAACTGGTTATAAGGTATATTTCTTTTCCAGGGTAAATGGTTGTTGCTTTTGAAGTTTAAATAACTGTTTGCATCCACTGATTTGAAAAACGTTTTGGTAGTGATGTTACCTAAGTTGTCCCAATCCAGTATTAAATCAAGAACGTCAATACTTCTATCATCTATTTTGGATGTAAAATGCAAACCCATATCATTATCATTGAGTCCCTTGACAAAATTCAGGGCCTCTAGATGGGTACCCTCCCAGATGAATAAGAGGTCATCAATGAAACGGCCATAGAAGACCATATTCGCCACAGAGCTAGAGGAATAGATATATTTTTCCTCAAAGAGGCCCATAAATAAATTGGCAAAGCTCGGGGCGATTTGTGGAGAAGAATTTCCCTATTAGTTTAATTGAGACCAGTTTCCTTGAAGCCAGAAAAAAATGTAGAGAGGATTTTTTTATTAAATACACAGGGGAAAATAAAAGCACGAATAGAGAAGAGAAGCCAGAATCTTCTATGAATCAAACTAACACTGGGGTCAGATTCATTACACAATAAAATAATAATCATAATAAAATCAAAGGTATCTTGCAAAAATATTGGTACATCCTGGAGAATGATCCATTTCTCACAAGCACATTGAGCAAACAGCCAATATGTACTTTTAGAAGGGCTCCGACCCTAAAAAATAAGCTGGTTCCTAGTAAAGTAGTCATGAAAGTCCATCAGCCTAATAGCAAATCTAAGGGCTTCATATCTGGAAACAGAGATTCTACAACTCTAGGGAAACCAGGATTTTTTAAATGTAATCGGTCCAATTGTGGTCTTTGTGCTTTCACAAATCCTAATAGAACTGAATTTACTTCATTTGCCACTAAGGAAAAATTCAATATAAATTCACACTTCACGTGTGATTCTCCTTTTGTGATTTATCTGTTGGAGTGTGTCTGTGGGATCCAATATGTGGGGAGGACCTCCAGGCCCCTCAAGAAGAGGTGGGGGGAACACAAAAGAAATATAGAGAAAAATATACAGAACCATAGTGTCCCCAAACATGCTAGTCATTGCCATACTGCATCTTCTGACTTCTTTTCCATTTTTCCATTAGAACAAATCCTACCCAAGTGGGGCAGGAATAGGTTTTTACATTTGAGACAAAGGGAGACTTTCTGGATATGGAAACTCCAAAGTTTGTCTCCCTGCAGTCTCAATGCCAACATTGATATGGCAGCTTTTAATTAATTTTGTGTCTATTTTTGGTATTCTTTTTAGGGCTATTATCCCCCTCTTATTATATTCAAAAGCATCTATTTGTTGTCCACACATTACATTTAGATTTTGCTCACAAGGTTCTTGGTAGTTATTATCTACCACAGGAGCTCTAGGTGACTTCGACCATATCATGTGTAACCACAACATATACATTGTACCATTATATGCTATGTATACAATATTTTATATCAATGCCGATTGTATATTGATTTATTTATGTACAGTGGGTAGATTTTATATATGTATATATATAAATTTTATTTTATTTTATATTTTTATCATATATTTTTTTTTTTTTTTTTTGTATTTACGGATTAAATACTTAATTTATATATTTTTTTCCAGCTTGATTGGAGGGGCCCAATACCATCAGATTTTTGTTATGTTTTTATATGAATATTGTTATGACAATTTTTTAATTTTAATATATATATTTTTTCAGGCAAAACTATATATATTTTTTAGGCCATTGATATGAGGTTTTTAATAAACTTAGATTTTTTCTTAGCGAGATGTATATTAGGATTAGGGTTGTTTAGCTATGTTAAATGTATTTTTTGCTAGATAGTCCTTATGAAAGTAGAGGCACTCCGGTTTAACTACATGTATGTATAGGGATAAAATGGAGGTGTAGGTGTTACCACTAAGAGTGACCGAATGGTAAATTATGAAAGTTCACTATTATTGTATGCACATATTTGCACTTGGAGTTTATTAGTTTATCTCTAATATAATTTTCAATACATCCCAATTAGTTCCCATTAGCGCTTATGCTTTGAATATATTTTGAAGTTCGAGCATTTTTTCTCATATCATTGGTTGGTAACTCATCAATGGTAGTTCTATCCTGCTAGCGCTATTGATTTGATTACACTCAGAGGCTTGAGCATTTTTGCTCATATCATTGGATATCTAGTTACCAATGGAAGCTCTACACAGTGGTCACACCTTCACGCATGCGCTGTTCACTTTAGGAGACGCCGAAAATACGGCAATAAAAGTTCGTGGTTTAAATCAGTATGTATATTTCACCTGAGGAAACGGTCAGGAGAGACAGAGAAACGTTGTGCTTATGTACTTAAAATAAAGTCTGTTTGCTTTTACAAGACTTTGCCACAAACTATTTTTTATCCACTTTTCCACCTGATACATTGTATCTATAACAATATTGGCTATTACAAGACGAGCCGGTTCTGTGAAACGGATGCTGGATACAGCTTTCCTTGGTCATCGCCGCTCTCACATTAAGAAGGATATCAGAAACGAACCAGTGGGAGTTAGCTGGACGACTCTATAATAGTCCAGAAGGCGGTTGTGACACTTCTCAAGTGTCATATATCTTGTAAGTACGGTCTTGTTTTATTGGCGTGTTCTATACATCTGATTGTGCACTATGGTGGCGCCTTCTTTCTTTATTATTCACTTCTGCAGAGTCTAACATCTTGGGACACCAACAAGAAATTTGAAGAAGCAGCCTGCCATCTGTTCCAGATTCAAGATTTGGATTGTGGACTAGTTGAACTGTCCATTTTTCATACCCATCACTTATCTCTAGTGATGTGGTTTGGTTTGATTTTTGACTAAATTTGTCACTATTTTGTATGATTTATCTATTCACTTATAGCTATTTTATATCATATTATCTTCATGCACTATATGTTTATATACCTATTTTTATTCACAGGCATTTTGGCGCACTGATTTTTTTGTATTAGTATTTTCCTATATGATCTACATCTATTGAGACGCTATGCTTGCCTACCTTTGATGACAGTAGTTATATGGCACACGTGGCGCAGCGGCAGATATCTGCAAATGATCTATCTTGGAAGTTGTGTTGTTATGGGCCCCTACAGATCCCTGCAATATTTTCATGTGTAAGACAAACAAATTAAAAGGTGGGAAGCTCAGCAAATACAACATTTGAATTGGGATTACTCAAGGTTGGCATGTAAATACCCCTGATTGCGCACTATCACAGCTCACCTAGTGTACAGTGAGGGAGACACTATACCTATATACATGCTGCATAGCAACGCTTCTCAACCATTGGATTTACAAAAGGGATCCTGTGGGACTGTAAATAATATTTAACTCCATCAACATATCACCAAAAAGAGCACCTAAGCAAGTTAAATCAGTTAAAAACATAGCAGCTACAAATAAATCTGTGAGCTCATTTTTCAAAGTGTCTGATCATAGCCAAGATACACCAAAGGAGCACGCCATGCTTAAAAACACTGATGCTACATCCTCAGACAGTGAAGATAGCACTGCAGAAGAATCTATACAGTTAAGTAAGGCTTTTCTGGCTTCTATTTCCTCCAAGGCAGATCTGGATAATATAGTTGTAAAAGTACGTTCATGTATAAAGGAGGAGTTAGCAAGTTTAAGAAAGGACATGACAGAAATTGGCAACAGAGTAGAAATACTAGAAGAGGATAACGAGTTTAACCAATCTGAAATCTCTAATCTACAAAATACAGCTCAGGCACATGACCTATTTCTTATTCAACTGCAAGATAAACTGGAAGATTTAGAAAATAGGGAACGCCGCCAGAATCTTCGTATAAGAGGAATCCCTGAAACTATCTTACCTAACACTAATGCTGAGTACCTGCAGGGTCTTTTCTTGCACCTCTTGGGTCCATCATCAACAATAGACACCTCCATGGACAGAGCTCACAGAGCATTAAGACCGAAACCTCCGGACCAAGCACCGCCACGTGATGTTGTTTTTAAGCTAAAGGATTACCAAGCTAGAGAAGAAATACTTCGGGCTGCCAGACAACTTAAAGAAATAGCCTTCCAGAACTGCCGTCTACAGATATTCATAGATCTTGCACCACGCACATTACAAAGAAGGAGAGACTTTCTTCCTCTCACGTCTCTCCTCAGAGCAAGAGGAATAATGTATAGATGGGGGTATCCCTGCTACATACAAGTATCCCACAAATGGAACTAAGCTCTCGGATGCTGCTGCCTTCTGTTCCAATCTGGGAATAGACCCCCCTCCGTCAACTACGGATCCAGATGACCAACCACTACCTAATAAGTCACTGCCACAGAGACCCCCTCGTAACCCATGGGTGCAAACTAAACCAAGAAAGACAAATAACTCTACTGTGGTAGCACACACAGACATTCCATGATCTCTACTGCTCACCGGGGTGGTGAGATATACTTAAAGTGCCTTAATGCTTACAAAACCTGTATAATTTTCTCTTTCCTTTTCATCCCACAGGTTAATAATGTGATATTGAATAGAACTTTTCAGACTTTATTATGTAGCCTACAAATGTTTGTTTAAATGCCTATATAATTTTTTTAGTTTAATATAGGCCAGATACCTCGTACCTAATTCTGTTATATTTTTTAGAATGGGTAAGGCCTGACTTCCCCGTTTGAGTGACACAGGATGTCACACCATTTGTTTGTCATGTTGTTGTTGTTGTTGTCTTGTTTATTTGTTGTTTTCATTTTGTTCATATTTACCACACTGCGATGTTTGTTGTATTGCATTCATGTGACAGGAATAGACCTACTAAACTATTTTGCACTATGTTACCCAGTGTTACTTGAAAATATGGGTCTGCATTCTATTACCATATTCATGTATCCACAGCTATCCATTCTAAGGGTACAAGTATATAGCTAAATGAGTAATACACAATCCATTAGGCTTATGACACAGAATGTCAAAGGGTTTAATATTCCACATAAACGTTCCAAAGCATTTATCGATATCTCTCACAAACGAATAGACATCTTGTTTTTACAAGAGACTCACTATCTAGATGGTCAAGAGCCCTCTTTCTTTTTGACCACATATCCCACACACTACCACAGCAGCCATGCTTCCAAAAAAGTCTCAGGTGTCAGCATCCTGCTCCATAGATCTTTACCCTTTCACTTACAACAGATAGAGAGAGATGATGAAGGATGATACCTAGCCCTATTGGGCTTACTGGCGGGTAGACCTATCACTTTAGTCAATATATATATCCCTAACACCCATCAGGCCTCTTTTTTCTGCAAAATTACAAACAAAATACTATCTTTCTCTAAGGGACCACTTATCATTGGAGGAGACCTTAACACCCCATTAAATCCATTATTGGATAGTTCCATCGCCCGCTCACACATGTCTAAACGATCTTTCAAGTCAATGAGGGATGATCTGCTGCTCCTAGGAGTGCATGATATCTGGAGAGTTCAACATCCCACTAAAAATGAATTCACTTTCTATTCCACCCCTAATCACTCACACTCACGAATAGACTATATATTTATAGACCATACCACTATAGCCTATGTTTCAAACGCTGAAATATCCCCTACTGCATGCTCGGATCACTCGGCTGTTACATGCTTTTTGCATTGGTCCGCCTTGCCTCACAAACCTTTTCAATGGCGATTAGATGAAACACTATTAAAAAATGATTTTACACTAAAACATATAGAAACCTTCTTGAAAGAATTTTTTAGTACCAACAACACACCTGATGTAAGCCCTTATAATATATGGGAAACTCATAAATGTACTCTGAGGGGAGAATTAATAAAACTTAAATCTATCCAACAGAAAAAACATAGAACCCTATATCAGGAAGCTACTACACATTATCAGCAGACGGTCCGCCTTCATAAAATGAACCCCAGATACGCAACCTTACAGACACAACTAGATCAGGCTAAACACAGGCTTACAGAGCTCTTGGACCAAACAGCACAAACACAGGCACTCAGACTCCGACAAAAATACTATCTAGAGGGAAACAGACCAGGTAGGCTATTGGCTAGGGCGGTTAAGACCAAACAATCCATACACTTTATTACGGCTTTACAGGATCCCCAAGGTGGGAATACTGTGGAGACACAGAGAATTGCAGAGATTTTTAAAAACTATTATTCTGATCTGTATAATCTGATACCAGATAGAGATGTCAGTACCCACCAGAACAATTGTCTACAATATTTAAATTCCTTATCTTTCCCAACTATCTCAGATGAACACTCAGACATGCTGACAGCACCTATCACTGCTGAAGAGGTTGCAGTGGCGATCAAATCCCTTAAATCAGGGAAAAGCCCTGGCCCCAATGGGATCACAGGCACTTATTATAAGAAATTTAGTCATATAGTCATACCATACTTACTATCGGTATTCAACCATATTGAAACCACTAAAGGTCTACCACCCTCCATGTTAGAAGCGATAGTCACAGTGCTACCTAAACCCCATAAAGACCCAACAATACCATCAAACTACCGCCCTATTGAGTTACTTAATGTAGACATTAAGATTTATGCCAAGATCCTTGCCACAAGTGTAAATAAATTACTACCTTCCCTTATCCATGCTGATGAGGTGGGCTTTGTGCCCCAGAGGGAGGCTAAAGAAAATACAGTGAAAATTCTACACCTCATACAATATATTATTGACCATGACACCCCCTTACTTTTAGTATCGACAGACGCTGAAAAAGCTTTCGACAGACTTGACTGGACCTTCTTAAGACTTACGCTACAAAAATTCGGCTTCCCCAATAGCTTTATTCAAAGGATCTTTGCATTATATAACTCACCTACAGCCAAAATCAGAGTAAATGGGTCGCTATCTCCCTCTTTCAATATTTCAAACGGTACTCGTCAGGGGTGTCCACTCTCCCCATTACTATTTGTATTGTCTATGGAAGCTTTGGCCATCACACTACGTAACAATCCTGACATACACGGACTCACAATAAACTCTACTAACCATAAATTAGCGTTATAATCAGATGACTTACTATTGACTCTCACAAGACCTATACCTTCTCTCTCTGCGGTACAGAGCTCCCTGGCGAAGTTTGGCGCCTGCTCTAACTATCTGGTGAACCAGAGCAAATCTGAAATTCTTCCAATTAATATATCTGAGATCGACTTAGACACATTAAAACAGCAGTCACCCTATATGGTACAAAAGGATTCACTAAAATACTTAGGAGTTTACCTGTCCGCGAGATCTCAACTATTGTTTGAGTTGAATTATGAATCTCTCTTAACTACCATTACAAAAGATATGTCATTGTGGATTCACAAAAATATATCTTGGTTGGGCCGAATTGGGATTACTAAAATGATCATTCTTCCCAAAATTTTATACTTATTTCAAACCCTCCCAATACCACTCCCTATATCACACCTACCCAAATTACAAGCAATTGTCAACTCCTACATCTGGAGAAAACACCCGCCAAGAGTTGCTAGATCCACACTTTATTTAACGAAGGAATCTGGGGGCCTGGGAGCTCCAGACCTATCCAAATATCGCCAGGCGGTATTTTTGAGGAGGATTGTGGACTGGTGCATGATATTTACACCGAATTATAAAATCTGGCTAACTCTGGAACATGAAATTACACACACATCCCAGTTAGGGGCCTTCTGCTGGCAACCTAAATATAATATACCACCCATCATTTTTAGGAATCCCATCATTGGGGAGACCTTCAAAGAATGGTCCACAGTTACACATATACACCATCATATCACCTCAGTTCCTTCCCCGCTAACAACTGTACTTTACAAAATAGATTTTCCAATAGGACTATCCATATCCCCTAAATCCATAGATAATCTGAATAGCGCATTACCTGTATATACCCTCATGGAAGCAGGAGACTTAATACCCCATTCTTACCTAGAGAATCTTAATATAACACATTTTTCCCATTGGTATAGATACTTACAGCTTAAACATTTTATCAGCTCCTATCAGAATAAACCCTTGCTAAACAGGGAACGAACTCTCTTTGAAAAAATGTGTACACAAGATACCCCCCCCAACCATGCAATATCCGCACTATACCAGTTACTTATCACACCTACAAAAATCACCCAAACCTCAACGGTGGTATCCTGGCATAGGGAAATCCCATATACCCTTACGGAACAAGAATGGTATACTATCTTTCAAAATATCTCCAGGTCTGCCCACTCAGCAACGGTCTTGGAGACTAACTACAAATTTCTCCTCAGATGGTACCTTACTCCTCAAAGATTAAAATATATCTTCCCTGAAGCATCTGATAGATGCTGGAGGAAATGCTTAGGGGAAGGCACACCATTTCATATATGGTGGACATGCCCTCGAATAGGTCAATTTTGGCGGGATATTAATAAAACTATGTGCAATCTCTTAAATAGTGAAATCCCCTTAGACCCTATCATTTATTTATTCCATGTCACTCCCAAGCTCCCTTTCAAACACTATACTGCAATCTTCCGTCTAGCCATCAGCAGTGCGAAACAGATAATACCCAGGTTATGGAAAACTGATAAAACCCCCACTTTACAACTGTGGATAGAACAAATGAACCGAAAACTAGCTTTGGAGAGATACTTTTACTATGTTAACGGGGGGTTAGATTATTATGCTGAACTGCTATTTCTATGGGAGTCACATTTTTTAGTAGGACAGAACTGAGGGTGTATGTATCAACATATTATATCATATATTTCCTCCCTTGCACAGAACTTGACATCTGCTCTCTTTGTAAGCACTCTGGACACTTTTATTTTGCCCCTTCCCTATCTCCCCTCCATTCCCCCATTTCCCATCTTCCCTCCTCCTCTACCCCTCTTTCCCTACCCCCCCCACGCCCTAAATTTTCCACTTAACGCCCCCCCCCCCCACCTCTGCAGACAACACTATGGGAGACAGAAACATCCTTTCTTGTGCTTGGGGTAAAGCTGGACTACTAACTCTTAAATATCCCTTTTGGCGAACACCCCGCAGTAATGGTAGCTAAGATCTTATGTTAATGCTGGAAACAGATATTAAAGGTCAATTATAGAAACTCTATTTGTTATGAGAATATAAACCCTGTCTTGTTATGTATCTTGTAAACGTTATAAAATGCTGGATAACATGTTGTATTAATTTTGGAATACCTCAAAATAAAAGATTGAACAAAAAAATTAAAATATTCCAGAATATTTTAACAAATTAAATTTTGTATGAATTATTTAACTACCAATACATTTGTATAATTTATTCAAATCAAGAAATAGTCCTGTGGTAATTACAAAAAGGAATATTCAATTAGAGGGGATATATACGTATCAGTCACCTTCAACACATTGATATTAAAATAATTTTAATAATTTTTTTTATATATTTACAACAAGTACGACCATCATTGGGAATAGCATTTTTGCGCCACCTCACCACTATCACTTTGATTGATATAGGTGTTCACTGCACTTACTGATATAATACTGTGAATTGGACCTTTCATGTCCCTGTATGTAATTTTTCTTTAAGGGGTTAAAGGAGCAATGTTGTGCGTATGTTGAAAAAACCCCACCTAATACAATCTACTTAAATGAATAAATAATGACACCACAACAGTTGGGAGTTAAAGACCGTTTAGGTCATTTATTAATCAAGAGGCACCCCCTGCATGTTTATTTATCAAAAAACATCAAGGCTTTCCCAGATTTAATGATAACTTATTTACATGGCTACATGTAAATGTACAAAACTTTTAACTTAACCAAACATTAAGCGGCATTATCTAACTAACTCATACAAAGCGGGAAGCAGGCCCAGGCAGCTGACACAAAGCAGAGCCCAGCTACAACGCAGTACCGATAGAAGGTTTAACTCAAGCTCTTCGGCCCACCGTAACCCAGGAGGAGCTTTCCCCAGGCACGTGCCTGACTACGTCACTCCCCCTGCAATGGCCGTCACTCCTCCCCGCTTTCTATCTGGCGCCTGGGATGCTACCGCCCGCCACAAGAAACATCCAAACCTACCTGATTCTTGCCACCAATAACAGAAGTAAATCGCCCTATAACCTGCTACACTATAGCTACTAACCCTCTCTTTATATTAGCCATAAACTTGTCTAAACCTTGGTCCGTTAAATGGACCCCATCCTGCCTATTTAAACTTTTATCCCCAGCCGAGATGTCAGGGTGCCTCACCACAAAACCTCCCAACTACAGAATTACCTTTCCTATGTCCCTATTAACCTTCTTTCTTACCCCAAAGGCAGCTTGTGACAGACCATATGCCTCCAATGCAACCTGGGAATGACCTGAGACCACCCTACTCTCACCCCAGGCAACCAAGCATGCAACCATCGAATGTCAGCGCACATAATCCTAATTAACTCAAGGGTAGGCATTGCCCCCAGATCGTTGCCCCCCAGATGTAATAATATAATGTTAGGACGACCCCACCTCCGGTGGGCCTCCTGCATAAGTGCAAGCAGATCGTACCAACACAGGCCTCTGATGGATGCCCGGGAGGGGTGAAAGCCGAGGCAGCTCCCATCCGGGACTTCTGATGCTCGGATGGAGGCCCAGTGGACAAAAGAATGCCCGACAATCCAGACCTTACAAGAATTCTGGCCTCTCCCTGAAAAACACAACACATCATTAATTCCAGCAAAAACATGAAGCCATAATATCCCCAGTGACCCCCCCCCCCCCCCCCGAGGCATTCATCCCTCATTCCTACTCAATTCCCCGGTTTCCCGGATGGCCTAACATATGTCCTGTAACGCTGCGAACTCCACTGCCCAAGCACTTTAATTCTGTCCGCTGACCAACCTAACACTGCCGTGCTAGTTGCCGCTCCCACCCTAAAGGAATGTGGTGCAATGTGCGACACATCTAGGCCTGCCCGTTTGGCTGCTTTTGCTAAAACCCTACGAAATTGAAATCTTGATAGTACAAACCCATCTTGATGGATCAGATAGGGCCCTCCTCCCTGTGGCGTAAACCTGCAAATCCTGCCACCAATGACTCGCTCACCTGCAGAGCCCCATGAAACACCAGCTCAAAAGTCGCTCTAAATAGTGATACATCATAGGCCCCGGCGCATACAGCCCTTAAGGCGTGTATCAAGCCTACGAGTCGTGCTACGGTAATCGGTTCCCTAACATCTGACTTAGGAACCTCCCTGTGGCCCCAACCCGGCAGTGATTGCTTCACAAGGAAAGTGCTTGTAAAATCTTGCACTTTGAATAGTTTGCTAAAAAATGTCAAGGCTGCAAATTTCCCTTGTAACAGAGATTTTCTAATCCCCTTACACTAAAGGTCCACTATCCACTCCAAGAGAGTTACCTGAGTAGCTTCATGGTAAGAGAGATGCTTGCTCTCGCAGAACACCTGCCACTCATTCTAGTGCTTCACATATGCTCTCCAAGTCGCAGGAGCCAATGAAGCCTTAACTAAGGGGAACATGAATTCCCAGGGAACGCAAGCTGCCAGAGATAAGACGGGCAGGGCAAGCCATGAGGTGAGGCACAAGGACATCTAAGAACTAACTGTCTAAGGAGCCTGACCACCCGGGTTGAAGTTGCTGACAAGTGGTTGATTGAAAAAACTACACTCTGATTATCGCACCAGAAGATAACTGCCCTATTTGCCAACTTATGCGCCCACAGCTCCACTGCTACTATTATGGGAAATAGCTTGAGGAAACATAGATTCCTCGTCAAACCTGCTTGAACCCATGATATCGGCCAGGCCTCCGCACTCCACTCCGTACCTAGCATTGCCCCATACCCCCCGGAGCCCGCTGCATCAGTGAACAGATGCATTGACTGATTGGACTCTGCGGGTGTTCTCCAGATACAGACGCCATTGAAGTTTTTTAGAAACCCCTCCGATACCCCCAGGTCTTCCCTCATCTCTTCCGAGATATTTACCCTGGCCCTCTGTGGGCTACCGCCACCCAGCTGGGCCTCCCATCTGCGATTAAATACGCGCCCCATTGGGATGACCCACCCCACAAAGTTCAGGAGGCCAAGCAAAGATTGTAAATCTCTCACTCTGACAAACTTAGCAGACCTGGTGTTACGCACCATGGCCAACATGCGGCTCAGCTTATCCCCCGGTAGCCATCACAGCTCCGCTACCGAGTCTATTTCGATACCTAGAAAAGTAATCCGCGTGCAGGCTCCTTCCGTCTTATCAGCTGCAAGGGGGACCCCAAATGCCTCCATCAAGGAACTCATGTTCCGCATCAATTCCACACACTGAGGGGAATCTGGTGCCCCTACCAGCAGGAAATCGTCCAGGTAATGAGCAATCTGCTCCGAATGAGCAAACTTTGCTAACATCCAGTGCAGGAAGGTGCTGAATGCCTCGAAGTACGCACACGATATGGAGCACCCCATTGGGAGGCACCTGTCCATGTAATAGCTGCCCTCAAAATAGCAACCCATTAACTGGAATGATACCGGGTTAATAGGGCGGAGCCTGAATGCTGATTCCAAATCGAGCTTTGCCATCAGTGATCCTACCTCCGCCCTTCTCACAATATCAACCGCAGATTCAAATGATTGATACTGGACTGAACTTAGGTCTGGTGAAATGGCATCATTCACCGACCCCCCTTTTGGAAAAGAGAGGTGCTGAATCAGGCAGAATTTGCCCTTTTCCTTCTTCGGCACTACTCCCAATGGGGTCACAACTAGCCCCTCTATTGGTGGCTGCTTAAATGGGCCGGACACGTGCCCCAAACTAACTTCCTTACCGAGCTTTTCGTGAACCACCTCTGGAAGCTGATATGCGGATTTTAGGTTCCGCCGCAGTACGGACCCCGTTACCCAACCCTGTACAGGTATAATAAACCCCTCCCTTAACCTGGACAGCAGCAAGCCTGATGGCATCCAATCCGGGTACCCTGTCAACCAGGTTTCAAGGATGTCCACCCTCAGCGGGGTGGCTGCCCTTCCCAACTGGAAGCAGCTTGCCCCCGCTACGATCCCTTGTCTGGTCGCATTTTAGAGCATTCAACTCCAGGGTGTTGCCCGCCGCAGTAACGACATACGTGGTGAAAGGAACAACTTTGTCCTTTGTCACACTGTTTTTCCTGGTATTTCCAGCACTCCCATCCCCTCCGCCGCGCCCGCAAGCCTTCCCGAAAGGGTTAGCTCCCTGAGGCCAAAGGAGGGGCTGTCTGCACCTCTGGCCCCAGCTTATTACACAAGAGCAATTCGATGGAGCCAAATGACAATGAGGGATTTGCAGCCATCTTTCTGCGGTATGCAATGTCATAATCCCTCCATACTCCCTCCTTGTGACATTTATATATCCTCTCTATCGTGTTCTGATACTTCAGGATCTCTGCCCCTTGGTTAGGCCATTTCGCCAGAAAACAAGACCCCAACACCCTAAAGCAGCTCACCCACTCTTCGTAAGTGTCCGGCCTTTTAACCTTTTTAGGGCCTGTACCGTCCTCAGCCATCTCTTTTTGTTTCTGAGCCTCAGCCAGTGAGAGGGATGCCGAGAGAGCCGTCCTCGTTGCTCCTCTCCTGGCTGTGTTCTGCCCACGGCCGCGCCCACGACCAGAAGTCCCGCCTGCCGGAAGTACATCAGGGGGCGGAGCCACGGCCGCGCGCACTTCATCGCTCTAGATGTCCGAGGCCAGATGAGGCCTAGTTGAGCCAGGCCCTGCGGGAGCGTACACCACCACAGGGTGATGGGGACCACCGCTACCAGCCGGAGGGCTGCTCCGGACACCACTACCGACGGAGGTCCCGGCCAAGGCCGATGCCTGGTCCAAGATGGCAGATGGGCCACGTGGTGGCCCAACCGTAAGTAAAGCCTTGGTGTCCTTGGATGCACCGGGCACAGACAAGGGGAAAGCCCCTCCAGTTGTGGTCAGCGCCATGTTATGCGGCTGGGGTAATAGCTATGCAGCAACAGTGGGGGCCCCCTGCCCGGCGAATACCAGCCCCAAAACGGCGGTCAGGGACTGAACCAGCGACCGCATGGTCACCAGTTGTCCCTGTGGTATAGCCGACACATCCATCTGACAGGCCTTCCCCACTAGTCCCCCTCCCTGATTACCGGCCGGATAGGCCGCAACCACCTCCTGACCCTGTGCCTGCTCCGATTCAGGCCTAGCCACTACCTGCTGCTCTACTCTGCCTCCTATCCCTGAATATGACCTGCCAGCAGCACAATGCTCACTACTAACCCCTGCAGAGGCCTCTGCTAGGTGAACTCTGTCCTCCCCTCCCCCCACTATACTAAAAGCTTGCAGGGTCCACTGGCCTAGCCTAAGGGATGGCCCCTGGGGGAAGGGGGAACCATTTCTATATCACTTATCTCTTTTTCCACAGGATCCCTGCGCCCCCGTTGAGGACCATCATCTCTGAACCAAAGGGGAGGTAGAGAAGACCTGCGGGACCTATCCATGTCAAGAATTCAAGAAAAATATTCTGCAACCAGAAGATCTGCGATGACCAGGAACAGAAAAGAGGGCCTGGAACTCCCAGAAGTCCATTTTTAACTGTAAGTAGAGATACCTCCCTTAGGCCTGCAACAATGTTGCAAACCCCACACACAGCCCACAAACATGCCTCCTCCCTGCACCCTTAACCCTTAAGACCTTACTGGCTAATCTGAAGCCCTGCACTTACCTTTTAAGTGTTTTTAATGTGGTTTTATATTTCTTTTTGATTTAAGGATTGAGAACCCCTTCCTTCTAGTGTGTGTCCTCTCTTTTGGACCTAACTAATTTTTGTTCATTCTGAGTGCTTAGGGGATGCTACTTTTTCTCTTTATTCTGTATAAAACTGTTAATCATTGCGACTTTTTTATCAAAACAGTTAACAAGAGCTCTGATAACACGGTAATAATTCTAGCATGAATTGCAATTGCACCCACACATTCGTGTTTACTTTCAACTTGTAATATGAGGGCTACACCCAACACACACAAACACCCACAATAAACTCCTTTTTGCTTATGCGTAACTGTTAGCTCGCCACTCGTAATGCGGCTCTTAATTGGGTATTTTAGACTGGAAAAGCAGCATTTAAGTACCATAATCACTAGTTATACGTGAGGAAGGGGCGTAACCCTGAAATAAATTGTAGTTAGGAACTTTGTGTCTTGGCAGACACTGCTATCTCCTGAAATTTTTGGATTTGCAAGTTAAATAAATACTTTAGTGAAATATATTTTTCTATGTATTTTTTTAATTATTGGGATTTTTTTGTTTTATTTTTGTTTATAGTGCTGGCCCCCCTTTTTATAAAAACAATCATATTCACTACAAATAGTAAATCATTATGAAATACCTTTCTATCTGTTGTATAAGCACTGCTTTTATGTTTATGTTTGTAATGCTTAAAAAATAATAATTTAGATATGCAAAAAATACCTCTCTCACAAAATGAGTTATGACGATGATAGCCTGCTTGTTCCTCTAAAGTCAGCACCTACCATACAGCTACATTTCAGACCATTTATATGACCTCGTATATGGCACAACAATGTGTTAATGTTGGCAACGTTTTCCTTTCCCATTGACTGCTTATTATTTAATCAAAATAGAAGTAAAACATATGTCTTTTCATGTTCATCTAATCTGAATGCAGAAAATCCAGATGTTCTGCAAAAAAAAAAAACCTATTAAAATAACAAGGCAACAAAAAATATGTTTAATTATATTTGCTGAAGATGACTGAGGTGGGAAATCTAATAACACAAACATTAACTTTTTCCAGCATACTTTAATTAAACATCACATTTAAAACATATTTTTAGAACTGCATGGTGATTACATAGTAATGATATTGTGTGTACACAATTTTTATTAATTAATGTAATTGTATAAAGTGTCATTTCTGGAGGGGAGGTCCCCAGACTTAATTATGTGTGTTCCATGTGGAATAGCATCTAATGCTAAATCAATGAAAGATAATATTCATTATGAAAGGGTAGATTGCGGGGGGGGGGGGGGGGGGGATTTAACGTCTCCAAAGAGGTTACATTTAAAGGGACTTAAAACACTAAATACATTTCATGCACCTCCCTTTAATCAAACAGGTCAGGACTGCAATGTAGTGAAAGACTGATTTCAACATGACGGCACCCATGACTAGAGGGAGGTGAGGTATAACATCAATACTATGCTAATAAATTGCATTTTGTGTTTAATGTTCCATTGAATTTGAAGCAGTGTTGCTGTGCCACTCCAGATAATGCAGATGGTTAGCAAATGAAAACCAGCTATGTTCCAATTCATCAAAAACATTAAATTGCTCTAAACAGCTGGCTAACCCTGTTGAAAACCTGATTTCGAGCTAAAGCTTGTTTTTAGGGAATTGTAACTTGTGGGTTTAGGTTCCAAAAGACATACTGGGGATCAGTTTAGACATAATGTGAAGAAGCTGCAGTTAAGAAGCAGGTTAAGATCAAAAGATTCATTTAGTGTTCCATTTCATTGCATGTTATTGAGAAACATAACAGTAATCTACAAACTCAGTGACAAATGAAAAGGCTAGTACTAAAAAAGCTGCCCCTGCAAATAAAAAGTTGGCTCAATAGGTACCTCACAAAAGGAATATTGGATGTGGCAGGTCCAAAGCTCTGCGCGCCTGCATGCAATTTGTGAGTGCTGTCTTTCTCTTTCAACTCAATAAGTACCTCATTTGTTCTATTATCCTACACTCACCTAGATTTCAAGTTTTGTTCTATAGAGGGTGTGAAACGAATTGTTGCGTAATTTCACCCTCCATAGCGCTGCCATTACGAGTTTTGGAAAAGCCGCCTTGTGCGTGCAATTTAATTTATTAAATTGATAGTTATTTTAATTTTAGTATAATAGTAATGTTAGTTTAATATATAGTTTAAACTTAGCGTTTTTTTTTTTTTTTTTTTTTTTTTTAATTTTATTTTTATTGAGGCAATGAAATAAGTAAAGTTACAATCACAGTAGCAAGGACAATATCTCAAACAGTATTATATGACAATAATTCCTGCTGTCAAACATAGGTACACTGAGCTATAATGGGAACATGGTATTGCCCTTAATAATGCCTCTTTTCATATAATAAGTTAACATAACATGCAAGCGTCAACAGTGTAACTTAGGACCACTTATGGGCCCTGTAAACTGGTACAACTTAGCGTTTTTTAATTTTCCAGGTAATATTTTAATTTAAAGTTAGGGGGTTGTTAGGTTTAGGGGTTGATAGTTTAATTTTGTTTTTTGTGATGTGGAGGCTGGCGGTTTAGGGGATATTATCTTTATTTAGTGGCAGTGATGTGGGAGGCCAGAGGTTTAGGGGTTAATAACTTTATTTAGTGGTGGTGATATCAGGGAGCGGCGGAAAAGGGGTTAATATATTTATTATAGTGTGGACAGTGTTAGGGTGCATCGGAATAAGGGTTAATAACTATTATAGTGGTGCATGTCGGGGAGCTATGTAATAGAGGTTAATAAATTTTATTAGTGGCGGCGATGTCGGGAGAGGCAGATTAGGGGTTAATAAGTTTAATATAGTATTTGCGATGCGGGAGGGCCTCGGTTTAGGGGTTAATAGGTAGTTTATGAGTGTTAGTGTACTATATATATATATATATGAGTGATCAAGTGTAGTGGAGCCACACGAAACATGTCTGCAGTTGCCATTCTGTGACCCCGGATTGTCAGTATTGAGCTACGGATCACTTTGCTTTTACAAGTGTCCCAAATAAATTGTGGTTTTTAACGTAACCCCTGCTGAAAATCTTCTTACTTTTCTCTGGTATGGTGTGAAGCCCGGAAGTGTTTGCTTGTTTCCTGGATTGTTTGCACCTTGGACAGAGGTGCTCTTGCTGGGCTCCCATACCGGAAGTACTGGAAGTACTGAACAGCTGATTGTGCCGACGCTGAAGATACGCTGCCTGCTCGCCAGACACGGATCCCCAAGATTAGTTAGTGCCACTGTTTTATTGTACTTGAACTTTCCAATTTACTACTATTATTTAAGTTGCTTCATCCTCTTGTTTTCCTTTGTTGTAAGGATTATCTAGATTCTAGCTTCTGATTGGTTGCTGTGCATATATACCGATTTGTTATTGGCTCAACCATGTGTTCAGTTAGAAACCAGTAGTACCATGCTGCTCCTTTAACAAATTAAACCAAGAGAATGAAACACATTTGATAATAGAAGCAAACTAGAAAGTTGTTTAAAATTGTATGTTCATGTCCCTTTAAGGAGAGACATTTACTTTACAATACAATGCGCAGCAAAATAATATGATGATTTAACTCCATTTCAGCAAGTTTTTGAGAATCAGGTCCTAATTATAACCTTTGTGGAAGCTTTTCCTAGATGGAGTGACACAGAATACATGTATTGTTAGTACTTCCTAGTAATGTGGTATACTGTATATATATATATATATATATATATATATATATATATATATATTCTATTTTCCCTCTGTATAATTTAAATGTGTTGATGTTCGCACATCCTTATACTGATAGAGTGAAAGGGTTTTCTATACTTAGGCCTCTATTTATCAAGCCGTTGACTTTCTTGCATTCGACGGTCCCAATACGCTCGCCTAAGATCGCCTAACATCGTCGCCGCGGACCTGAATACGCTATCCAAAATTATCAAGAAAGCAGTCGAAAAGCCGCGCACCAAGTACGGAGCGATGAGCAGCGGACTGTTGTTAACTAACAGTCATCGATCTCGCTGCTCTTCGGCTTTTTTACAGCTTTCTTGCTATACTGTCACTAAGCACCCACACTATACTATACTGTTTACCCCCTAAACCGCTGCTCCCGGAGCCCACCGCAACTCTAATAAACATATTAACCCCTATCCTGCCGCTCCCGGACCCCGACACAACTAAATAAAGTTATTAACCCCTAAACCGCCGCTCCCGGAGCCCACCATCACCCACATTATACATATTAACCCCTAATCCGCCGCCCCCTATACTGCCACCACCTACATAAAGTTATTAACCCTATCCTGCCGCTCCCGGACACCGCCACAACTAAATAAAAAGTTTAACCCCTAAACCGCCGCTCCTGGAACCCACCGACACCTACATTACATTTATTAACCCCTAATCTGCCCCCCCTACATGGTTGCCACTATATTAAATGAATTAACCCCTAAACCTAAGTCTAACCCTAACCATAACACCCCCTAACTTAAATATTATTTAAATAAATCTAAATAAAATTACAATTAATAACTAAATAATTCCTATTTAAAACTAAATACTTACCTATAAAATAAACCCTATGGCCTAAATTTATTGGGCGGTAGCCGTGAAAACCAGCGTTAGAGGCTCCTAACGCTGGTTTTGGGCTACCGCCGGTATTTAGAGTCAGTCATTAAAGGGTCTAACGCTCACTTTCCAGCCGCGACTTTTCCATACCGCAGAGTCGTGGCTGAAGTGAGCGTTAGAAATCTAACGACAAAACTCCAGCCGCAGAAAAAAGTCAGTAGTTAAGAGCTTTCTGGGCTAACACCGGTTTATAAAGCTCTTAACTACTGTGCTCTAAAGTACACTAACACCCATAAACTACCTATGTACCCCTAAACCGAGGTCCCCCCACATAGCCGCCACTCGATTAAATTTTTTTAACCCCTAATCTGCCGACCGCCACCTACGTTATACTTATGCACCCCTAATCTGCTGCCCCTAAAACCGCCGACCCCTATATTATATTTATTAACCCCTAACCTGCCCCCCACAACGTCGCCTCCACCTGCCTACACTTATTAACCCCTAATCTGCCGAGCGGACCGCACCGCTACTATAATAAAGTTATTAACCCCTAATCCACCTCACTCCCGCCTCAATAACCCTATAATAAATAGTATTAACCCCTAATCTGCCCTCCCTAACATCGCCGACACCTAACTTCAATTATTAACCCCTAATCTGCCGACCGAATCTCGCCGCTACTGTAATAAATTGATTAACCCCTAAAGCTAAGTCTAACCCTAACACTAACACCCCCCTAAATTAAATATAATTTAAATCTAACGAAATAAATTAACTCTTATTAAATAAATTATTCCTATTTAAAGCTAAATACTTACCTGTAAAATAAACCCTAATATAGCTACAATATAAATTATAATTATATTATAGCTATTTTAGGATTTATATTTATTTTACAGGTAACTTTGTATTTATTTTAACCAGGTACAAAAGCTATTAAATAGTTAAGAACTATTTAATAGCTAAAATAGTTAAAATAATTACAAAATTACCTGTAAAATAAATCCTAACCTTAGTTACAATTAAACCTAACACTACACGATCAATAAATTAATTAAATAAAATACCTACAATTATCTACAGTTAAACCTAACACTACACTATCAATAAATTAATTAAATACAATATCTACAAATAAATACAATGAAATAAACTAACTAAAGTACAAAAAATAAAAAAAGAACTAAGTTACAAAAAATAAAAAAATATTTACAAACATTATAAAAATATTACAACAATTTTAAACTAATTACACATACTCTAAGCCCCCTAATAAAATAACAAAGCCCCCAAAATAAAAAAATGCCCTACCCTATTCTAAATTAAAAAAGTTCAAAGCTCTTTTACCTTACCAGCCCTGAACAGGGCCCTTTGCGGGGCATGCCCCAAAGAATTCAGCTCTTTTGCCTGTAAAAAAAACACATACAATACCCCCCCCCAACATTACAACCCACCACCCACATACCCCTAATATAACCCAAACCCCCCTTAAATAAACCTAACACTAAGCCCCTGAAGATCTTCCTACCTTCCGATCCGTCCTCGGAAGTCTTGATCCAAGCCTCGGAAGTGTTGATCTAAGCCAAAGCGGGGGGCTGAAGAGTGACGTCCATCCTCGGGCTGAAGTCTGGATCCAAGCGGCGCTAAAGAACTCCATCATCGGGCTGAAGTCGGAAGTCCATCATCGGGATGAAGTCTTCTATCAAGCCGCATCTTCTTTCTTCTGAAGCGGAGCGGAGCGGAGCCATCTTCTTTCCAACTGACGCGGATCCAATGTTGGGGGGGTATTGTATGTGTTTTTTTACAGGCAAAAGAGCTGAATTCTTTGGGGCATGCCCCGCAAAGGGCCCTGTTCAGGGCTGGTAAGGTAAAAGAGCTTTGAACTTTTTTAATTTAGAATAGGGTAGGGCATTTTTTTTATTTTGGGGGGCTTTGTTATTTTATTAGGGGGCTTAGAGTAGGTGTAATTAGTTTAAAATTGTTGTAATATTTTTCTAATGTTTGTAAATATTTTTTTATTTTTTGTAACTTAGTTCTTTTTTATTTTTTGTACTTTAGTTAGTTTATTTCATTGTATTTATTTGTAGATATTGTATTTAATTAATTTATTGATAGTGTAGTGTTAGGTTTAATTGTAGATAATTGTAGGTATTTTATTTAATTAATTTATTGATCGTGTAGTGTTAGGATTAATTGTAATTTAGGTTAGGATTTATTTTACAGGTAATTTTGTAATTATTTTAACTATTTTAGCTATTAAATAGTTCTTAACTATTTAATAGCTATTGTATCTGGTTAAAATAAGTACAAAGTTACCTGTAAAATAAATATAAATCCTAAAATAGCTATAATATAATTATAATTTATATTGTAGCTATATTAGGGTTTATTTTACAGGTAAGTATTTAGCTTTAAATAGGAATAATTGATTTAATAAGAGTTAATTTATTTCATTAGATTTAAATTATATTTAACTTAGGGGGGTGTTGGTGTTAGGGTTAGACTTAGCTTTAGGGGTTAATCCATTTATTACAGTAGCGGCGAGATTCGGTCGGCAGATTAGGGGTTAATAATTTAAGTTAGGTGTCGGCGATGTTAGGGAGGGCAGATTAGGGTTTAATACTATTTATTATAGGGTTATTGAGGCGGGAGAGAGGCGGTTTAGGGGTTAATAACTTTATTATAGTAGCGGTGCGGTCCGCTCGGCAGATTAGGGGTTAATAAGTGTAGGCAGGTGGAGGCGACGTTGAGGGGGGTAGATTAGGGGTTAATAAATATAATATAGGGGTCGGCGGTGTTAGGGGCAGCAGATTAGGGGTACATAAGGATAACGTAGGTGGCGGCGCTGTGCGGTCAGCAGATTAGGGGTTAATTATTGTAGCTAGCTGGCGGCGACGTTGTGGGGGGCAGATTAGGGGTTAATTAATATAATATAGGGGTCGGCGGTGTTAGGGGCAGCAGATTAGGGGTACATATGGATAATGTAAGTAGCGGCGGTTTACGGAGCGGCAGATTAGGGGTTAAAAAAAATATGCAGGTGTCAGCGATAGCGGGGGCGGCAGATTAGAGGTTAATAAGTGTAAGGTTACGGGTGTGTAGATTCGGGGTACATGTTAGGGTGTTAGGTGCAGACGTAGGAAGTGTTTCCCCATAGAAAACAATGGGGCTGCGTTGGGAGCTGAACGCGGCTTTTTTGCAGTTGTTAGGTTTTTTTTCAGCTCAAACAGCCCCATTGTTTTCTATGGGGGAATCATGCACGAGCACGTTTTTGAAGCTGGCCGCGTCCGTAAGCACCGCTGGTATCGAGAGTTGAAGTTGCGGTAAATATGCTATACGCTCCTTTTTTGGAGCCTAACGCAGCCATTCTGTGAACTCTAAATACCAGCGGTATTTAAAAGGTGCGGCCAGAAAAAAGCAGGAGTAGCTAACGCACCCCTTTGGCCGCAAAACTCTAAATCTAGGCGTATGATAGCTACAATATAACTAATAGTTACATTGTATTTAGCTTAGGGTTTATTTTTATTTTACAGGCAATTTTGTATTTATTTTAACTAGGTACAATAGTTATTAAATAGTTAGTAACTATTTAATAACTACCTAGCTAAAATAAATACACATTTACTTGTAAAATAAATCCTAACCTAAGTTACAATTACACCTAACACTACACTATAATTAAATAAATTAAATGAATTAACTACAATTACCTACAATTAAATACAATTAAATAAAATTAACTAAAGTACAAAAAAAACACACACTAAATTACAGAAAATAAAACAATAATTACAATAATTTTAAACTAATTACACCTAATCTAAGCCCCCTAATAAAATAAAAAAGCCCCCCAAAATAATAAAAATCCCTACCATATACGAAATTACAAATAGCCGTTAAAAGGGCTTTTTGCGGGAATTCAAGGGACGCCATCTTGGATGATGTTATTTAAAGGACCAGTCATTTGTCGGGTAGTCCTCTGTCTGGATGGATGCTCCACGTCGGATGTCTTCAAGATGGAGCCGCTCCTCGTCGGATGGATGAAGATAGAAGATGCTGCATGGATGAAGACTTCTGCCCGTCTGGAGGAGCTCTTCTGCCCAGCTTGGATGAAGACTTAGCCCGGCTTCATTGGGTGGGTTTGGTTGGGTTTTAGAGTAGGGTTGGGTGTGTGGGTGGTGGGTTTTAATGTTGGGGGGCTGTATTTCTTTTTTAACAGGTAAAAGAGCTGATTATTTTGGGGCAATGCCCCGCAAAAAGCCCTTTTAAGGGCTATTTGTAATTTAGTATAGGGTAGAAATTTTTATTATTTTGGGGGGCTTTTTTATTTTATTAGGGGGTTTAGATTAGGTGTAATTAGTTTAAAATTATTGTAATTATTTTTTTATTTTCTGTAATTTAGTGTTTTTTTTTGTATTTTAGTTAATTTTATTTAATTGTATTTAATTGTAGTTAATTGTAGCTAATTAATTTAATTTATTTAATTATAGTGTAGTGTTAGGTGTAATTGTAACTTAGGTTAGGTTTTATTTTACAGGTAAATTTGTATTTATTTTAACTAGGTAGCTATTAAATAATTAATAACTATTTAATAACTATTGTACCTAGTTAAAATAAATACAAAGTTGCCTGTAAAATAAAAATAAACCCTAAGCTAGCTACAATGTAACTATTAGTTATATTGTAGCTATCTTAGGGTTTATTTTATAGGTAAGTATTTAGTTTTAAGTAGGAATAATGTAGTTAATAATAGTAATTTTATTTATATTTATTTAAATAATATTTAAGTTATCAGGGTGTTAGGGTTAGTGTTAGACTTAGGTTTAGGGGTTAATTCATTTAATATAGTGGCGACGGTATAGGGGGGGCAGATTAGGGGTTAATATATGTAATGTAGGTGACGGCGGGGTCCGGGAGCGGCGGTTTAGGGGTTAAAAAATGTATTTAGTTGTGGCGGGGTCCGGGAGTGGTGGTTTAGGGGTTAAACAATTTATTTAGTTGTGGCGGGGTCTGGGAGCAGTGGTTTAGGGGTTAAACAATTTATTTAGTTGTGGCGGGGTCCAGGAGCGGTGGTTTAGGGGTTAAACAATGTATTTAGTTGTGGTGGGGTCCGGGAGCGGCGGTTTAGGGGTTAAACAATTTATTTAGCTGCGGAGTGGTCCGGGAGCAGCGGTTTAGGGGTTAATACGTTTATTAGAGTGGCGGTGGGCTCTGGGAGCGGCGATTTAGGGGTTAATAAGTATAATGTAGGTGGTGGGGGTGTAGGGGGGGCAGATTAGGGGTGTTTAGACTCGGGGTACATGTTAGAGTGTTAGGTGTAGACTTTTACCATAGGAATCAATGGGATATCGGGCAGCAGCGAACAGAAGCTTTCCCTAATGTCAGACTCCCATTGGTTCCTATGGCATCCGCCGCCTCCACGGCGGCAGATTGAAAACCAGGTACGCTGGGCCGGAATAGTGACGAGCGTACCTGCTAGTTTTTTGCTAACTAGCAAATGTAGTCAGATTGTGTCGAACGCAAGCATCGATCTGTGTCGGACTGAGACTAGCGGATCGTATGTTACGTCACTATATTCTACTTTTGCCGGTCTGTAGCCTTTGATAACTAAGGCGAATCAGCGTATTTGCGGTTGACAGCTTGATAAATTAGAGTATAGAACATTTATTGATAAAAGTTAGCATCCTAATCAACACAAGTATAGACCTAATAAACTGATTTACAAGTTCCAAATCATAATTTAAGATCTCATATGAGGTAAAAATACTTTGTCATATTAGTTGATACTTCTATACTATTTAAAAACTCCTCAATTGATTGGTAGCATGTTAAACATGAGACACATCTTATTATCAGTTCAAAAGCACCATGGTACTCAATACCTCTCCTCTATGGGGCCAATTTACCAAAGTGCGAGTGGACTTGATACGATGTAGCGTATCATGTCCACCACACATTGATAAATGCAGACAGCATACGCTGTTAGCATTTATGATTACACAAGCCGTTCTTGTGAACTGCTTGTGCAATGCCGCCCCCGGCAGTTTCACGGCCAAGACCAATTGGCCGCTTGCAGGGGATGTCAATCAGCCCGATCGTATAGGATATGGGGTGGATTGATGTCCGTGGCCTCAGAGCAGGCAGATCAGTTATGGAGCAGCGGTCTTTAGATCGCTGCTTCATAACTGCTGTTTCCGGCGAGCCTGAAGGTTCGCGCGGAAACAGGGGCATCAAACTCCATTCGGAGCTTGATAATTCAGCCCCATTGTATGTATTTATGTGCTTGTGGGGTGTGTCACCAGTATCTTTATGTCTGTGTACTGGTAGTTTAGATATGTCTCATGTACACTAAATGCTGATAACCATTTTGTGTTGAAGCTACTTGTGTATTTTAATAAAGGGTGTGCTTTTAAAATTAGACACTCTATGTATGTCTGTATGCTTAAGATATGTGTAATGATACTTAAAATATTAATGTAATCTGCATCAAAATAAATAATAGGTAACATTGTAAATAATTCTCAAAGTCCAGCTTTTTGTTGGGTCTTCTTTCAAAAACTAAAACTAGCATAATAAAAAGTGGCCAAAGAGATATGAAACCCAAAAATATTACGTCGTGATTCAGACAAAGCATACAATTTGTTTTAAAAAAAAGTTTCCAATTTATTTCTATTATCAAATTTGCTTTATTTTTATGATATCCTTTGTTGAAGAGATACCTAGGTAGGTGTCTGGAGCACTACATGGTAGGAAATAGTGCTGCCATTTTGTGCTTTTGCAAATGGATAACATTCTTGCAAAATGGTGCCATCTAGTACATCTAGACATGTGCACACTCCCAAGCTCACGTCCCTGCAACAAAAGATACCAAGAGAAGAAAATTTGATAATAGCAAATTAGAAAGTTGTTTAAAATTGTATGCTGTATCTGAATGATGAAAGAAAATATTGTGTGTCATGTCCCTTTAATGCTTTACTGTAGGCTTAGGAAGTGAATACTATAGGACAAGCTGAGAATATTATTGTTGATCATTATACAAAACACTAGCAGAAACAAAAAGTAATAGGCCATTTATAAAAGGTAGTATACATGTGGCATTGTATAAGGTGAAAAACAAGTTTCCATATAATAGTACTGGTATACCAGTTATAAAACTAGGTCCTTAGGTGTAAATATGTATTACTATACAAGTACACCAGTACCAGAACAAGAGCTGTATTTAGGCGTTAGACCACCCACAGACACATATACACTAACGCCATGTCTGCCATTAATCTCATACTGCTATGTAAATGTGCTCTGAATGCACAGAATATAAATTGAATTAGTCATTGAATTAAAAGACTTATTTAAACTGATTTTCACATTTATTAATAAAACTGAAGCTGGTAAACACGGTGATGTGATGTTCACAAACGATCACATTTTATACATATGAGGAATAAGAGAAAATACAAGGTAAAGTAAGGACAATTATTATGTTTTTATAGTAAAGGGAAATGTCTTATACAAGATGTTATTGAGTAGGAGGGAGGCACAAGAATGTGTAAAAAACACTTTTATTAGACAGAGAGTCCTGAGAAACAGGCATCACACTTTCATCCTTTGGTGATGTGAATAAAGAATTATGGGTTAGATTACAAGTGGAGCACAAATGTTTGCGCACGAGCGATAAGCGATCATCGGGTTTTCCGCTTGCATTACAAGTTGAAAGTAAACAAGATTGTGTGAGCGATTACCGCGACCTCAGAGCTCTGGTTAATTGTTTTGCAAAACATAAAAGTATTAGAAAAAAACCTCAATTTTTTTTTACAAAGTTCACTTACACTCATATACCAGCTAATAAAAATTATTCAATATAAATATTGCACACAAAAGATATAAAGGCTCAAAGATAGGTGCTCTCAGGTGCTAGAAGAAAAAAAAAGGCAGGCAAAGGGCTTTAACGTAAACATATAAGTAGATATACATTTCTAAATATATATATATATATATATATATATATATATATATATATATATATATATATATATATACAGGGAGTGCAGAATTATTAGGCAAGTTGTATTTTTGAGGATTAATTTTATTATTGAACAACAACCATGTTCTCAATGAACCCAAAAAACTCATTAATATCAAAGCTGAATAGTTTTGGAAGTAGTTTTTAGTTTGTTTTTAGTTATAGCTATTTTAGGGGGATATCTGTGTGTGCAGGTGACTATTACTGTGCATAATTATTAGGCAACTTAACAAAAAACTAATATATACCCATTTCAATTATTTATTTTTACCAGTGAAACCAATATAACATCTCAACATTCACAAATATACATTTCTGACATTCAAAAACAAAACAAAAACAAATCAGTGACCAATATAGCCACCTTTCTTTGCAAGGACACTCAAAAGCCTGCCATCCATGGATTCTGTCAGTGTTTTGATCTGTTCACCATCAGCATTGCGTGCAGCAGCAACCACAGCCTCCCAGACACTGTTCATAGAGGTGTACTGTTTTCCCTCCTTGTAAATCTCACATTTGATGATGGACCACAGGTTCTCAATGGGGTTCAGATCAGGTGAACAAGGAGGCCATGTCATTAGATTTTCTTCTTTTATACCCTTTCTTGCCAGCCACGCTGTGGAGTACTTGGACGCGTGTGATGGAGCATTGTCCTGCATGAAAATCATGTTTTTCTTGAAGGATGCAGACTTCTTCCTGTACCACTGCTTGAAGAAGGTGTCTTCCAGAAACTGGCAGTAGGACTGGGAGTTGAGCTTGACTCCATCCTCAACCCGAAAAGGCCCCACAAGCTCATCTTTGATGATACCAGCCCAAACCAGTACTCCACCTCCACCTTGCTGGCGTCTGAGTCGGACTGGAGCTCTCTGCCCTTTACCAATCCAGCCATGGGCCCATCCATCTGGCCCATCAAGACTCACTCTCATTTCATCAGTCTATAAAACCTTAGAAAAATCAGTCTTGAGATATTTCTTGGCCCAGTCTTGACGTTTCAGCTTGTGTGTCTTGTTCAGTGGTGGTCGTCTTTCAGCCTTTCTTACCTTGGCCATGTCTCTGAGTATTGCACACCTTGTGCTTTTGGGCACTCCAGTGATGTTGCAGCTCTGAAATATGGCCAAACTGGTGGCAAGTGGCATCTTGGCAGCTGCACGCTTGACTTTTCTCAGTTCATGGGCAGTTATTTTGCGCCTTGGTTTTTCCACACGCTTCTTGCGACCCTGTTGACTATTTTGAATGAAACGCTTGATTGTTCGATGATCACGCATCAGAAGCTTTGCAATTTTAAGAGTGCTGCATCCCTCTGCAAGATATCTCACTATTTTTTACTTTTCTGAACCTGTCAAGTCCTTCTTTTGACCCATTTTGCCAAAGGAAAGGAAGTTGCCTAATAATTATGCACACCTGATATAGGGTGTTGATGTCATTAGACCACACCCCTTCTCATTACAGAGATGCACATCACCTAATATGCTTAATTGGTAGTAGGCTTTCGAGCCTATACAGTAGCTTGGAGTAAGACAACATGCATAAAGAGGATGATGTGGTCAAAATACTAATTTGCCTAATAATTCTGCACTCCCTGTATATATATATATATATATATATATATATATATATATATATATACATATATATATATATATATATATATATATATACATATACACACAGTATGTGTGCATATGTATTTATGTATTTATATGTATAAATATGTATTTACAGACATATATACATATATAAACATCTATGTATACATATACAGACATATATATATAAGTGCATTGGAGCCCTTTGTCGTTACGTATATGAAAACATGTAATAGCATATTTATGCAATATTTATTTTTAATAAAGTCTTTAACTATGTATTTACTGTGAATATTTCACATTCCAATGTTCTGCACATAGCAGAATATGTTGTATGTATTTGTAAATATATATTACTATCTATATCTTTATATATCTATACCTATATTAGAATCATGTTATATATAGGTATAGATATATATGTTACCAAAATATTTTTTTTATATATATTTATGAAAACATAGAACATATATCATGTTATGTAAAGAACATTGGAATATGAAATATTTATATTTTCATGACGGGGTAGCGCAAATGAGAATATGCGTTTGGGTTCGCGTGAGAGTGGGGTGTTTTTTTCCCACTTCTTTCTCCATTGACTTCTATCGGGGAATAAGTTGCACGCGATATTCTAAATTCAGATTTTTAAACTTGTCAGGTTACCGGGAAAGCGAAAACACTTTCAACTCATAATACAAGCACAACTCGACAAATGCAAAAATCTTAATTCTAGCGCAATTAACATTCAAGAAGGAGCATAAATTTGTGCTGCACTCATAATCTAGCCCTAGTTATGGTACGATATAAGGACAGCTCCCCTCATCTGTGTGACATGGTGCTCCCAAATTTAATTTTCTTTTTCCTTCATCTGTCCTCCTCGCCTCTTCCCTAATCCTCTGCTCCCATGCTTTTTCTATCCTATCCTATCATTTGTTTTCCTATTCTCTAATCCTATTATAATAATAATAATAATAAAAATAATAATAATAATAATCTCCCTTGCTGACACTTTAAATTTGAGTTAAACAAAAGTAGAGGACTTAAAAACAGAAACATTATTAACACACTTATCTTCTGACTCAAGATTTGATAACAATATGAGGGGTGGAGTATGAGGGCTGTATATACTTAAAAAATAACTTTTATTAATGAATAATTATAAAATAGCGTTGGGCTAAGCCATTCACACATAACACACAATTAAAAGCATAAAAATCAGATCAGAACTGACCTCTTACATATTCTGCTATATTAATCTATAACAAGGAGCTTCAGCTAATATTAGTGGCGGCTGGGGAGAGTGCTGTATAAACACATCATTGTTCAGTGTTAGGTTGGGGCCGAACCTACAGCGGTATGAGATAGTCTAGGCAGTTACTTATACCATATACCATTTCAACATAAGGCCGTGAGTTCCCCAATTACTAAAAGAGAGAGGTTACCCTAACTCAGTGTTAAAAAGGGCTTATCATAGAGCACTATACAATCCAAGAGTGGAACTGTTGATACCGAAATCAAAAAACAAACACCATAACAAAGTGAGATTTACTGGTACTTATAATGAGGCCCATAAAGTGATTACAGAAATCCTGAATAAACATCTACACATAATACACACAGATGAAGATATTGCAAAAAGTGTTGGAGATATGATCTCAATAAGCTGGAGAAGAGCTCTGACCATAGGAGAAAAGATCGTTAAGCAGAAGGAAAGACAAATTAAAAGGTACATACCCCTGTGGTACGTGTAAATATTACCCATACATATGTACTATAAACAAGCTGGAGATTTTCCCCTATGGAACAAGGTACATTAAAGAGATATACAATTGCAGAACCAGGAATATTATTTATTGTCTTGAATGTACATGTGGCAAAAAATACATGAGTATGTCCACAAGGGAGCTCAGATCCAGATTGGGCGAACATTTGGGCAATATAAGGAATGCAAAAAATGATCTGGAGAAGAACAGAAAAATCACAACTGTTGCCAGACACTTTTTAGACCATCATGGAGGCAAACCAGAATTAAAATGTTGGATCTTACAAAAAATAAAAATGGGCATTAGAGGAAGGAACGTAGAAACAGCCCTACTAAGAATAGAAACCAAAGGGATATTTTGGGTACAAAGTATGGCCCCTGCAGGTCTGAATGAACAAATAGCATATGGCTCATATTTACAATGTACCTGATCAAAAACATAACATGACTTCCCACTGACAGGGAACATGATAGATAAATATAACTGCCATATTGGGCCAATAAGATGAATGTGGGTATCTGGGAAGCATAACCCACTAAAGATATACTTGAAAAAAGTGTCAATCTGTCAATATGCCTTATATGAACAAATAATACATGGGTCATATTTATAATGTAACTGACTAAGATCATTAAACTCTTTCCTATCAATTGGGACATGATAGGTAAACATAGTACCTATTTTTTGGTGAGTGAGAAAAAAGGCATCTACACAGAGAGAGAATGTAGATGCCATATCGACTATATGACATCAGTGCATGAGCACTTTATCCAGAAAACAAAATAAATAGTGATCAAGGATTATTTAAGAATAACAAATCTTGTGACTCCTATATATATAGGAGAATCTTTAGTAGATGTGCAACCTAATAATTATGAGCATAAATAAAAAGAACATGTCTGCTTAAATCTGAAAAAAATCAAAATTAGACGAAACTAAGAACCAAATGAATATTTGAAAACTTTAGATACTTAAAGATCAGTTTGAAATCACTAATACAATAACATGCTGAAAATATAGATTATCTAATATGTGACAGCTCAGATGAGAGACCTACTTGTGGGGTAAATGTCGCGACCTTAAAACCTAAAAACTTCCACAAATGTTTGCGAACGGGCGAACCGCCATAGACTTCAATAGGCAGGCGAATTTTAAAACCCACAGGGACTCTTTCTGGCCATAATAGTGATGGAAAGGTTGTTTCAAGGGCACTAACACCTGGACTGTGGCATGCCGGAGGGGGATCCATGACAAAACTCCCATGGAAAATTACATAGTTGATGCAGAGTCTGGTTTTAATCCATAAAGGGCATAAATCACCTAACATTCCTAAATTGTTTGGAATAACGTGCTTTAAAACATCAGGTATGATGTTGTATCGATCAGGTAGTGTAAGGGTTACGCCCGATTCCCAGTGCGCAGTGTAGGTGATATACCTGCCCTGACCATGCTTTGCAGACCAGGTATCAGTGGTCAGATGGACCCTTGCTCCAACACTGTGTTCCAGACATACCATTATAGCAGACTTATATGACTTTGGCGTTGCTTTTTGGTAATTAGAAGGCTGCTAAATGCCACTGTGCACCACACGTGTTTTATGCCCAGCAGTGAAGAAGTTAATTAGGAAGCATGTAGGCAGCTTGTAGAGTTAATTTTAGCTTAAGTGTAGTGTAGTAGACAACCCAAAGTATTGATCTAGGCCCATTTTGTTATATTTCATGCCACCATTTCACCGCCAAATGTGATCAAATAAGAAAAAATTGTTCACTTTTTAACAAACTATAGGTTTCTCACAGAAATTATTTACAAACAACTTATGCATTTATGGCATAAATGGTTGTAAATGCTTCTCTGGGATCTCCTTTGTTCAGAAATAGCAGACTTATATGGCTTTGGCGTTGCTTTTTGGTAATTAGAAGGCTGCTAAATGCCACTGCGCACCACACTTGTTTTATGCCCAGCAGTGAAGGGGTTAATTAGGGAGCATGTAGGGAGCTTGTAGAGTTAATTTTAGCTTAAGTGTAGTGTAGTAGACAACCCAAAGTATTGATCTAGGCCCATTTTGTTATATTTAATGCCACCATTTCACCGCCAAATGCGATCAAATAAAAAAAAAATGTTCACTTTTTCACAAACTTTAGGTTTCTCACATTAATTATTTACAAACAACGTATGCAATTATGGCATAAATGGTTGTAAATGCTTCTCTGGGATCCCCTTTGTTCAGAAATAGCAGACTTATATGGCTTTGGCGTTGCTTTTTGGTAATTATTAGAAGGCTGCTAAATGCCACTGCGCACCACACGTGTTTTATGCCCAGCAGTGAAGGGGTTAATTAGGGAGCATGTAGCCAGCTTGTAGAGTTAATTTTTTGCTTAAGTGTAGTGTAGTAGACAACCCAAAGTATTGATCTAGGCCCATTTTGGTATATTTAATGCCACCATTTCACCGCCAAATGCGATCAAATTTAAAAAAAACTTTCTCACTGAAATTATTTACAAACAGCTTGTGCAATTATGGCACAAATTGTTGTAAATGCTTCTCTGGGATCCCCTTTGTTCAGAAATAGCAGACATATATGACTTTGGCGTTGCTTTCTGGTGATTAGAAGGCCGCTAAATGCTGCTGCGCATCACACGTGTATTATGGCTAGCAGTGAAGGGTTTAATTAGGTAGTTTGTAGGGAGCTTGCAGGGTTAATTTTAGCTTTAGTGTAGAGATCAGCCTCCCACCTGACACATCAGACCCCCTGATCCCTCCCAAACAGCTCCCGCCCCTCCCCTACCCCACAATTGCCCCCGCCATCTTAAGTACTGGCAGAAAGTCTGCCAGTACTAAAATAAAAGGTTTTTAATTTTTTTTAGCATATTTACATATGCTGTGGTGTAGCATACCCCCTTAGCCCCCAACCTCCATGATCTCCCCATCTGACTTATTGACGGCCATCTTGGGTACTGACAGCTGTCTGCTATTATTTCACAGTCAAAAAAGTGTTGTTTTGTTTAAATTTACACTACTGTTACACCAGATATGAGTGGTGGCACTGGGCAAGTGGGCACAGTATATGCTGTGAGGCAGACACATGCTGGCAGGCAGGCAACTGCAATTAGATTACACAGGGAAAAAAAAAGCAGACTGATGTTCTAGCCCTAAAAAGGGCTTTTTGGGGTGCTGTCCTTACAGCAGAGATCAGATGAGTCCTTCAGGACTGTAGTGGACACTGAATACACTAGCCTAGCTATCGATTTCCCTATTAAATCAGCAGCAGCTACACTGTCCCTCCTCTCACTAAGAATGCAGCTTCCATTGAATCTAAAATGGATGCTGTCCAGGAGGTGGGAGGGTCTGGGAGGGAGGGTCTGCTGCTGATTGGCTGTAATGTGTCTTCTGACTGTGAGGTACAGGGTCAAAGTTTACTCAATGATGACGAATAGGGGGCGGATCGAACATCCCATATGTTCGCCCGCCAAGGCGAACGCGAACATGCTATGTTTGCCGGGAACTATTCGCTGGCGAACTATTCGCGACATCACTATTGATTAATATTGTACACAAATGGAGGTAAAAATGTTGATTATGAAGCTTTCACATGGTAATGTCTAATGAACTGGAATAGGGCTAAAAGAGTGAAGTATCATTTAAGAGTGAGGTATAATTTATGCCACATGAGACCTCGAAACAAATGGCTGAATCTTTTAAAAGTCTTTATGAAGCTGCAGAGACAGCTTTGGAGCCCCAGTAGTAAAGTAGCAGCGCCCTTAAGTAGCGCTGGCCTTAAAGGGACAGTATACACCAACTTTCATATAACTGCATGTAATAGACACTACTATAAATAATAAGATGCACAGATACTGATATAAAAATCCAGTATAAACTATTTAAAAACTTACTTAGAAGCTTCCAGTTTAGCTTTGTTTAATAGGTAACTGGAACACCCACTGCATATGAAAAGACCCTTTACACAAACAGAAGCAAGCTGGAGTAGCTATACGTCGGTATTCACCTAAAACTTTGGGGCTTGGTTAGGAGTCTGAAAATCAGAGCAATGTTATTTAAAAATAAGCAAATAACCTTGTTAAATATAAACACGCACATATCATACACTAGTGGGAGCTGCTGCTAATTGGTGCCTGCACACATTTGTCTCTTGTGATTAGCTAACTAAATGTGTTCAGTTAGCTGTCAGTAGGGAAATGCTGTCCCTGCAGCAATGGATAACAAGAGAATGAAGCAAATTTGATAATAGAAGTAAATTGGAAAGTTGTTTAAAAATGTATGTTCTATCTGAATCATAAAAGAAAATTTTGGGGTTTACTATCCCTTTAAGACAACTACTGCTTAACCTGTCCACCCCATCAATGGTGATGGAGCTAAATCATTTCGGCTGGATTCGATCAGGATGATTGACAATCCCTGCACTCGTGCAAAAGGTTGCACAAGAGTAGGGGACATGAATGTATAAGCAATTGCTTGTGCAAAGATAAATTAGCGGATATCCAGGGATCCAAAGGAAACAATAAACTTATGCAGCTAGCAACTGCATATTGCCAATAAAATTATAGTTTTAAAGGGAAATGAAACCCAAAATTTCTCTTTAATAATTTAGGTAGAGCATATCATTTTAAGCAACTTTCCAATTAAATTATATTATCAAATGTTCTTCATTCTCTTGGTATCATTTGTTGAAGGAGCAGCTGGTTCTTAACTGAACACATGGGGTGAGCCAATGACAATCAGTATATATATATATATATATATATATATATATATCCAGCCACCAATCAGCAGCTAGCACCCATGAGCTTTGCTGCATCAGAGTTTACCTAGATAGACCCTTCAACCAAGGATAGCAAGAGAATGATGCAAATTAAATAATAGAAGTAAATTGGAAAGTTGTTTAAAATTGTATGTTATGTCTAAATCATGAATGCCTAATTATGACTTTATTGTCCCTTTAAGTTATAATAAATGCTCTTAAATACAATTATGAAAATTAGATTAAACTAGCATACCAGTACACTAGAATATATTTAAACATGATCTGCTTCTTTATTAATTTGATATACTTAAAATAGACATATGGTACTTAAGAACTTAAGATTAATTTACATATCCTATTCCAAAGCATTACAATTATATATATATATATATATATATATATATATATATATATATATATATATATATATATATATATACAGTATATATATATTCTAGGGACGAAGCGTCAACTTGTGATCTATGCTTTTATGGATTAGAAATAAAGATTTTATTATTATTTAAGAAAGTCCTGTGAGTGACCTTCTATGAGAAGACATATATATATATATATATATATATATATATACTTTATGTATATATATATATCAATGATTTGTCAGCAAAGTAAGTTTCTTTTATGTTTAAGAACAAAAGTTATTTTTTAGTAAATACATTCATGTAGAACCCCTACCTTTGTTTATGCAAAAAGAAAAAGAGAAAAAATAATGATAATAGCGGACAAAACACAGCATGTGGACTTGCTATATCTGTGTTCTAAAAACTTTATTGTCTTTATATTTGAATTTGCTCAATTATTTTCTTTTGAATTTTCTTATTATAGTTTCTTACTGTTCTATATTGTTTAACCTTCAAATTTTAATAATGTAAACGTAAACTATTTTCCTTGCTCACGGCTTGGGCATAGTTTAATAGTTTGCAATCACGATGCCTGTTTGACACTAACAGCCTGCCACAAGAGTTTTTGTTTTTGCAAGAAAGTACAATTTATCACACACACTTGGACCCTGCTGAGCGTCAATTAGACGATGGGCACCCACAGTGCAAAAGAAATTTGTTGTTTTTTTCAGACACAAATTTGTGAGCACTTGGTATGAAGCCATGACCATTAGCTAACTCTGCAAAAGTAGCATACTGCAGAATTTATATCGAAAAACATAAACTATGTGCCCTTGCTTTTTATGGCAATGCAAATGTGTCTTAATTTATTATTTTAAATGGCTTGTTTTAGAACGGCATGGTCAGTCCAATGCCAAAACAATTTCTAAAGACTATAAAATTACTACAAACAGGTTTACATTACAAATGAAATGATATGGAGAATGATAAAAAAATATCCTTATTATGAAGGTCATGTGCATTCACATTATTATATATGACTGCTACTAAGATGTTTAATTGCAGACAATAAGTTTAAAATTCTACAGGGCCAGACTAGCATAATCTGCCTTAATTACAATGAATATATTATGCATATAACTCAAGATATATCTAGATTTTCAATTAGGAGCTTTAGAAAAGTGACAACTTAATTCAAGTTAAGGCATTAGTAGCTTATATATATGTAGTTCATAACAGGAAGTCTCACTTACAAAAAGTATTTAAGATTCACAAGGAATAAACTTCCTATTCCACCCTTTCGTTACTATCACTGCCTACCTATAATAGTAATAACTTACAGTTCCTTCTACTCTTGTTTTATAGTTTTATGGTGACTTTAATGGTTGTTTTAACATTGTCAGTTTGCCTTATTAATATTAAATATACTATATATATAATTTGCTCACTTTATTTAGAGTCTTTAGCGATCTCTGCAGACAGTTAATACATCTAAATAGTTATTACATTTTCTAGGTGTTGGGAGGCGCCTATTGTTAACCTGCCTGTTTGACTAATTGTTATAGCAACTCTGCTTATTTTTTAACTTGACCCCAAATACAATTAGTATCCTTGGAGAATCTTGTTTAGATAGATGACACTTCTTGATCTCATTGCAGGTATCACATGCTGCACATGCAGTCTTCTCTTTGATATTAAATGGGAGAGTCCTCAGGCACATGTCAATCTTACTTTATTTCTTCTGTGGTCTGTTGTTTTATGGGTTCAGTTTGCAATCTAAAACAAAAGTTGGATCGAATGGAGTTAACTGATGCTTGTCTTGTTGAATAATAATAAAAGTAAATTGGAAAGGTGTTTAAAATTGCATGCCTTATCTGAATCATGAAAGTTTTGATTTGACTTGACTGCCTACCTATAATAGTAATAACTTAAAGTTCCTTCTACTCTTGTTTTATAGTTTTATGGTGACTTTTATGGTTGTTTTAACATTGTCAGTTTGCCTTATTAATATTAAATATACTATATATATAATTTGCTCACTTTATTTAGAGTCTTTAGCAATCTCTGCAGACAGTTAATACATCTAAATAGTTATTACATTTTCTAGGTGTTGGGAGACGCCTATTGTTAACCTGCCTGTTCGACTAATTGTTATAGCAACTCTGCTTATTTTTTAACTTGACCCCAAATACTATTAGTATCCTTGGAGAATCTTGTTTAGATGAAACTTCTTGATCTCATTGCAGGTATCACATGCTGCACATGCAGTCTTCTCTTTGATATTAAATGGGAGAGTCCTCAGGCACATGTCAATCTTACTTTATTTCTTCTGTGGTCTGTTGTTTTATGGGTTCAGTTTGCAATCTAAAACAAAAGTTGGATCGAATGGAGTTAACTGATGCTTGTCTTGTTGAATAATAATAAAAGTAAATTGGATATCCTAATGACCCTTACTAATCCGACTACATCTCTCTCTGTGGTACTGGGGGAATTATCCAAATTTGGGCGGGTATCTAATTTTTTGGTAAATCTTAAAAAGTCAGAATTACTCACCTTGAATGTACCCCCTAAAACCATATCTGAAATCTTACAAACTTGCCCATTTAGGCTGCAAAAAGAATCCTTAAAATACTTAGGCCTTCACTTGTCCCCAGACCCTACCACATTACGAAAATTAAATTACGGCAAATTGATAGGAGAATTCAAACAACTCACTTCAAACTGGCTACCTAAACATTTATCCTGGTTGGGGAGATTACAGGCGGTAAAAATGACACTACTACCAAAGGCACTGTACCTGTTACAAACCTTACCACTGAAAGGGGCACTGCAAGACATTCATACTCTACAAGCCATTATTAATGACTATATTTGGAGACGTAGACCCCCAAGGATAAACAAACAAACTCTATATACACCAACCATAGAGGGGGGATTGGGGGTCCCAGACTTGATAACTTATAAACAAGCAATATCCTTACAAAAGGTGGTCGAACTGACTTCCTCAAAGGCAGTTAACTGCAAGAAATGGACACAGCTGGCAAATGACTTGACAAACACAAATAATTTGGGAGTTCTATGTTGGAACCCAGAAGTAGCACATAAACCTACAATTTCACTATCTTCTACCATAAACATGACTTGGTTAGACTGGACCTACCTGCGTAAAAAATATCCCACATTGTCATCCAGATACTCGCCCCTATGCACTCTGCTTAATCTTCAGGACTTCCCTGTAGGTGGGGAATCTCAAAAAGCAACTAAAAATGATTTCTCTAATGCACTCCCCATTTATCTTTTAACACACAATGTGAAACCTCTACCCAAGGCCCAGATAGAACATTTGGGTGATGGTTTTTTTAAAACCATGGATAAGATATCATCAAATGTACCATTTTATACTTAGGCATAAACATAATAGCAGTTTGACACGTGAACTCACCACGTTTGAAAAAATATGTGTCAGCGACATAGTCCCCAAGAGACTCATATCCGTTATCTATAAACTGCTCCTGAGTTGTAAGAATTCCACACTACCTAGTTATGTTACAGGCTGGGATAGGGAACTGGGCTCCCAAACATCAAGTAAAACTTGGAAAACGAGATTTAAAGTCTTGGCAAAATCAGCCCACTCCTACAAAGCTCTAGAAACGAACATCAAGATCATGATGCATTGGTATTTAACTCCTACAAGAATCCAATACATGTTTAGTAGGGCCAGTGACAGATGCTGGAGGGGATGTGGGCAGAAAGGGACTTTCTCACATATCTGGTGGCAGTGCAGCAAATTGGTGCCCTTCTGGGAAAAGATAGGAAATAATATAAATTATATTTTAGGCTTACAACTGTCTCTTAATACAGACATAACACTACTTAATGACAGGCCCCTGATAACATGTAAGATAAGGAAGCACCTTTTCCAAATTTTACTCAACTCAGCAAAGCAGCTGATTCCAAGAAAGTGCAAAACACCCAATATCCCCTCAGAACAAGAGTGGAGAATACTAGTAGATCATTGCTTGTTGATGGAACGTTTTTATTATCTTAGGACAGGGAATTTAAATCTTTTTCATGATATGTTGTTTCTATGGGAGTCTTATACACAGAAGGTAACTGGTATGTGAAAAAATATCATGCATAGTTTTTGAACACCCCAATAAACTTCATGACCACTATTTTTTAGATATGTAAAATATGTCTTGTGACCTGTATCCTGAATTAATGCAACCGGTTTTGGTATTCCTTGTTTTGTATTGTTTATGATTTATTGTTCTGGTGTTAAAATATCCTGAAAAGAGACATTTTATTGATTATTGTGGGATCAATGACCAACGAAGACATGGACATTACCTGTGATAACACTGCCAGAATACGAGAGTCTGAGTTATTACCTAATTACAGCCCTGGCAGGTCTATTGCTGGGCATGTATATATGATTGGGCAGGATGCTTCTTGTTGTTTCAATTTCAATATATAAATGTTGTTCATGTCTTCTTATTGCTAATTGTCTCAATAAAAAAATAAAAATAAAAAAAATAAAAAATAAAAGTAAATTGGAAAGTTGTTTAAAATTGCATGCCCTATCTGAATCATGAAAGTTTTGATTTGACTTGACTGCCTACCTATAATAGTAATAACTTACAGTTCCTTCTACTCTTGTTTTATAGTTTTATGGTGACTTTTATGGTTGTTTTGACATTGTCAGTTTGCCTTATTAATATTAAATATACTATATATATATATATAATTTGCTCACTTTATTTAGAGTCTTTAACGATCTCTGCAGACAGTTAATACATCTAAATAGTTATTAAATTTTCTAGGTGTTGGGAGACGCCTATTGTTAACCTGCCTGTTCGACTAATTGTTATAGCAACTCTGCTTATTTTTTAACTTGACCCCAAATACTATTAGTATCCTTGGAGAATCTTGTTTAGATGACACTTCTTGATCTCATTATAGGTATCACATGCTACACATGCAGTCGTCTCTTTGATAATAAATGGGAGAGTCCTCAGGCACATGTCAATCTTACTTTATTTCTTCTGTGATCTGTTGTTTTATGGGCTCAGTTTGCAATCTAAAGCAAAAGTTGGATCAAATGGAGTTAACTGATGCTTGTCTTGTTGAATAATAATAAAAGTAAATTAGAAAGTTGTTTAAAATTGCATGCCCTATCTGAATCATGAAAGTTTTGATTTGACTTGACTGTCCCTTTAACTTACACCACACTCAGAGTAACAAAAACAGGAATATTTATTAACATGTGAATGCGATCAATGTCCCACAGGGTTTTATGTATATTAACTGTGTGCAAATGTGATTACTTCTTGAGCACCTGCAGCCAGGAAAACTAAATCAATTCATCATAATCATTAGTGTTTTATACTTATGACATTGTTCTAGCATTGCAGAGGTGTCATTAAAATGATTTAATTCCATGATAACCCTATGCGTACAAATGCAATTTCAAATGATTATTTAGGAAGCAGTTACTATTAGGCTGCTATGGCAGATATTTGTTTGGACGTATAGTGGATGTGCCCAGTTCTATTGGTAATTGTTAGAAAAAAATATATCAGGCTATGTCCTGGCTGATAGTGGCTAGAGAAGAATTTTGTATCAAAAAGTAAGTAAAAGCAATGCTCTATCTAAAAAAGCATGAGAAATTTTGAACTGAGAAGCGAAAGTTTGATAGATTTGGAAAATTGAATGCATTGGCCTATTGCCAATGAGCGCTACACAACAGCTCCCGATTCCTGAACCCGCTCCCATGATGAGCTAAAGCTAAACTGTTGTGGACACATTATCTGAGATACAGAGAAAATGCAACCAAGCCTCAACATTTCAAATGACACAGACACAAGAGATTGCATATTAAATGCCATCTGAAATCCAGAATGATAAAGGAATCCACATTACTAGATAGCACCTGCACTAATAGTCAGAATACTCAGGGATTCTCAACAACAATATGTTTTATTAGCATGGATAGCTGTGCCCTTTTATATACATGGGTTAATTTTTTATTTTTTTTAATATTTCTTTAAATAAACAGGGGTGTTTTACACCATCAAGCTTGTGTTGGCTAATTTAATAAGAGGTCTACTATTTTTAGTGAAAAGTGTGCATTATTTTAGTGAAAAAACATGCACAATTTAATCCTTGTAAACAGTGGAGGCTCCTCCATATGCACACTCCCGCACGTGAACCCCCACCAAAAGAAGAAGAAAAAAAAAAATTCTGACAAGAATATAATTTTTCCAATAGCCCCTCTATTGGAAAAAATATATTTAATTTGTACCACAAAAAGATTAAAAGCCAAACTATTTTTTTTAAATGAATATAAAGAAATTTTTTAACTTTTTTTATATTTAACCGCACGTGCGGTAGAGCCTACATGCCTGTCTATGCTTCTCATTACATTTGCCTGCAGACGCTGCTCCCAACCTCCAACACATCCCATACTTGCTTAATCGCACCGTTCAGCCTGTGCGAGTAAGGTGGTGCTAAGCCTAACAGTCTGGATACGTCATCACTCAAAGTCACGTGATGATGCTTGGTGAGCTCCTCCCCCTTAATGGCACAAAATCTCATTGCAGAGATAGTTGCTGAGCTGAGAGGAGCAAATTTATTTTGTGCTGCCAGCTTTAGTGACCAAGTTGGTGGCGTGGCAGAGAATAGAAGACTAGTTAGAACAGAAGTTGACCATAGAACAGAGAGACAGAGTAGGGAGTGGAGTGGACAGTGAAGATTGTTTTGTTTAAAACTTTAATTTACTTGTTTAACAGCATACTAATTTTAGAGAGACTGAGAGGCCTGAGCAGAGAGACAGAGTAGGGAGTGCAGTGGAGGTTCCTCCATATGCACACAGCTGCACGTGAACCCCAGCCAAAAGAAAAAAAATTCTGAATAAAATATATTTTTTTCAATAGCCCCTCTATTGGAAAAATTATATTTAATTTGTACCCCATAAAATTGAGATTGTCGTTAAGCTGAGAGGAGCTCATTTATTTTGTGCAGCCAGTTTTAGTGACAAGTTGCTGGAGTGGCAGAGAATAGAAGACTAGTTAGAACAGAAGTTGAGCAGAGAGACAGAGTAGGGAGTGAAGTGGACAGGGAAGATTGTTTTGTTTAAAACTTTAATTTACTTGTTAAGCAGCATAATAATTTTAGAGAGACTGAGAGGCCTGAGCAGAGAGACAGAGTAGGGAGTGTAGGGGATTGAAGATTCTTTTGTTTAAAACTTTAAGTTCCTAGTTTAACAGCATAATAATTTTACACAGTCACAGAGAGACTGAGAGACCTGAGCAGCAGACTAGTTTTAATTACTAGTTGACCTTTCACGGCTGTCACGGCTGCTGTTTGCTGTAATTTTAATACTATTTAAAAGTATTTTATTTTTTAATTATTTTCATAGTTGTTAAAACAAATAAAAAGTTATTTAAAAACAAACAAAAATAAAACAATTAACTGCTGCAGCCTGCAGATAGGCAGTAAACCTGCATAGTTTAACTTTTTATTTTAACCGCACGTGCAGTAGAGAGGTATAGCCTGCCATAGCCTTTTGCATATTTTTTCTATGTGCCTGCTGCTCCGCCCATAAAAGAACCTATACCTTTCTTAATCGCAAAATTTTCAGTGTGCGATTTGGGCTATTTCTATGAGCGGGCAGCAGGGGGAGCACTTTTTTTTTTAGTTTCCTTTTTTTTAGCTGCGTTAGTGATGCTCAGATTTACCAGTCTGGGACTGTCTGGGACCATGCAGGTTGTGGGGTAAGTACCGGTACTATGCAGGGGCGGACTGACAAGAGGCAGCTGCATCATGCAGCACTAGAATTTTTTTTATTTTATTATTTAATTTTTTAATTTAATTTTTTTTTTACTTGGGGCGGGGTTTGGGGTGGGCATTTGGCGGGAGCCAGAGGAACCTCAGAGTCAGCTCTTATGGCAGCCGTTGGATCTGTCTTAACAGGTAAAGTGAAGCCTGTTTACACAGACAGTTTACAAGTCAACACTGAAAAAATGAAGCATCTTCTTTAAAGAAACGTTATTGATGCATTTAAAAATGATTCAGAAAGTGCATCATGGAAAATAGCTCAGACAGTGAAGTACAAGTCTTCGTAGTTCACTGAGCTATTTTCCATGGTGTATTTACTGAACCGTTTTTAAATGCATCAATAAAAACTTTCTTTTTGAAAATACATTTGTTTCTGTTTTATAGGAATTGTTTATTCCCTTTTCCTTTAAGTGTCCATGTGCTATTGGGGGAGTATTAACGGAGCTAAATGAATCTTTTTTTATTATTATTTTTAGAAACAATACATTTTTATTAAAACCTTAGAAAAAAAGAAAAAACGCACAAGGCAAAACTGAACTGTAGTTAATATCAGCTGAACATTCATGGATTTATATGCTACAAGCTATACAATTCGATACAGAGTGCAAATTCATAAAGCATAGTGAGTTAAAAATAATAATCAAATAACGTATAATCAGCATTAGTGTAGAGGTAAGTGCCCTTCAACAAGCAGCTAGTTTCTAAACAAGATTAAACTAAATTTGTGATTAACAGATACACATCAATGGAATGCAAAACACTTAAACATTGATTAAAAAAAAAAAACACGTGTGTTTTATTTTGCGTGATTGCGGTTATTAGAGGATATTTAACACCTTCAGATTACCCTATAGATCAGGGTATTAAAAAAAAAAAATAAATGTGCATTTTCCCTTAAATTAAGTTTTCATTTGATACATTGTGTAAAAAGCATAAATTTGAATACAAACAGTGGAGCAGTTAAAAAGCATATTAAAAAAAAAGTGCAGTGATTGCATTGTAGCAGTCAGATCCTGATCAGTGGATTATAGGTGGATAAATGATGCCGTTTCAAAAACTGATCCAAAGTTTCAGTAAAATGTCCCATGTGCCAGAGGAACCGCAGTCTCTCAGCATGGCTGTTGCTAACCCCTTAGCTTTTCAGACAAATGAGGATGATGAATCCGCTGAGTTTAGCCGCAACATTTACCAGCAAGGAATAGGACAGTCCGTGTATTGGCATAAGCATCCGCTGGGGGCAGTATCGCACGGTATGAGCGTGATCACCACTGGCTCCGCACTGAGGACAGGTGTATCCTCGCAGCACCGGACACTGGACTCGGCCATCCTGTCCTTTTAGGCGGTGTGTGCTGTAGAATGCGGCAGATTCCCGGTTATTTTTGCAGAAAGCACAGCCCTGCTTCCCATGGCTCACAGCAGGCTGCTCGGGCTCCGAGGGGGCGGAGAGGAAACAGCTCCATGTAGGAGACACTGGCAGCATCTTGTCAGCCTCCCGGGGCTCAGACACCTTCAAGCCTCTGATAATGAGAGCTGAGAGTACCAAATAATCATTCCAGGTGCTAAAAGCATTGCCCGCCTGTGTGGTTCCGCTATACGCCGGTAGCGCCATCTTAGCTCTACGAAGCTAAATCAATCTACTTAACTGTTATTGCACTGCTCTCCGTAAATCACTCTAGGATCTGTTCACACTACAGGGAGTGCAGAATTATTAGGCAAATGAGTATTTTGACCACATCATCCTCTTTATGCATGTTGTCTTACTCCAAGCTGTATAGGCTCGAAAGCCTACTACCAATTCAGCATATTAGGTGATGTGCATCTCTGTAATGAGAAGGGGTGTGGTCTAATGACATCAACACCCTATATCAGGTATGCATAATTATTAGGCAACTTCCTTTCCTTTGGCAAAATGGGTCAAAAGAAGGACTTGACAGGCTCAGAATGTCAAAAATAGTGAGATATCTTGCAGAGGGATGCAGCACTCTTAAAATTGCAAAGCTTCTGAAGCGTGATCATCGAACAATCAAGCGTTTCATTCAAAATAATCAACAGGGTCGCAAGAAGTGTGTGGAAAAACCAAGGTGCAAAATAACTGCCCATGAACTGAGAAAAGTCAAGCGTGCAGCTGCCAAGATGCCACTTGCCACCAGTTTGGCCATATTTCAGAGCTGCAACATCACTGGAGTGCCCAAAAGCACAAGGTGTGCAATACTCAGAGACATGGCCAAGGTAAGAAAGGCTGAAAGACGACCACCACTGAACAAGACACACAAGCTGAAACGTCAAGACTAGGCCAAGAAATATCTCAAGACTGATTTTTCTAAGGTTTTATGGACTGATGAAATGAGAGTGAGTCTTGATGGTCCAGATGGATGGGCCCGTGGCTGGATTGGTAAAGGGCAGAGAGCTCCAGTCCGACTCAGACGCCAGCAAGGTGGAGGTGGAGTACTGGTTTGGGCTGGTATCATCAAAGATGAGCTTGTGGGGCCTTTTCGGGTTGAGGATGGAGTCAAGCTCAACTCCCAGTCCTACTGCCAGTTTCTGGAAGACACCTTCTTCAAGCAGTGGTACAGGAAGAAGTCTGCATCCTTCAAGAAAAACATGATTTTCATGCAGGACAATGCTCCATCACACGCGTCCAAGTACTCCACAGCGTGGCTGGCAAGAAAGGGTATAAAAGAAGAAAATCTAATGACATGGCCTCCTTGTTCACCTGATCTGAAACCCATTGAGAACCTGTGGTCCATCATCAAATGTGAGATTTACAAGGAGGGAAAACAGTACACCTCTCTGAACAGTGTCTGGGAGGCTGTGGTTGCTGCTGCACGCAATGTTGATGGTGAACAGATCAAAACACTGACAGAATCCATGGATGGCAGGCTTTTGAGTGTCCTTGCAAAGAAAGGTGGCTATATTGGTCACTGATTTGTTTTTGTTTTGTTTTGAATGTCAGAAATGTATATTTGTGAATGTTGAGATGTTATATTGGTTTCACTGGTAAAAATAAATAATTGAAATGGGTATATATTTATTTTTTGTTAAGTTGCCTAATAATTATGCACAGTAATAGTCACCTGCACACACAGATATCCCCCTAAAATAGCTATAACTAAAAACAAACTAAAAACTACTTCCAAAACTATTCAGCTTTGATATTAATGAGTTTTTTGGGTTCATTGAGAACATGGTTGTTGTTCAATAATAAAATTAATCCTCAAAAATACAACTTGCCTAATAATTCTGCACTCCCTGAATATAGCTCCATGACTTTTGACCCCTTGCTTGCTAGAGCTGGCTACTGTGTAGTGCAATATTTTATGGTATCTGTAGGCTTTATAAACTGTTTTGCAGCCTTTTGTTGATATACATTTTATTTCCATTCTGGTGAATCACGCTTGTCCACTAATACCCTGCTAGACCAGGTATCTTAAGCAACTTGACTGTGAGCTCCGGTGAAAGATACAGCTCTCTGCTGGAGGGAGGAGGTTGCACTGTCCTCGGGAGAGCAGTAAACCTGTCACTGGGGCTGGTGCACCTCTGGGAATTTGTGTGTGATTGCCTTGCTGTAAAAGTACCAAGACTGAGAACGACATTGTCTTGACATGGTACTTGGCTACATGTTTAGCTGCTTCTATCTGGAAACAGACTGTTTGCTTTTGCTCCTGCTTGCCTGCTTATTCTTGTTTATAACATTCTGGACTGCCTTACACTGCAGTGTCACAACTATCTATCATGGTTGCTTGATATAAGCCATTTATGATGTAGGTTAGATCTTAAAGGTACATGGTATGTGTTGTTAAAAGTCTAGGCATAGTAGGAGTTGTTTTGTTTTGTTATTATGATACTGGTCCCTATTGTATTATTTTATTTGGGATTGTATGTGTTTTCAGACCATTTGTGAACTTTATAACTGATAGATAATAAATTTAAATTTTAACAAAGAAAAACCAAAAACTTGTTACTGGCTATCATGAAATAATCCAGCTGGGCATCATTGCAGATCCTAGGCTTTACAAAGGCTAATTAAAGGGAAATGACTCCAAAAAGGTTTCTTTCTAGATTCAGATCATACAATTTACTTATCAAATTTGCTTAATTCTCTTGCAGCTAGATTTAGAATTTTGTCGGTAAAGACCCGCGTAGCTAACGCTGCTTTTTTTCCCAACGCACCCTTCCAACAACGCTGGTATTAAGAGTTGTCTGAGGGGCTGCGTTAGGCTCAAAAAAGGGTGCGTTGAGCCTAATGTAGCTCCACTTCAACCCTCAATACCAGCGTTGCTTGTGCACGATATCCCCATAGGAAACAATGGGGCATTTTGGGCTGAAAAAAAACCTAACACCTGCAAAAAAGCAGCGTTCAGCTCCTAACGCAGCCCCATTGTTTCCTATGGGGAAACACTCTCTAAGTCTGCACCTAACACCCTAACATGTACCCCAAGTCTAAACACCCCTAACCATACACTTATTAACCCCTAATCTGCCACCCCCGCTATTGCTGACACCTGCATTATATTATTAACCCCTAATCTGCCGCTCCGGACACCGCTGCAACCTACTATATCCCTATGAACCCCTAATCTGCTGCCCCTAACACCGCCAAACCCCTATATTATATTTATTAACCCCTAATCTGCCACCCCCCCATGTCGCCGCTACCTTACCTACACTTATTAACCCCTAATCTGCCGACCGGACCTCGCCGCCACTATAATAAATGTATTAACCCCTAAACCGCCATACTCCCGCCACGCAAACACTAGAATAAATAGTATTAACCCCTAATCTGCCCCCCTAACATCGCCGCCACCTACCTACAATTATTAACCCCTAATCTCCTGCCCGCAATGTTGCCGCTACTATAATAAATTTATTAACCCCTAAACCTAAGTCTAAAAATAAATACTTACCTACAAAACAAATACTTACCTATAAAATAAACCCTAATATAGCTACAATATAACTAATAATTACATTGTAGCTATTTTAGGATTTATATTTATTTTACAGGCAACTTTGTATTTATTTTAACTAGGTACAATAGCTATTAAATAGTTAATAACTATTTAATAGCTACCTAGTTAAAATAATTACAAAATTACCTGTAAAATAAATCCTAACCTAAGTTACAAATACACCTAACACTACACTATCAATAAATTCATTAAATAAATTACCTACAATTACCTAAAATAAAATACAATAAAATAAACTATTCTATATTACAAAAATAAACAAACACTAAATTACAAAAAATAAAAAAGAATTACAAGAAGTTTAAACTAATTACACCTAATCTAAGCCCCCTAATAAAATAAAAAATCCCCCCAAAATAAAAAAATCCCTACCCTATTCTAAACTACCAAAGTAATCAGCTCTTTAATCAGCCCTTAAAAGGGCTTTTTGCAGGGGCATTGCCCCACAGTAATCAGCTCTTTTACCTGAAAATAAAAATACAATACCCCCCCAACATTACAAACCACCACCCACATACCCCTACTCTAACCCACCCAAACCCCCATAAAAAAATCTATCGCTAACCCCCTGAAGATCTCCCTACCTTGAGTCGTCTTCACCCAGCCGAGCCGAATTCTTCATCCAAGGTGCGCAGAGGAGGTCCTTGATCCGGTAGTCTTCATCTTTTTGCAGGGCATTGCCCCAAAGTAATCAGCTCTTTTACCTGTAAAAAAAAATACAACCCCCCAACATTAAAACCCACCACCCACATACCCCTACCCTAACCCACCCAAACCCCCTTTAAATAAACCAATCCAATCAGCCAATCGGATTGAACGTCAATCTGATTGGCTGATTGAATCAGCCAATCAGATTTTTCCTACCTTAATTCCAATTGGCTGATAGAATCCTATCAGCCAATCGGAATTCGAGGGACGCCATCTTGGATGACATCATTTAAAAGAACCGTCATTCGTCGTTAGTCCATCGGCCAGGAAGGTCTTGAAGATGGAGCCGCTCCTCTTCGGATGGATGAAGATAGAAGATGCCGCTTGGATGCAGATGTCTGCTGGTCTGGATGTCCTCTTCTGCCCGGTTAGGATGAAGACTTCTGCCGGTCTGGATGTCCTCTTCTGCCGGATAGAATGAAGACTTCTGCCAGTCTGGATGTCCTCTTCTGCCCCATCAGATGAAGACTTCGGCCCGGGTGGGTGAACACGGCTCAAGGTAGGATGATCTTCAGGGGGTTAGTGTTAGGTTTATTTAAGGGGGGTTTGGGTGGGTTAGAGTAGGGGTATGTGGGTGGTGGGTTTTAATGTTGGGGGGTTGTATTTTTTTTTACAGGTAAAAGAGCTGATTACTTTGGGCCAATGCCCTGCAAAAAGCCCTTTTAAGGGCTGGTAAAAGAGCTGGTTACTTGGTAATTTAGAATAGGGTAGGGCATTTTTTTATTTGTGGGGCTTTATTATTTTATTAGGGGGCTTAGATTAGGTGTAATTAGTTTAAAGTTCCTGTAATATGTTTTTATTTTCTGTAATTTAGTGGGGGGTTTTTTTGTACTATAGAATAGTTTATTTAATTGTATTTAATTTTAGGTCATTGTAGGTAATTTATTTAATTAATTTAATGATAGTGTATTGTTAGGTTTAATTGTACCTTAGGTTAGGATTTATCTTACAGGTAATTTTTTAATTATTTTAACTAGGTAGCTATTAAATAGTTAATAAATATTTAATAGCTATTGTACCTAGTTAAAATAAATACAAAGTTGCCTGTAAAATAAGTATAAATCCTAAAATAGCTACAATATTATTATTAGTTATATTGTAGCTATCTTAGGGTTTATTTTACAGGTAAGTATTTAGTTTTAAATTAGAATAACTTACACCTAGATTTGGAGTTTGGCGTTAGCCGTGAAAACCAGCGTTAGAGGCTCCTAACGCTGGTTTTAGGCTACCGCCGGTATTCGGAGTCACTCAAAATAGGGTCTAACGCTCACTTTTCAGCCGCGACTTTTCCATACCGCAGATCCCCTTACGTAAATTGTGTATCCTATCTTTTCAATGGGATCTTTCTAACTCCGGTATTTAGAGTCGTTTCTGAAGTGAGCGTTAGACATCTAACGACAAAACTCCAGCCGCAGGAAAAAAGTCAGTAGTTAAGAGCTTTCTGGGCTAACGCCGGTTCATAAAGCTCTTAACTACTGTACTCTAAAGTACACTAACACCCATAAACTACCTATGTACCCCTAAACCGAGGTCCCCCCACATCGCCGACACTCGAATAATTTTTTTAACCCCTAATCTGCCGACCGCCACGTACGTTATCCTTATGTACCCCTAATCTGCTGCCCCTAACACCGCCGACCCCTGTATTATATTTATTAACCCCTAACCTGCCCCCCACAACGTGGCCTCCACCTACCTACACTTATTAACCCCTAATCTGCTGACCGCAAAGAGCCGCCACCTATGTTATCCTTATGTACCCCTAATCTGCTGCCCCTAACACCGCCGACCCCTATATTATATTTATTAACCCCTAATCTGCCCCCCTCAACGTCGCCTCCACCTGCCTCCACTTATTAACCCCTAATCTGCAGACCGGACCTGAGCGCTACTATAATAAAGTTATTAACCCCTAATCCGCCTCACTAACCCTATAATAAATAGTATTAACCCCTAATCTGCCCTCCCTAACATCGCCGACACCTAACTTCAATTATTAACCCCTAATCTGCCGACCGGAGCTCACCGCTATTCTAATAAATGTATTAACCCCTAAAGCTAAGTCTAACCCTAACACTAACACCCCCTAAGTTAAATATAATTTAAATCTAACGAAATTAATTAACTCTTATTAAATAAATTATTCCTATTTAAAGCTAAATACTTACCTGTAAAATAAATCCTAATATAGCTACAATATAAATTATAATTATATTATAGCTATTTTAGGATTAATATTTATTTTACAGATAACTTTGTATTTATTTTAACCAAGTACAATAGCTATTAAATAGTTAAGAACTATTTAATAGCTAAAATAGTTAAAATAATTACAAATTTACCTGTAAAAGAAATCCTGACCTAAGTTACAATTAAACCTAACACTAGACTATCAATAAATTAATTAAATAAACTACCTACAATTACCTACAATTAACCTAACACTACACTATCAATAAATTAATTAAATACAATTGCTACAAATAAATACAATTAAATAAACTAGCTAAAGTACAAAAAATAAAAAAGAACTGTTACAAAAAATAAAAAAATATTTACAAACATAAGAAAAATATTACAACAATTTTAAACTAATTACACCTACTCTAAGCCCCCTAATAAAATAACAAAGCCCCCCAAAATAAAAAAATGCCCTACCCTATTCTAAATTACTAAAGTTCAAAGCTCTTTTACCTTACCAGCCCTGGAGAGGGCCCTTTGCGGGGCATGCCCCAAGAAATACAGCTCTTTTGCCTGTAAAAAAAAACATACAATACCCAAGCCCCCCAACATTACAACCCACCACCCACATACCCCTAATCTAACAAAAAAAAACCCTTAAATAAACCTAACACTAAGCCCCTGAAGATCATCCTACCTTGTCTTCACCTCACCGGGTATCACACCGATCCGTCCAGAAGAGCTCCTCCGATGTCCTGATCCAAGCCCAAGCGGGGGGCTGAAGAGGTCCATGAGCCGGCTGAAGTCTTCATCCAAGCGTGGCAGAAGAGGTCTTCCATCCGATTGAAGTCTTCATCCAAGCGGCATCCATCCGGAGCGAAGCGGCAGCATCCTGAAGACCTCCACCGCGGAACATCCATCCTGGCCGACGACTGAACGACGAATGACGGTTCCTTTAAATGACGTCATCCAAGATGGCGTCCCTCGAATTCCGATTGGCTGATAGGATTCTATCAGCCAATCGGAATTAAGGTAGGAATATTCTGATTGGCTGATGGAATCAGCCAATCAGAATCAAGTTCAATCCGATTGGCTGATCCAAGCGGCAGCATCCTGAAGACCTCCACCGCGGAACATCCATCCTGGCCGACGACTGAACGACGAATGACGGTTCCTTTAAATTACGTCATCCAAGATGGCGTCAGTCGAATTCCGATTGGCTGATAGGATTCTATCAGCCAATCGGAATTAAGGTAGGAATATTCTGATTGGCTGATGGAATCAGCCAATCAGAATCAAGTTCAATCCGATTGGCTGATCCAATCAGCCAATCAGATTGAGCTCGCATTCTATTGGCTGTTCCGATCAGTTACCTGTAAAATAAATATTAATCCTAAAATAGCTATAATATAATTATAATTTATATTGTAGCTATATTAGGATTTATTTTACAGGTAAGTATTTAGCTTTAAATAGGAATAATTTATTTAATAAGAGTTAATTAATTTCGTTAGATTTAAATTATATTTAATTTAGGGGGGTGTTAGTGTTAGGGTTAGACTTAGCTTTAGGGGTTAATACATTTATTAGAGTAGCGGTGAGCTCCAGTCGGCAGATTAGGGGTTAATAATTGAAGTTAGGTGTCGGCGATGTTAGGGAGGGCAGATTAGGGGTTAATACTATTTATTATAGGGTTAGTGAGGCGGATTAGGGGTTAATAACTTTATTATAGTAGCGCTCAGGTCCGCTCGGCAGATTAGGGGTTAATAAGTGTAGGCAGGTGGAGGCGACATTGAGGGGGGCAGATTAGGGGTTAATAAATATAATATAGGGATCGGCGGTGTTAGGGGCAGCAGATTAGGGGTACATAAGGATAACGTAGGTGGCGGCGCTTTGCGGTCCTCAGATTAGGGGTTAATAAGTGTAGGCAGATGGAGGCGACGTTGAGGGGGGCAGATTAGGGGTTAATAAATATAATATAGGGGTCGGCGGTGTTAGGGGCAGCAGATTAGGGGTACATAGGGATAATGTAAGTAGCGGCGGTTTACGGAGCGGCAGATTAGGGGTTAAAAATAATATGCATGTGTCAGCGATAGCGGGGGCGGCAGAATAGGGGTTAATAAGTGTAAGGTTAGGGGTGTTTAGACTTGGGGTACATGTTAGAGTGTTAGGTGCAGACGTAGGAAGTGTTTCCCCATAGCAAACAATGGGGCTGCGTTAAGAGCTGAACGCGGCTTTTTTGCAGGTGTTAGGTTTTTTTCAGCTCAAACAGCCCCATTGTTTCCTATGGGGGAATCGTGCACGAGCACGTTTTTGAGGCTGGCCGCTTGCGTAAGCAACTCTGGTATTGAGAGTTGAAGCTGCGTTAAAAATGCTCTACGCTCCTTTTTTGGAGCCTAACGCAGCCTTTATGTGGACTCTCAATACCAGAGTTATTTTTATGGTGCGGCCAGAAAAAAGCCGGCGTTAGTTTTTCGGGTCGTTACCGACAAAACTCCAAATCTAGCCGTTAGTTAATAACAGTAAGTTTTATATAGATTTATTAAAATAATATTAAAGTTAGGGGGGTGTTAGTGTTAGACTTAGGTTTAGGGGTTAATAAGTTTAATATAGGTGGCGGCGAGGTCCGGGAGCGGCAGTTTAGGGGTTAATGAGTTTAATGCGGCGGTGTAGTGGGGGGCAGGATAGGGATTAATAACTTTAATGTAGGTGGCGGTGGGCTCCGGGTGCGGCGGTTTAGGAGTTAAACAATTATTCCGGGATCCGCAGGATATGGGTTAATAACTGGAATATAGGTGGCGGCGGTGTAGTGGGGGGCAGGATAGGGGTTAATAGGTATAATGTAGGTGGCGGCGGGGTCCGGGAGCGGCAGTTTAGGGGTTAATACATTTATTATAGTTGCGACGGGGTCCTGGAGCGGCGGTTTAGGGGGTAATAACTTTATTTAGGTGCGGGGGGCTCCGGGAGTGGCGGTTTAGGGGGTAAAACAGTGTAGTTTAGTGTGGGTGCTTAGTGACAGGCTATCAAAAAAGCTGCGAAGAAGCCGATGAGCAGCGAGATCGATGACTGTTAGTTAACAACAGTCCGCTGCTCATCGCCCGTACTTGGTGCGCGGCTTCTTGACAGCTTTTTTGATAACTTTGGAAAATGTATTCAGGTCCGCGGCGGCGATGGTAGGCGAGCTTAGGCGAGAGTATTAGGCCGGCGAATGCAGCAAAGTAGACGGCTTGATACATAGGCCCCAGAGTCTGGGCTTAGCAATGTCTTACCCTTAAAGGCTAATTAGAGAAATCTAGATTTGGAAACAATATCTGCAGTCCAGGACTTCAACCAAAGAGCTCTCCTGGCTAATACCACAAGACTAGTATTCTTAACATTGATACAAACAATTTGAATAAATGCATCACAAATGAATGGGTTAGCCTTCTTGAGAGCCTGGATACGATCCTGGATCTCCTCCAAAGGAGATTCAACCATAATCAAATCCGATAAAGAATCACACCAAAAGTAGCAGCTCCTGCCACAGTGGAAATTCTCCCTGCCGGTTGGAAAAGAAGGCCTCCTTGTAAAAAAGCCTTCTTCATATACCCCTCTAGTTTCCTATCCATTGGATCTTTGAAAGAAGTGCTGTCCTCTAACAGAATGGTGGTTCTCTTACCTAAGGTAGAGATAGCTCCATCCACCTTTGGGACAGTGTTGGAAATTATGTCAGCTATCAAGGAAGGGACTGTGAAAATATCAGGAGTCCTGGTTTGGGGTTTAAAAATGTTCTCTATTTTCTGTACTGATTTATCCTCAGCCGGTTTAGATTCTACTACGCCCAGAGTCCTTAGTACTTCCTTAGTAAATACCTCAGATTTTCCATCCTAAATCTTAAGGTTATATCCTCATCATCCTTGTCAGACTCTCTAGGAGAATCGGAGGATTAAAGTTTGCCCTCCGTACTAGACAAGGCTTCATCATCATCATCAGAAGATTGCAATTGTCTGACAGAAAACCCACCTGTGGAGTCACTGGCTTTAGATTTAGAGGAATGATGTTTAACTTTCCTCTTGCGCTTACATGCAGGTGGCAAAGCCACCAAAGCCACCAACACTGCAGATTGCAGTTGAGAAGTGAAATCTGGAGGCAATGAGTTCATGCCACCCTGATGCATTGGGGCAGACATGCATATAGAGCTGTTTTGCAATTTAGGATTTACCAATTGAAAATGTAAGGGGATAATCAGTTTGGCATACTACAGTATACTTGATTACTAGGGCACTAGTAAGGGGAAGTATTAGGGATAGTTAAGTGCTCTGGTTGGGGTGTCTTTGTCTCCTCCTGGTGGCAAGGTGGTGGACTCTCACTACTATTAGAAAGAAACAAGCATTATTGGCTTCACATTCTAATTACGAAACAAGCATTATCGGCTTCACATTCTAATTACAACCCTCATTTTGGAGTATATATATATATATATATATATATATATATATATATATATATATATATATATATATATATATAAAGAAATTAAAAAAAGTCTAATGGGACAGATATACAATTTCTCATTTATATAAAAAAGTTGAAGTCAAGCACCCACTTCCTTTTTATACTGTTTGGAAAATATTCATTTAATGACTGACTTACAAAATCACTATAGAGATTAACAAAATTGTAGCATAGTATTGCTATGTAAACATAATAGACACATCCAAAAACCAGATAAGTACATGATTAATCTGTTTTATGTAGAGTAGAATAGTGGAAAACTAACTTACTGTGGAGGACCCTGCTGCTGCTCTAGAAAAACATCCTTGAAGCAGATTTAAAAGGACACTAAACACATAAGGCCAGATTACAAGTACAGCACTAATTATAGCTCAAAGGGCCATAATACCCAAATGTTTAAACACTTGAAAGTGATGCAGCATAGCTGTAAAAAGCTGACTAGAAAATATCTCCTGAACATCTCTATGTAAAAAAGAAAGATATTTTACCTCAAAAGTTCCTCAGTAGCCACCTCCCATTGTAAAGGATTTCTAAGCAGCATTTTAGTGTGTCTGTCCTGGGACATCTGAAAGCATGAGCATCGTGAACTCTCATATTATTTCACCAATCAAGTAAAGGAAGTTTACAATGAAATCTCATGAGAGTCAAGTCAAATCTCATGAGATCACAGTAAAAGTTCATGACCTCAGCACTGCTGATGCTGATTGGCTGCTGTTCATTTCTTCATTTTTTTTAATTTTTTACCTGCAGCTGGGAGCAGTTGAGTATAACTTTTTACACAGAACTTACTCTGCTGAGCTGAGGATATTGTGAGGTAAAATATCTTCTTTTTTTACATAGAGATGCTCAGGTGATATTTTCCTGTCAGCTTTTTACAGTTATACTGCATCAGTTTCAAGTGATTTATGTCCCTTTAACTGTGCTAGAAGTAAGCTTTTTGCTCTCCCAAGGTATTATGACTAACATGACGAGCTCAATTTTTTTTTCACATATTCCCCCATAGAAGTCAACGGAGCAAAAAAAGTAGTAAAAAAAAAAAACCTTCTATCGCACAAACCCGATCGCATATTTTGATGTGCGCTAACTCGACATGAAAATATGAATATTTCACATTCCATGTTCTTCCCATACAGGAAAATGTTCTTTTTATTTATAAATAAATACATATTTCAATATATATATGATTTTACATGGTTATATATAGGTATAGATACATACAGATATATATATAGGAATATTTATTTATAAATACATAGAATATATTCTGCTATGTGCAGAACATTGGAATGTGAAATATTTACAGTAAATACATAGTTAAAACCATTATTAAAAATGAATATTGCATAAATATGCTTTTACATATTTTCATCTACTTGATTGCAAAGGGCTCCAATGCACTTATACATATGTCTATATGTGTGTACATACAGTATGTATTTCTGTGTTTATATGTGTCTGTAAATACATATATACATTTAGAAATGTCAAATATATTTCTGGCTAGGAACAGAATTCAGGGATATGATTGATTGTGATAATGAGTCACCCTTTAAATAGGAGTTAAAGCAGGGGTCAAGTCCTACAAAAAAAAGTGTGGGAACTCGCCAAGACTTCCATCCTCCCTCACAATTAATATTCGGCTAGATTACGAGTTTTGCGGTATGAGTGAAAAAGCAGCGTTAAAGCTCTTTTTCACTACCGCTGGTATTACGAGTTTTGCAGGTTTAGCTGTACCGCACACATTTTTGGCCGTATCGCAACGTAATTACAGCAGCTTTCAAAAAGTCCTTTTTTAATGGGACTTCCATAGCGCCGGTATTACGAGTTTGCCTGGGAGGCCAAAAAGTGAGCGGTACAGCCTATACCGCCAAGATCCGTACCGTAAACTGAAAGTCAGTAGTTATTGGTTTTACGCTACAAAGCTGTAGCATAAAACTCATAACTAAAGTGCTAAAAAGTACACTAACACCTATAAACTACCTATTAACCCCTAAACCGAGGCCCTCTCGCATCGCAAACACTAAAATAAAATTATTAACCCCTAATCTGCCACTCCAGACATCGTTGCCACTATAATAAACATATTAACCCCTAAACCGCCGCACTCCCGCATCACAAACACTAGTTAAATATTATTAACCCCTAATCTGCCGCCCCTAACATCGCCGCCACCTACCTACACATTTTTTAACCAATAATCAGCCACCCCCAACGTCGCCGCCACTATACTAAATTTATTAACCCCTAAACCTAAGTCTAACCCTAACCCTAACACCTCCTAACTTAAATATAATTAAAATAAATCTAAATAAAACCTACTCTTATTACCTAAATAATTCCTTTTTAAAACTAAATACTTACCTGTAAAATAAACCCTATGCTAGCTACAATATAACTAATAGTTGCATAGTAGCTAGCTTAGGGTTTATTTTTATTTTACATGCAAGTTTATGTTTATTTTAACTAGATAGAATAGTTAGTAAATAGTTATTAACTATTTACTAACCACCTAGCTAAAATAAATACAAATTTACCTGTAAAATAAAACCTAACCTGGTTTACACTAACACCTAATCTTACACTAACACCTAATCTTACACTACAATTAAATCAATTACATTAATTAAATACAATTACCTAAATTACAAAAAAATCAAACACTAAATTACACAAAATAAAAAAGAAATGATCAGGTATTTAAACTAATTACACGTAAAATAATAGCCCTATCAAAATAAAAAAGCCCACCCAAAAAAAAAAAAAAAAAAACCTAGCCTAAACTAAAATACCAATAGCCCTTGAAAGGCCCCTTTTGCAGGGCATTGCCTGTATAAAAAAAAATACAAACAACCCCCCAACAGTAAAACCCACCACCCACACAACCAACCCCCCCAAATAAAAAACCTGACTAAAAAAACCTAAGCTCCCCATTGCCTTGAAAAGGGCATTTGGATTGGCATTGCCCTTAAAACGGCAGTTAGCTCTTTTTCAAGTGCCCAAACCCCTAATCTAAAAATAAAACCCACCCAATAAACCCTTAAAAAAGCCTAGCACTAACCTCCGAAGATCCACTTACAGTTTTTGAAGACCTGACATCCATCCTCAACGAAGCCGGCAAAAGTCCTCAACAAAGTGGCAAAAGTCTTCATCCTACTGGGCAGAAGTCTTCATCCAACCAGGCAGAAGTCTTCATCCAGATGGCATCTTCTATCTTCATCCATCCGGCGTGGAGCGGCTCCATCTTCAAGACATCTGGCGTGGAGCATCCTCTTCAATCAACATGTACTTGCAGAATGAAGGTTCCTTTAAATGACGTCATCCAAGATGGCGTCCCTTGAATGCCGATTGGTTGATAGAATTCTATCAGCCAATCGGAATTAAAGGTGAAAGTGCTGGAGTGCGGTATGGAGCTCAATTTTGCTTTACGCTCACTTCTTGCCTGTTAACGCCAGGTTTTTGTAAACCTGTAATACCAGAGCTGTAGGGAAGTGAGCGGTGACAATAACTTGCAAGTTAGTACATTAGCCCTCATAACGCAAAACTCGTAATCTAGCCAATTGTTTTTTATATATATTTTTGAAAGAAAGTTAAATCCAATGAAGGGTTGAATGGTTTCCTTTGGGCCTGAGAATCATCCTCTATCACAGAGTCACATCCACTTAAGGTGCACTAGTCCTATTTCTGCTGAGGGGAGCTAAATAACCCCAGAACAAGCCACACAGAAATGTAAGCACCATGTGTAATTAAAGATAATAAATATAATATTCATAACAGGGGTGATAACACAGTAGGATTACTGACAGTCTTACATTACTGCCCATTACATTAAGATCTCCCTATCCGTCTAACCAGACTGTACTCCCGCTCCTCCCACTAGCAGCAGCAGTGTTTACTGAAGTGTTTCTTTTCTCTGTCCAGAGGGAACTTAGTTCCTCCTGCAAAAATAGTGCAGGAACTTCGTTCCCATGCGTTCCCGCTCGACTTGACCCCTGAGTTAAAGTGACAGTAAAGTCATAATTAGATATTCATGATTTAGACAGAGCATACAATTTTAAAAAATTTACTTAATTTTCTCTAATCTCTTGTTATCCTTTACTGAAAGGTTTATCTAGCAAAGTTAAGGAGCACAAAAAACTTACGCCTAGATTACGAGTTCTGCGTTAGCCTTAAAAAGCAGCGTTAAGGGGTCCTAATGCTGCTTTTTAACGCCCGCTGGTATTACGAGTATGGCAGGTGTACCACTCAATTTTCTTCCGTGACTTTTGGCTACCGCAAATCCCCTTACGTCAATTGCGTATCCTATCTTTTTAATGGGAATTGCCTAACACCGGTATTACGAGTCTTGGAAGAAGTGAACGGTACAGCCTCTACCTCCAAGACTCCTACCACATAAAAAAGTCAGTAGTCAAGAGTTTTATGGGCTAACGCCGGAACATAAAGCTCTTAACTACAGTGCTACAAAGTACACTAACACCCATAAATTACATATTAACCAATAAACCGAGGCCCCCCCCACATCACAAACACTATAATAAAATTATTTAACCCCTAATCTGACGACCGGAAACCACCGCCACCTACATTATAGCTATGAACCCCTAATCTGCCGCCACCTACCTACAATTATTAACCCATAATCTGCCGACCGGACATTGCCACCCCTATAATAAATGTATTAACCCCTAAATCGCTGCACTCCCGCCTCGCAAACACTATAATATATTTTATTAACCCCTAATCTGCCCTCCCTACCATCGCCGCCACCTACCTACAATTATTAACCCCTAATCTGCCGCCCCCAACGTTGCTGCTACTATAATAAAGTTATTAACCCCTAAACCTAAGTCTAACCCTAACACCCCCCTAACTTAAATATAATTTAAATAAATCTAAATAAATTTACTATAATTAAATAAAGTATTCCTATTTAAAAATAAATACTTACCTATAAAATAAACCATAAGCTAGCTACAATATAACTAATAGTTACATTGTAGCTATTTTAGGATTTATATTTATTTTACAGACAACTTTGTATTTATTTTAACTAGGTACAATAGCTATTAAATAGTTAATACCTATTTAATAGCTACCTAGTTAAAATAATTACAAAATTACCTGTAAAATAAATCCTAACCTAAGTTACAAATACACTACACTATCAATAAATGCATTAAATAAATTAACTACAATGATCTAAACTAAAATACAATTAAATAAACTAAGCTATATTACAAAAAAAAACAAACACTAAATTACAAAAAATAAAAACATATTACAAGAATTTTAATCTAATTACACCTAATCTAAGCCCCCTAATAAAATAAAAAAGCCCCCAAAATAATAAAATTCCCTACCCTATACTAAATTACAAAAGTAATCAGCTCTTTTACCAGCCCTTAAAAGGGCTTTTTGCGGGGCATTGCCCCAAAGTAATCAGTTCTTTTACCTGTAAAATAAAATACAAGACCCCCCCCCCAACATTACAACCCACCACCCACACACCCCTACTCTAAAACCCACCCGATCCCCCCTTAAAAAACCTAACACTACCCCATTGAAGATCACCCTACCTTAAGCCGTGTTCACCCAGCCGGGCACCGATGGGCCAGAAGAGGACATCTGGAGCGGCAGAAGTCTTCATCCGATCGGGGCAGAAGAGGTCCTACATCCAGCAGAAGTCTTCATCCAAGTGGCATCTTCTATCTTCATCCATCCGGCGTGGAGCGGGTCCATCTTCAATACATCCGACGTGGAGCATCCTTTTCTTCCCGACGTCTAATGACGAATGAAGGTTCCTTTAAATGACGTCATCCAAGATGGCGTCCCTCGAATTCTGATTGGCTGATAGGATTCTATAAGCCAATCAGAATTAAGGTAGGAAAAATCTGATTGGCTGATGTAATCAGCCAATCGGACTAAAGTTCAATCCGATTGGCTGATTGGATCAGCCAATAGAATGCAAGGTCAATTCTATTGGCTGATCCAATCAGCCAATCGAATTGAACTTCTTGGATGACGTCATTTAAAGGAACCTTCATTCGTCGTTAGTCGTCGGGAAGAAGAGGATGCTCCGCGTAGAAGATAGAAGATGCTGCTTGGATGAAGACTTCTGCTGGATGGAGGACCTCTTCCCCGATCGGATGAAGACTTCTGCCGCTCCGGATGTCCTCTTCTGGCCCATCGGTGCCCGGCTGGGTGAACACGGCTCAAGGTAGGGTGATCTTCAATGGGGTAGTGTTAGGTTTTTTAAGGGGGGATCGGGTGGGTTTTAGAGTAGGGGTGTGTGGGTAGTGGTTTGTAATGTTGGGGGGGTCTTGTATTTTATTTTACAGGTAAAAGAGCTGATTATTTTGGGGCAATGCCCCGCAAAAAGCCCTTTTAATGGCTGGTAAAAGAGCTGATTACTTTTGTAATTTAGTATAGGGTAGGGAATTTTATTATTTTGGGGGGCTTTTTTATTTTATTAGGGGGCTTAGATTAGGTGTAATTAGATTAAAATTCTTGTAATATTTTTTTATTTTTTGTAATTTGGTGTTTGTTTTTGTAATATAGTTTAGTTTATTTAATTGTATTTTAGTTTAGATCATTGTAGGTAATTTATTTAATTAATTTATTGATAGTGAAGTGTTAGGTGTATTTGTAACTTAGGTTAGGATTTATTTTACAGGTAATTTTGTAATTATTTTAACTAGGTAGCTATTAAATAGTTATTAACAATTTAATAGCTATTGTACTTAGTTAAAATAAATACAAAGTTGCCTGTAAAATAAATATAAATCCTAAGCTAGCTACATAACTATTAGTTATATTGTAGCTAGCTTATGGTTTATTTTATCGGTAAGTATTTATTTTTAAATAGGAAGAATTTATTTAATCATAATAAATTTATTTCGTTTTATTTAAATTATATTTAAGTTAGGGGGGTGTTAGGGTTAGACTTAGGTTTAGGGGTTAATAACTTTATTATAGTAGCGGCGACGTTGGGGGCGGGAGATTAGGGGTTATTAATTGTAGGTAGGTTGCGGCAACGCTGGGGGGGGGGCAGATTAGGGGTTAATAAAATTTATTATAGTGTTTGCGAGGCGGGATTACGGCGGTTTAGGGGTTAATACATTTATTATAGTGGCTGCGATGTCCGGTCGGCAGATTAGGGGTTAATAAGTGTAGCATACAGAGGAGGAAGGCAGGTAGCAGGCACTACTACAAAATGGGTGCAGTAAAAAAATATACTTTAATGGAAAAGTTTAAAAATACATATACAGGTTGAACACAGATACAGGGAGGGAAAAGAACAACTGTGTGTGATATTAACTATCTGATAGATGATTAACTTAGAAGCACAGTTTAATATGCACATGAAATTAAAGCCGTATCTTTTTAATAGTTACACACGTATGTTCTTACCTTAGATTGATATTTATATTTATATTCCTTATTGCTCCCATCTCAGAGATGTAATAGCTCATAAGTGACAATATATCTATGTACATGGTCTCTACTGTGCCTGCATACAGTGTTTTGTATTCACTTTGGCCTAGATTTAGATGCCTAGATTTAGAATTTTGCGGCCAAAGGGGTGCGTTAGCTACGCGTGCTTTTTTCTGGCTGCACCTTTAAATACCTCTGGTATTGAGAGTTCACAGAATGGCTGCGTTAGGCTCCAAAAAAGGAGCGTAGAGCATATTTAACGCAACTTCAACTCTCGATACCAGCGGTGCTTACGGACGCGGCCAGCTTCAAAAACGTGCTCGTGCACGATTCCCCCATAGAAAACAATGGGGCTGTTTGAGCTGGAAAAAAAAGCCGCGTTCAGCTCCTAACGCAGCCCCATTGTTTTCTATGTGGAAACACTTCCTACGTCTGCACCTAACACTCTAACATGTACCCCGAGTCTAAACACCCCTAACCTTACACTTATTAACCCCTAATCTGCTGCCCCCGCTATCGCTGACCCCTGCATATTATTATTAACCCCTAATCTGCCGCTCCATAAACTGCTGCTACTTACATTATCCCTATGTACCCCTAATCTGATGCCCATAACACCGCCGACCCCTATATTATATTTATTAACCCCTAATCTGCCCCCCACAATGTCGCCTCCACCTGCCTACACTTATTAACCCCTAATCTGCCGAGCGGACCGCACCGCTATTATAATAAAGTTATTAACCCCTAATCCGCCTCACTAACCCTATAATAAATAGTATTAACCCCTAATCTGCCCTCCCTAACATCGCCGACACCAAACTTCAAACATTAACCCCTAATCTGCCGACTGGAGCTCACCGCTATTCTAATAAATGTATTAACCCCTAAAGCTAAGTCTAATCCTAACACTAACACCCCCCTAAGTTAAATATAATTTAAATCTAACGAAATAAATTAACTCTTATTAAATAAATTATTCCTATTTAAAGCTAAATACTTACCTGTAAAATAAATCCTAATATAGCTACAATATAAATTATATTTATATTATAGCTATTTTAGGATTTATATTTATTTTACAGGTAACTTTGTATTTATTTTAACCAGGTACAATAGCTATTAAATAGTTAAGAACTATTTAATAGCTAAAATAGTTAAAATAATTACAAAATTACCTGTAAAATAAATCCTAACCTAAGTTACAATTAAACCTAACACTACACTATCAATAAATTATTTAAATAAAATACCTACAATTACCTACAATTAAACCTAACACTACACTATCAATACATTAATTAAATACAATATCTACAAATAAATACAATGAAATAAGCTAACTAAAGTACAAAAAATAAAAAAGAACTAAGTTACAAAAAATAAAAAAATATTTACAAACATCAGAAAAATATTTACAAACATCAGAAAAATATTACAACAATTTTAAACTAATTACACCTACTCTAAGCCCCCTAATAAAATAACAAAGACCCCCAAAATAAAAAAATGCCCTACCCTATTCTAAATTACTAAAGTTCAAAGCTCTTTTACCTTACCAGCCCTGAACAGGGCCCTTTGCGGGGCATGCCCCAAAGAATTCAGCTCTTTTGCCTGTAAAAAAAAACATACAATACCCCCCCAACATTACAACCCACCACCCACATACCCCTAATCTAACCCAACCCCCCCTTAAATAAACCTAACACTAAGCCCCTGAAGATCTTCCTACCTTATCTTCACCATACCAGGTTCACCGATCGATCCAGAAGAGCTCCTCCGATGTTTTGATCCAAGCCCAAGCGGGGGGCTGACGATGTCCATGATCCGGCTGAAGTCTTCATCCAAGCAGGAGCTGAAGAGGTCCATGCTCCGGCTGAAGTCTTCATCCAAGCGGGAGCTGAAGAGGTCCATGATCCGGCTGAAGTCTTCTATCAACAGCATCTTCAATCTTCTTTCTTCCGGATCCATGTTCATCTTGCAGACCTCCGACGCGGAACATCCTGCTGGCCCGACAGACTACCGACGAATGAAGGCTCCTTTAAGGGACGTCATCCAAGATGGCGTCCCTCGAATTCCGATTGGCTGATAGGATTCTATCAGCCAATCGGAATTAAGGTAGGAAAATTCTGATTGGCTGATGGAATCAGCCAATCAGAATCAAGTTCAATCCGATTGGCTGATTCAATCAGCCAATCAGATTGAGCTCACATTCTATTGGCTGATCGGAACAGCCAATAGAATGCGAGCTCAATCTGATTGGCTGATTGAATCAGCCAATCGGATTGAACTTGATTCTGATTGGCTGATTCCATCAGCCAATCAGAATTTTCCTACCTTAATTCCGATTGGCTGATAGAATCCTATCAGCCAATCGGAATTCGTGGGATGCCATCTTGGATGACATCCCTTAAAGGAACCGTCATTCGTCGGGAAGTCGTCAGAAGAAGAAGATGGGTCCGCGGTGGAGGTCTTCAAGATGGAGCCAGTCCTCATCGGATGAAGATAGAAGATGCCGCTTGGATCAAGATCGTTGCCGGTCCGGATCGCCTCTTCTTTCCGGATAGGATGAAGACTTTGGAGCCTCTTCTGGACCTCTTCAGCCGCCGGATGATGGATGTCTTCCCCTAGGAAGATCTTCAGGGGCTTAGTGTTAGGTTTATTTAAGGGGGGTTTGGGTTAGATTAGGGGTATGTGGGTGGTGGGTTGTAATGTTGGGGGGGGTATTGTATGTTTTTTTTTTCAGGCAAAAGAGCTGAATTCTTTGGGGCATGCCCCGCAAAGGGCCCTGTTCAGGGCTGGTAAGGTAAAAGAGCTTTGAACTTTTGTAATTTAGAATAGGATAGGGCATTTTTTTATTTTGGGGGGCTTTGTTATTTTATTAGGGGGCTTAGAGTAGGTGTAATTAGTTTAAAATTGTTGTAATTTTTTTCTAATGTTTGTAAATATTTTTTTATTTTTTGTAACTTAGTTATTTTTTATTTTTTGTACTTTAGTTAGTTTATTTAATTGTATTTATTTGTAGGAATTGTATTTAATTTATTTATTGCTAGTGTAGTGTTAGGTTTAATTGTAGATAATTGTAGGCAGAATTTTTAATTAATTAAATGATAGTGTAGTGTTAGGATGAATTGTAACTTAGGCTAGGATTTATTTTACAGGTAATTTTGTAATTATTTTAACTATTTTAGCTATTAAATAGTTCTTAACTATTTAATAGCTATTGTACCTGGTTAAAATAAATACAAAGTTGCCTGTAAAATAAATATTAATCCTAAAATAGCTATAATATAATTATAATTTATGTTGTAGCTATATTAGGGTTTATTTTACAGGTAAGTATTTAGCTTTAAATAGGAATAATTTATTTAATAAGAGTTAATTTTTTTAGTTAGAATAAAATTATATTTAACTTAGGGGGGTGTTAGGGTTAGGGTTAAAATTAGCTTTAGGGGTTAAAAAATTTATTAGAGTAGCGGTGAGCTCCGATCGGCAGATTAGGGGTTAATACTAATACTTGAAGTTAGGTGTCGGTGATGTTAGGGAGGGCAGATTAGGGGTTAATACTATTTATTATAGGGCTATTGAGGCGGGAGTGAGGCGGATTAGGGGTTAATAACTTTATTATAGTAGCAGTGCGGTCCGCTTGGCAGATTAGGGGTTAATAAGTGTAGGCAGGTGGAGGCGACGTTGAGGGGGGCAGATTAGGGGTTAATAAATATAATATAGGGGTCGGCGGTGTTAGGGGCAGCAGATTAGGGGTACATAGCTATAATGTAGCTGGCGGCGGCGTGCGGACGGCAGATTAGGGGTTAATAATAATATGCAGGGGTCAGCGATAGCGGGGGCGGCAGATTAGGGGTTAATAAATATAATATAGGGGTCGGCGGTGTTAGGGGCAGCAGATTAGGGGTACATAGGGATAACGTAGTTGGCGGCAGTGTACGGAGCGGAAGATTAGGGGTTAAAAAATTTTTATAGAGTGGCGGCGATGTGGGGGCCTCGGTTTAGGTGTACATAGGTAATTTATGGGTGTTAGTGTACTTTAGAGCACAGTAGTGAAGAGCTTTATAAACCGGCGTTAGCCCAGAAAGCTCTTAACTACTGACTTTTTTCTGCGGCTGGAGTTTTGTCGTTAGATTTCTAACGCTCACTTCAGCCACGACTCTAAATAACGGAGTTAGAAAGATCCCATTGAAAAGATAGGATACGCAATTGACGTAAGGGGATCTGCGGTATGGAAAAGTCGCGGCTGAAAATGGAGCATTACACCCTTTCCTGACTGACTCCAAATACCGGCGGTAGCCTAAGACCAGCATTAGGAGCCTCTAACGCTGGTTTTGATGGCTACCGCCAAACTCTAAATCTAGGCCAGAGTTTGGCGGTAGCCGTCAAAACCGGTTTATAAAGCTCTTAACTACTGTGCTCTAAAGTACACTAACACCCATAAACTACCTATGTACCCCTAAAATGAGGTCCCCCACATCGCCGCCACTCTATTAAATTTTTTTAACCCCTAATCTGCCGCCCGCCACCTACGTTATACTTATGTACCCCTAATCTGCTGCCCCTAACACCGCCGACCCCTATATTATATTTATTAACCGCTAATCTGCCCCCCACAACGTCGCCGCCAGCTACCTACACTTATTAACCCCTAATCTGCCGTCCGCATGCCGCCGCCAGCTACATTATAGCTATGTACCCCTAATCTGCTGCCCCTAACACCGCCGACCCCTATATTATATTTATTAACCCCTAATCTGCCCCCTCAACGTCGCCTCCACCTGCCTACACTTATTAACCCCTAATCTGCCGAGCGGACCCAACCGCTACTATAATAAAGTTATTAACCCCTAATCCACCTCACTCCCGCCTCAATAACCCTATAATACATAGTATTAACCCCTAATCTGCCCTCCCGAACATCGCCGACACCTAACTTCTAGTATTAACACCGCTACTAGTTATTTTTTATTTTTTGTACTTTAGTTAGTTTATTTAATTGTATTTATTTGTAGGAATTGTATTTAATTTATTTATTGCTAGTGTAGTGTTAGGTTTAACTGTAGATAATTGTAGGTAGTTTATTTAATTAATTAATTGATAGTGTAGGGTTAGGTTTAATTGTAACTTAGGTTAGGATTTATTTTACAGGTAATTTTGTAATTATTTTAACTATTTTAGCTATTAAATAGTTCTTAACTATTTAATAGCTATTGTACCTGGTTAAAATAAATACAAAGTTACCTGTAAAATAAATATAAATCCTAAAATAGCTATAATATAATTATAATTTATATTGTAGCTATATTAGGATTTATTTTACAGGTAAGTATTTAGCTATAAATATGAATAATTTATTTGATAAGAGTAAATTTATTTCGTTAGATTTAAATTATATTTAACTTAGGGGGGGTGTTAGTGTTAGGGTTAGACTTATCTTTAGGGGTTAATACATTTATTAGAATAGCGGTGATCTCCAGTCGGCAGATTAGGGGTTAATGTTTGAAGTTAGGTGTCGGCGATGTTAGGGAGGGCAGATTAGGGGTTAATACTATTTATTATAGGGTTATTGAGGCGGGAGTGAGGTGGATTAGGGGTTAATAACTTTATTATAATAGCGGTGCGGTCCGCTCGGCAGATTAGGGGTTAATAAGTGTAGGCAGGTGGAGGCGACGTTGTGGGGGGCAGATTAGGGGTTAATAAACATAATATATGGGGTCGGCGGTGTTATGGGCATCAGATTAGGGGTACATAGGGATAATGTAAGTAGCTGCGGTTTACGGAGCGGCAGATTAGAGGTTAATAATAATATGCAGGGGTCAACGATAGCGGGGGCGGCAGATTAGGGGTTAATAAGTGTAAGGTTAGGGGTGTTTAGACTCGGGGTACATGTTAGAGTGTTAGGTGCAGACGTAGGAAGTGTTTCCCCATAGCAAACAATTTGGCTGCGTTAGGAGCTGAACGCGGCTTTTTTGCAGGTGTTAGGTTTTTTTCCAGCTCAAACAGCCCCATTGTTTTCTATGTGGGAATCGTGCACGAGTTGAAGTTGCGTTAAATATGCTCTATGCTCCTTTTTTGGAGCCTAACGCAGCCATTCTGTGAACTCTCAATACCAGAGGTATTTAAAAGGTGCAGCCAGAAAAAAGCACGCGTAGCTAACGCACCCCTTTGGCCGCAAAACTCTAAATCTAGGCGTAAGTTTTTAATGATATATAGGTTTTTTTTTTAAATACCTTGTTTACGGCCCTGGAGGGGTAACAATTTGCCTTATAAATAGGCACCACTTCCTTTGCACTAAAGCCTATGACTAAGCGCCACTAGGGGGTGTGTAACGCGTAGGCAGCTGTTCTTTTCCCTCCCTGTATCTGTGTTCAGCCTGTATATGTATTTTTAAACTTTTCCATTAAAGTATATTTTTTTTAATGCACCCATTTTGTAGTAGTGCCTGTTACCTGCCTTCCTCCTCTGTATGCCAAATTCAGCGGTCATGGATCCGACTGCAGCTACGGCACTTTGCCAGCATAGACTTTTTCATCGGACACATTTAAATTGCAGCCAGTTCCGGTCTTTAAGACGCAGCTATACCATGTGAATTTCCAGTTTGCCTGTTAATAAGTGTAAGTAGGTGGCGGCAACGTTGGGGGGGGGGCAGATTAGGGGTTAATAAATATAATATAGGTGTCGGCGATGTTGGGGGCAGCAGATTAGGGGTTCATAGGGATAATGTAGGTGGCGTCGGTGTCCTGAGCGGTAGATTAGGGGTTAATAGTATAATGCAGGTGTCAGTGATAGCGGGGACGGCAGATTAGGGGTTAATAAGTGTAAGGTTAGGGGTGTTTAGACTCGGGGTTCATGTTAGGGTGTTAGGTGTAGACTTAGAAAGTGTTTCCCCATAGGAAACAATAGGGCTGCGTCAGGAGCTGAACGCTGATTTTTTGCAGGTGTTTTTTTTTAGCCAGCTCAGCCCCATTGTATCCTATGGGGAAATCGTGCACAAGCACGTTTTTCCAGCTTACCACTACGGTAAGCAACGCTGGTTTTGAAGGTAGAAGTGGAGCTAAATTTGGCTCAACGCTCACTTTTCTGAGGCTAACGAAGCCATTCAGAAAACTCGTAATACCAGCGTTGGCTTAAGGGAGCGCTGGAAAAAAAAGGAGCGTTAGCCCCGCAGGTTTTTACCGACAAAACTCGTCGTAATCTAGGCGATAGGTTCTAGCTGCTGATTGGTTGCTGCATATACATGGCTCGACCATGTGTTTATTTAGAAACCAGTAGTGCATTGCTGCTCCTTCAACAAATGATGCCATGAGAATGAAGCAAATTTCATAATAGAAGTAAAATGGTTTTAATTTTATAAACACTATACATTTTTTATGGTTACATATACTGTTCTTTCAGTTCTATCAAAATGCAGTATATCTCTATAAATGTGCTCTTAGATTTTAAAGAATTGTAAATCTACTTTTGCATTTTATAATAAATGCAATCCAGCAACGACAGGACATATTTTCAGTTTTGCTAGCTATAAAAAATGTTCTGCTCCTCTGCCGTATTACAGCAACAATCTTTAAGATTACATTTAGGCATGGGCAACAATTTTTTAAATATGGTTATTCATAAATATTTTACAGTGATTTGTGATAGCATGTTTATTTTTTTAAGGCAGAGTGATATTGGAATAACCATTAAATATCATAAATAAAGCATTTGAAATAGCACACAAAATCAACAGAAAAAAACCCGGTAAAATAGAATTACATTTCTCAAACAAAAGTAAAAAACAAACAAACACAAAATAAACATGACTGATGATCAGGTGTAATTTTTTAAAATTGTTTTGTATCCTTTGTTGAAAAATAATATGCAAATATCCTACACTATTAGGAGCAAGCTGGTGATTGGTGACTACACAAATTTGTCTCTTGTTATTCACTCACTAGGGCACTGATGTTAAAAGCATCATCACAATAGTGCTATGTTATTAAGGTATTCATATTGCGATCAGGATTGCCTGTGAAAAGGTAGCAAAGTCTCCTGCAACGAAATTAAGGGCCTCTGTCATCTAGTGGTAGTAAAAATCCCTGTTAGAGTAGGCTATAGCAACTTTGTTGCAATTAGAGGGGTGGGTCCTTATAGCAGTGGAAGTTTTCAGGACCAAGTACAGGTCTTTGGATCACCATGAGGTGTACCAAGTGGATTTCATCTGTCCCTAAACATTACAGGGATCCGGTGGTGGTGGTGGTGGTCACGCAGAGGGCATCCATGGATGAAGCGGAGGGCACACAGGAGGACTTAATTCCACAAACACTGAAAGCCTTCAGGCCTGTATCATGCCCCCTTCCCTCTCCTTCCTTTCAGTCTGGCCAGTTGTCTCAAGAGTCTCCCCCAATTAGGGCCCCAGAAAAGACTGCCAGGCCAGTGGTAGGGGGCAGCACTAATGTTATCCCAGGTCCAGGGCCTCAAAACTTGCAGCAGGCCTTAGAGGCCAGGGTGGGGGCCCTAACTACATTGGGCCTCTCCTAGGAGGCTGCCGATGTGGTGGTGGGCATCTTCAGAGTCATGTCTGCCGCAGTGATTTCACAGCCTGCCGCGCCTTCTGTTGTGGCTGGGCCCTTGGGGCCTGGTCCGGCCACGAGCATTGCGGCATTGGGGGAGGGGCAGGGGCACTACGTCACCATTACAGGCCCCAGTCTACCGCCCACTAACCCCTTAGGCCGCATTGCATCATCGAGCGCTCCCGCTTCTGGCCTGACGCTTTCAGTCCGCCCCCAACGTGACGTCACTTCCGGAGGTGGCACAGGCGAGTTGGGAGTGCACAGAGCGGCAGCGACAACGACGGTTCACCTGAAGAGGAGTAGTAGGGTGCTAGCTGTGTCCAGGCGTCATAGCTCCACTGCGCAACGCTCTGCACAGGCCTTACTAGGGGCAAGAGCATCCATGTTAATAAGGGGCCGTGGGGCAGCCACATTGCATCGGGGTACCAGAAGAGATAGGAGTATATTATCCACACATGGTATGGCTCGTGGTGAGGCAGAGGTGGCAGCTAGAAAAAGGAGCAGCAGTTGAGCACAGGGCCAGGCCATACCCGATGGGCCGCGGTGCACCTTTTAATGCATCTGGGCCTAAGGGAGCATTAAAGAGCCATAGCACACATTTTGCTAATTTCAGCAACTCCAGCCAGGCAGGTAAGAAAGAGCTCATTACAAACCTAGGCATGAATGAGGGGTTGAATGACGTATGACGAGACCACTGGGCAGTATGAGAGAGATGATATGGAGATAGAACACGTTCCAGGCACATCGACTCCCACACAGGCCACCATGCAGACATCGGATGCAGGAGTATTACCTTCATTGGATCCTCGTACTGACCTTCAGTGGACTGCTACCAGGGATGATGCATCAGCAGCACAGTAGACTTTGGCAGGCGAAGGGACATCAACTGCTTTAGCTGGTGAGTGCTTATCCTCACACCTCACAGACACATTTATAGGGGAATCTAGTTCAGATTCAGATTCTGATGGGGGAAGGAGGTTAGGACTCACTAGCAAAGGAGATAGGCCCATGTTCCGCATGCTGAATTTCTTAGGCTGGGGTTAGAACAGTACTTCACACTATGCAGAGCATTGTGTCTTCCCCATAACACAAAAGCCGGCAGTAACCCCAGGTGGAAGTAGCCAGTCTGGGGCGGAAACCGTTGTCAGTGCTAGGAAGGTAGCGGTGCAGGGGGACTCATACCCCTGCAAGATTAATTCCTTGCATGCACACCAAACCAAAATTGGTTAATAAGATATTGGAACACAGATATGTCAATATTTTTTATCTGTGGAAGCATATTGTGATAAACAACGCAGTGAGGTCGGAACAGGCCCCAAGAAGGTGCAAAGGCCGGACACTTTTGAAGAGTGGCGGCGCTGTTTCAGAGTCTTCTCCTCCTGTTACGTGGAACATAGGCCGGAAGCGGCAGTGGATATTATAATGTACACCAACATCATTTAGTACATTTATAATAGATGCGGTGAGGGGATGTGGAGAGCCTACGATAGCGAGTTCAGGCGTAAGATGGTAGGGAATCCTGTGCTTTCCTTCAGGGTAAAAGACCTGGACCTATGGTCACAGCTCGGTCCACAGAAAGGTCCGTCTCTGGTAGGGGCACAGCATCAATTGGTTCAGAAGCAATAGGGCCCCATTAAATGTAGGGGTAGAGAATGCTGGAGATTCAATGAGAAGCAATGTGACAATGGAGCTTCCTGCTCCTTTCGTCACGCATGCATGTATTGCGGAGGGCCGTATCCAGACACAGATTGCCCCAAAAGGAGAGAGGGAGCAGCTGGGAGAGGTTTCCAAAAAGGGGGATCTAAACTCAAGGGCCCCAACACCTCTGAGATTAGTTGCAATTAGACCATTATTGGCGGCCTATCCGGATGGAGAGGCCGCTAAGCTATTGCTAGAAGGGATCAGGGACAGGTCCCGGATTCCTACGCAAAGGGTTGTTTTGTTTTTGGGTTACCTAAAACATAGGGACCTGCAGTCCGCATATGAGTACCCAGGGGGAGTTAAGTTAAAATTGAAAAAGGAGCTTTCCTTGGGTCGCTTTGCTGTCCCATTTAAAGAACCGCCGCTTCCTTTGCTGGTGATTTCCCCACTGGGGGTGGTCCCTAAGAAGGAAGCTGGGAAATTCCACCTGATTCAGCACCTGTCCTATACAAAGAGCAAGTCGGTGAACGATACAATCTATCCAGATATAAGCTCGGTCAAATACCAATCGTTTGACCAAGCTTTGGATCTAGTCAAAGTGGCGGTACAAAGGGTGCTACTAGCCAAATTGGATATTGAATCAGCTTTCAGGCTGTTAGCGATTCACCCAGAGTCATTTCGATTGATGGGTTGTAAATTTGAGGGGTATTTTTATGTGGACAAATGTCTACCTATGGTTAGGCTGAAAGATCAAAGGATAAAACAAGGGGTGATATCAAGCAAACTGGCAGCAATATCCTTTTTCAACAACTTGCTAGAATATCCCAATGTAATGAAAGGGTTCCTAGATAGACAGATCCTGAAAGGTTGAGGTAGGCTAGAACATAAAGCTCCTGATGCTCGCAAACCTGTCACTTTGCATAGGCTAGCAAAGTTGGTATTTGCCGTGATTATGAACAGGCTCTGTTCAGTTGCACATTTGTGTTCGCCTTTTACGGTGCGCTCCGGCCAGGAAAGCTGGTGGCACCATCAAAGAATGCAATGGGGAAAGGGATAAAGGCTGGTCATGTCAGATGGTCTGAGAACAGCATTCTGCTCTTTATCCCTAGCTCTAAAACAGATCAGGAATCAAGTGGGGCCTGGTTGTCTCTTCCCGCATCAGATTCAGATATATGCCCGGTCCGCATTTCCCAAACTTTTATAGACATGCACACCCCTATGGGTGAACAGTTCTTAGTACATGAGGACGGTTCAAACTTGTCGCAATTTAAATTTGCGGCAATGTTACGTAAGATAGTGGTCGCAGCAAGTCTTAGTGAGTGTAAAATTACACCCTATTTGTTCAGAATTGGGGCGGCCACCAGTGCAGCAGCTGTAGGTTGGCAGGCAGAATCCATATGGACTTTAGGGAGATGGAGATCTCAAAGATATAAATTGTATGTATGCCCCCTTACAAGTGATTGAGGACACATGGGGGGGATCATAACACTGAGGTTTCATGGGCTGCTGAACAGTCACACTCTGTTACTAACGATTTTTGCAATCTATTTTAGGTTCTATCAGAGGCCCCAAGAGAGTTTGGATCATTGGGCACTCTTATGTACATTGGGCAGCCTTGAAAGCATTATCCACCCAGGAGGGGCAACAGTTGGGGCTTCTGATCACAAGAGCTTCTGTAAGATGGTTGGGATGAAGGGGCTTACAGTGGAATGGTTTTCGTCCCCTACTTCAAGATGCAAAATGCAGGTGGGGACCGCCTCACATTATCATCCTCCACATGTGTGGAAATGATTTAGGAATGGCATCGGCATTGGACCTGATTAATTTAATTTAATGAGGTCCAATGTCAGATTTGTACAATTTTCCCCCTGGTGAGGTTGGGCTGGTCCAACATTATCCCACGACTGAGATGGGGATACTTTAGTTAGAAAGAAAGTTAAAAGAGAGCTGGGTAGAGCTATCATCGCCGCTGGGGGTTTTGTGGTCCACCATAAGCAGATAAAAAAAAACAACTATATTGCCCCGATGGGGTGCACTTGTCAGATGAAGGGCTGACGATCTTCTTGGCGGACCTCAAAAGTGACGTAGTTATCCATATGTGAGCTGGTAGCGGCAAGAGGCCGCCTTTACAAAGTTGGTCACAAAAGTTGGGGTTCAGAGTCTGCAGGGGTGACAGTTGGGCTAATGGGCAGGGTGACATCCCCGGGTCCTGCCCTGGGGGGTACCCCGCCCCATGGGTCTGCTGGCTGAAGATCCCTTAGGACATCTGTTACTCATGATGAAATGGGGCGGAGCCAGTTTTCAGGCTCCCCCTACACTTCAAAAATTCCAAGAATACATGGCCTGTATGGGGCTAGATTCTGCTAGGCCTCGAATGCTGCCAATAGTTCAATGTTTATGACTTTGTTGAAGTTGAGTAATTTATTTATCTCTGTTAAATAAATGCGACCATGATGTGGTCTTTATCCCAGCTCTGTGTATTGTGTTTCATTTAAGGTTTATATATGTTAAAATCAAGTTAAGGAATGATACTAGGAAGGTAAGGCATCAACCCTTATGGTAGTGTAAGGCAGTAAAGTCTCCTGCAATGAAATTAAGGGCCTGTGCCATCTAGTGGTAGTAAAAATTCCTATTAAAGTAGGCTATGGCAACTTTTGTTGCATTTAGAGGGGTGGGCCCTTACTAATCAGTTATAAGCCTTGGTTCTGAGGTATCCGGCCTCTTTCTCCTGGGATTTTTACAGCAGTGGAAGTTTTCCCCACCCTTCCTGCCCAGTTTTTCATGTTTTTTGGTACTGTTTGTTGGCTTCATTAAGGCAAATGGCTTCCATTAAGGTTGCTGGTCAAGATAGGCTAAAGGCAGGGATATGGTTAGTTGGCCTAATCAATGTTACCTCTCAGCGGTAGTTTTGGTACTCCCCAAAAAATAGCTGGAAGGCTTTTTATTCTGGCGCCTTAAAGGTTGGAGTCACTTTCATGATATCATTATCTCCTACCAGCAGGAGGTTACGGCCACAAAAATTGGTGTCCAGAATATGCAGGGGTGACAGTCGGGCTAATGGGTGGGGTGACGTCCCCAGGTCCTGCCCTGGGGGGTACCCAGCCCCGCGGATCTGCTGGCTGAAGATCCATTTGTACATCTGTTACTCATGGTTGTATGGGGCTAGATTTTGCTAGGCCTTGAATGCGGCCACTGGTTTAGTATGTTTATGACTTCATTGAAGTCAAGTTATTTATTTAAATCTGTTAAATAAATGCAACCATGTTATGGTCTTTAATCCAGCTCTGTGTGTTTCATTTAAGGTTTATATATGTTAGTGTTAAGTTAAGGGATGGTACTAGCAAGGTAGGGCATCAGCCCTTAGGTTATAAAGGGCTGAAATCTGTGTTTAAAGGCAGTCTTGCATTTTACACTGGCAACATGTTAAATGCAGCATCACTACCTACATTGAAGGTCTAGTGTAAGTTATCTGTTTAGACAGTATTGAATGATAATACAATTTACATGTGTCAAACTCAACCTCTTTTGTTACAATAGTGAAACTAGGACATGAATTATAAACCTATAAGAGCGGGGAATTGTGGGTATATTGTACATGTGTATATAGTTTGTTATATGCCTGTATTATACTGTAAAATACTATATTATCTATTCAACCCCTTCAGGACGGACCTATCCGTCCAAGTTCGGATTGTAAACAACAAAAGAAAAAGGAAGCACATGATCCTTACTGCGATAATGTACTTCACTAACTGTGCTGATTGGCTGCTGGGAGACTACTAGTACATACCCACCCCAGACAGATAAATTGGTTTTTCTACACAAAAGAGAGAAGGACGCCGCAAAAGTTAGGGCACTCCATCCTAAGGGAGTTAAAGCTCAGCGCTGTTAAGACAGCATGGAATGTCCTAACGATGTGAAGGGTGTGTGTTTTTAGTTTTTGGTGTGTTCTTTTCATTGTATGATCAAGATTTTACAGTATGAATGGATATCAATATCCCATAGAAGACTCAGTAGCCACTTTTTTGTTTTGTTTTACCAATGTGTTTTTTTAGCTTTGCAGTATGTAAAAACAAAATGTATGCTTACCTGAAAAATGTCTTTCTTTCCGGAAATGGAAAGTCCACAACGTCATTCCAATTACTAGTGGAAATATCACTCCTGGCCAGCAGGAGGAGGCAAAGAGCACCACAGCAAAGCTGATAAATGTCACTTCCCTACCCATAATCCCCAGTTATTCGACCAAAGGGAAAAGGAAAAAGGAATAACACAAAGATGTAGAGGTGCCTGAGGTTCAGTCAATAATAACTGTCTTAATTAAGGTTGGGGTCATGGACTCTCCATATCCGGAAAGAAAGAAATTTATCAGATAAACATAAATTTTGTTTTCTTTCCTAAGATATGGAGAGTCCACAACGTCATTCCAATTACTAGTGAGAACCAATACCCAAGGTAGAGGACACAGAATGAATAGGGAGGGAGAACAAGACAGGCAGACCTAAACAGAATGCATCACCACTTGAAGAAAATTTCTCCCAAAAGAGATCTCAGCCGAGGCAAAAGTATCAAATTTGGAAAATTTGGAAAAAGTATGCAGAGAGGACCAAGTTGCTGCCTTGCAAATCTGTTCTGCATAAGCTTCATTTTTGAAAGCCCAAGAAGAGGAGACAGCCCTAGTGGAATGAGCTGTAATTATCTCAGAAGGCTACTGACCAGCAGTCTCATAAGCAAAACAAATTATACTTCTTAACCAGATGGAAAGAGAAGTAGCAGTAGCCTTCTGATCCTTACGCTATCCAGAGAAGCAAACAGGGCAGAAGACTGGCGAAAATCCTTACTCGCCTGAAGGTAGAATTTTAGAGCACGCACCACATCCAAGTTGTGCAACAGATGTTCCATATAAGAAGAAGGATTAGGACAGAGGGAAGGAACAACAATTTCCTGATTAATATTTCTATCTGAAACCCCTTTCGGAAGAAAACCCAATATAGTATGAAGAACCGCCTTATCTGCATGAAAGATAAGGTAAGGCGAATCACACTGCACAGCCGAGATTTCCGAAACTCTCCGAGCAGAAGAAATAGCAATAAGAAACAAAACCTTCCAAGATAGCAACTTAATATCTATGGAATGCATTAGCTCAAACGGAGCCTGCTGCAAAACTTTAAGAACAAGTTTAAGGATCCAAGGAGGAGCAACAGGTTTAAACACAGGCCTGATTCTGACCAGGGCCTGACAAAAAGATTGAACATCTGGCATATCTGCCAGACGCTTATGTAAAAGAATAGATAAAGCAGAAATGTTACCTTTCAGAGAACTGACTGACAACCCTTTCTCTAGACCTTCCTGGAGAAAGGACAGAATCCTAGGAATCCTGACCCTACTCCAAGAGTAGCCTTTGGATTCAAACCAATAAATGTGTTTACGTCATACCTTCTGATAAATTTTATGAGTAACAGGCTTGCGAGCTTGTAGCATGGTCTCAATGACCGACTCAGAAAACTCACGCTTAGCCAGAACTAAGCATTCAATCTCCAAGCAGTCATCTTCAGAGAAACGAGATTTGGATGGAGGAATGGACCCTGAGTTAGAAGGTCCTTCTTCAGAGGCAACCTCCAAGGTAGCAAAGATTACATCTTCACTAGGTCTGCATACCAGATCCTGTGAGGCCATGCAGGAGCTATAAGAATTACCAACGCTCTCTCCTGTTTGACACAAGCAATGACTCATTGAAGGAGCACAAACAGAGGAAACAGATATGCTAGACCGAAATCCCAAGGAACTGCCAAAGCATCTATCAGAGTGGCCTGCGGATCTCTTGACCTTGAACCATACCTTGGAAGCTTGGCGATCTGCAGAGAAGCCATCAGATCCAACTCTGATGGATCTCTTGACCTTGAACCATACCTTGGAAGCTTGGTGATCTGCAGAGACGCCATCAGATCCAACTCTGGAACCCCCCACTTGAAGGTTAACCTGGAGAACACTTCCAAATGGAGAGCCCACTCCCCGGGATGAAATACGCTATCGGCATTTATCATTGCACCAGCAGTTCTTGTGAAATGCTGGTGCAATGCCGCCCCCTGCAGATTTAAGGTCAATTGGCCGCTAGCAGGGGATATCAATCAAACTGATCGTATTCAATTGTGTTGATTTCTGTCCGCGACCTCAGAGCAGGCAGAAAAGTTATGGAGCAGCAGTCTTTAGACCGCTGCTTCATAACTTCTGGTTCTAGCGAGCTTTCAGGAGCTTGATAATTTGGCCCCTTAGTCTCAACATACATATTGTGCCTGCCCACTGCCAAAGAAAATCCTGTATAAAGGATTTTAAAATGCACTTTTATAACATATTACCAGCTCTGGTCACAGACAAACCTTCACCAGCACAAAGGATAAGACTGCTGTATAATGCTGAAATGCTTTATTTACATACACAGGTGACACAGACACAAACAAGCCATCTGAAGCGTTTCTGGACAAGCCGCTGCTTCTTCAGAGTCTATGCACACTTTTTTTTATATAATATACACTTTTTTAACATATTGCCCGGCACATGGATTGCGAGACACCAATGGAGGTTTCTCATGAATCTAACTGTCCTTTTAACATTGGGGCCTATATGACTGCAACTAACTACCAGAAATGCATTGCTGCTTTATAGCTGACTTTAACTATGTGTTTATTCCATGTGCAGGGATTAAGCACACAGTTATATACAAACAACAGTACAATAATAGAAAAGCTCTAACATATTAGACCATTTTCTTTTTGCACTTTTATATAACTTTAAGTGATTTACTGCTTTAAAAGACTGGTGAAATGAACATTCCCGGTTTCCTTTAATTTTGTTTCTATTTAGGAACAGATGCCAATTTGTTTGTGCGCTAATGCAACCAGTCACTGTATACAATGTTGCATGCTCAGGTAAATTGCACAATACTTAAAAGGACATGAAAGTCAACATTACAGTTTGCTGGTCCAGGTTCAGCCTGCAATTTTAAGATACCTTTCAATTTAACAAATGTACTTCATTCTCTTGATATCCTTTGTTAAAAAACATACTTTTGTAAGCACAGGAGCAGCACTTGTGGGAGCTAGCTGGTGATTAGTGGCTATACACATATGCCTCTTGTAAACAGATGTGTTCATCTAGCTCTCAGTAGTGCATTGATGCTCTATAGCTAACTTGAACTATATGTTAACCCTTTTTCAGTTGTTACATGCATAGTTATTTGAAAGCAAAAGGGCAAAACGATCCGGCTTCATCCAATAATTGCATGCCTCATGAGCTGGACGCCAAAGGGGGCACACATGATTGGAGGAAGCCGGATTCATCATCCATCTGCTAAAGAGAGTAGGAGCTGCAGGTGGAGGATCAGCGTTATGTTTACCATAACGCATAGGTATTTAAAAAATAAATGTCATTGTAAAGTTTAATGAAAGTGTCCCATTCAGATAGAGGATACAATCGTAAATAACTTCCCAATTTACTTCTATTATTTAATTTGCTTCCTTCTCTTATTGTACTTTGCTGAAATGTTTATCTAGGCAAGCTCAGGAGCAGCAGAGAACCTAGGTTCTAGCTGTTGATTGGTGGCTGCATATATATATATATATATATATATATATATATATATATATATATTGATTGTGATTGGCTCACCAATGTATTCACTTAGAAACCATTCGTGCATTGCTGCTCCTTCAACAAATGATACCAAGAGAATGAAAAAAAAAATAGATAATAGAAGTAAATTAGAAAGTTGTTTAAAATTATATTCTCTATCTGAATCCTGAAAGAAATGTTTTGGGTTTCATGTCCCTTTAAGTATAATAAATTAACTTTAGTCTCTCTGGAGGGAAAAATAAAACAATATTCATCGGCAAAATAAATAATGAATGCCTTTTTCAATGTTTTTTTATTTTCTTTAACTTTTTTATTGGGATATTAAATGCTGATTTTAATGGCCCTTTAAGTTATTCAGAAATGAGTTTATTCATCTGTCAAGTTGTTTACAGCCAGGAATATTTAACTAATTTGCTTACCCCTTGTGCCATATCACTTGCAGTCTATGAAACAGCAGATATTACTGTGTGCATTCTCACCATTTTTACAAAGTACTTTGCAAACCATCAAATGGTTATGAAATAATGTGTGTCTTACATACTCAAACACTGGTGAGATGATACAGTTGCTCCAAGCAAATTAATTATTTAGCATTTATCTGAATGAAAATTGCTTCTTATTCCCTAAAGCTCTACCAGTTTGTGCAATAGTTTCTATTTCAAACTAAATAAATGTTAGCAAGTTCTTCCCTTTGGCCTCTACAGTCCTTATATGTTTTATATTCTGTTTTTGAAATGCATCTACTTGAAATTCCTACTCTGTCTCTTTCAAATGTTGTACAGAATCATAGTGCGTTTCAGTTTTAGGCACTTTGTTGTATCATACTTTAATTTTTCACCTACATTGTTAGAGTTTATTTTAGTAAGTATTCATACATATTAGAAGGAGAATATCATATCTCACTACATTAATTTTGTGTTACATTTATTTCTTAAAAACAAGGGAAACATATAAAGAAATGTATAACAATTAGAAATTTAGAGACAAATTACTATACAGTAAACTCTCAGTTAACCGGAACTCAAGCAACCAGAACTCTCAAGCAACCAGAAAAAAAAAAATCGAAGATAGGGTAAATTAAAATTAACACTAAGGAGCATATTTATCAAAGTGCGAGCGGACATGATCCAATGTAGGGTATCATGTCCGCTGCACATCAATAAATGCTTACAGCATATGCTGTTGGCATTTATCATTGCCAAGCAGTTCACCAGAGAACTGATTGTGCAATACCGTCCCCTGCAGATATGCGGCCGCTAGCAGGTATTGGATCAGGTTGATTTCTGTCCGCTGCCTCAGAGCAGGAGGACAAGTTATGGAGCAGCGGTGCCGTTGATGTGGAGCAAGACGCAGCAGCAGAAGAGGACTCAGCCGAGGAGGTTATGGAAGAAGATGGAGTAGGAAGAGTAGAGGAGGTGGCATCAGGCCTGCCTGCAAGTCGTGGCGGTGTCACCAACTCCTCCTCTGCAGAGCCACGCATTCCATGCTTGGAAGCCGTCAGCAGGTTTACCCAATGCGCAGTGTAGGTGATATACCTGCCCTGACCATGCTTTGCAGACCAGCTATCAGTGGTCATATGGACCCTTGCTCCAACACTGTGTGCCAGACATGCCATTACTTCCTTTCACACAATCGAGTACAGGTTAGTGATTGCCTTTTGTGCAAAGAAATTTCAGCCGGGTACCTTCCACTGCGGTGTCCCAATAGCTACAAATTTTTTGAACACCTCAGACTCCACCAGCTTGTATGGTAAAAGCTGGCGGGCTAAGAGTTCAGACAAGCCAGCTGTAATATGCCGGGCAAGGGGGTGACTTTGTGACATTGGCTTCTTACGCTCAAACATGTCCTTGACAGACACCTGACTGTGGGCAGATGAGCAGGAACTGCTCCGGAAGAGAGAGGGAGTGACGGATGGTTGAGAGGGGGCAAGGAGGACAGCAGTGGTTGACGTGGCTGAAGATGCTGGACCAGGAGGAGGATGGTGGCTTTGAGTTTGTGTGCTGCTTCTACTCATGTGTTGATCCCATAGGCGTTTGTGATGTGCGATTATGTGCCTTTGCAAAGCAGTTGTACCTAGGTGGGTGTTGGACTTCCCACGACTCAGTTTCTTTTGGCACAGGTTGCAAATGGCATCGCTGTTGTCAGAGGCAGACACACAAAAAAAATGCCACACTGCTGAGCTCTGCGATGACGGCATTCTGGTGGTGGCAACAGCATGCGTTGATTGGTGTGCTGTCTGGCTGACCCTGGGTGCCGATGCATGCTGTCTATCTGTGCCACTAGCTCCTTGCGACGACCTCCCCCTGCTTCCAACTTGTCTCCTCCTCCTCTCTGTCTCCCCATCTGAACTTTCCCCCTGTTCTTCTTCTCTTCTAGCGGGCACCCACGTGACATCCACGGACACATCGTCATCATCAACCGCTTCACTTGTATCTGACAAATCAACAAAGGAAGCAGCAGTGGGTAAAACATCATCATCACACCATACATCCATGTCTGTAATGCTGCCTGACTGAGACATATCACTGTTATCTACATCCTCTGTCAATGATGGTTGCACATCACTCATTTCTTCCAACTGATGTGTAAAAAACTCCTCTGACAGATCAAGTGAAGCATCTGTGGTGCTAGTGTTGGTGGTGGCGGCAGGTGGGCGGGTGGTAACTTGAGAGGTGCCCGAAGATAAGCTGGAGGAGGATGGTGCGTCAAGGTTCGGAGCGGAAGCTATAGAAGATTGGGTGTCCTGTGTTAAAAAGTCAACTATTTCCTCAGAACTTTTTGAGTTCATGAGACGTGGCCTCTAAACACTGGGCATTATTCTAGGGCCAAAGGAAATCACAGCACCACGACGGCACCTGCGGGGTGGCCTGCCTCTGCCTGTCATTTTTTTTAAATGTACACTTACACTACTATTAAACAAGATATGAGTGGTGGCACTGGGCAAGTGGGCACAGTATACGCTGTGAGCCTGACACAAAACAGCAAACTGATGTTTCACAGTCCAAAAAGTTTTTTTTTAAATGTACACTTACACTATTATTAAACAAGATATGAGTGGTGGCACTGGGCAAGTCGGCCCAGTATAAGCTGTGAGCCTGAAACAAAAAACAGACTGATGTTTCACAGTCCAAAAAGTTTTTATTTTTTTAAATGTACAATTACACTACTATTAAACAAGATATGAGTGGTGGCACTGGGCAAGTGGGCACAGTATAAGCTGTGAGCCTGACACAAAAAAAGCAGACTGATGTTTCACAGTCCAAAAAGTTTTTATTTTTTTAAATGTACACTTACACTACTATTAAACAAGATATGAGTGGTGGCACTGGGCAAGTGGGCCCAGTATAAGCTGTGAGCCTGAAACAAAAAAGCAGACTGATGTTTCACAGTCCAAAAAGTTTTTTTTGTTTTTAAATGTATACTTACACTACTATTAAACAAGATATGAGTGGTGGCACTGGGCAAGTGGGCACAGTATACGCTGTGAGCCTGACACAAAAAAGCAGACTGATGTTTCACAGTCCAAAAAGTTTTTGTTTTTAAATTTACACTACTGTTACACCAGATATGAGTGGTGGCACTGGGCAAGTGGGCACAGTATACGCTGTGAGCCTGGCACACACGCTGGCAGGCAGGCAGGCAGGCAACTGCAATTAGATTACACAAGCAGACTGATGTTTCACAGTCAAAAATTTAAATTTTTTTAAATTTACACTACTGTTACACCAGATATGAGTGGGGGCACTGGGCAAGTGGGCCTGGCACACACGCTGGCAGGCAGGCAACTGCAATTAGATTACACAAGCAGACTGATGTTTCACAGTCAAAAAAGTTTTGTTTTTTTTAAATTTACACTACTGTTACACCAGATATGAGTGGTGGCACTGGGCAAGTGGGCCTGGCACACACGTTGGAAGGCAGGCAACTGCAATTAGATTACACTAGCAGACTGATGTTTCACAGTCAAAAAAGTACATTTTTTTTAAATTTACACTACTGTTACACCAGATATGAGTGGTGGCACTGGGCAAGTGGGCCTGGCACACACGCTGGCAGACAGGCAACTGCAAGTAGATTACACAAGCAGACTGATGTTTCACAGTCAAAAAAGTTTTTTTTTAAAAATTTACATTACTGTTACACCAGATATGAGTGGTGGCACTGGGCAAGTGGGCCTGGCACACACGCTGGCAGGCAGGCAACTGCAATTAGATTACACTAGCAGACTGATGTTTCACAGTCAAAAAAGTTTTTTTTTTTTAAATTTACACTACTGTTACACCAGATATGAGTGGTGGCACTGGGCACGTGGGCCTGGCACACACGCTGGCAGGCAGGCAACTGCAATTAGATTACACAAGCAGACTGATGTTTCACAGTCAAAAACGTTTTTTTTTTTTAATTTACACTACTGTTACACCAGATATGAGTGGTGGCACTGGGCAAGTTGGCCTGGCACACACGCTGGCAGGTAGGCAACTGCAATTAGATTACACTAGCAGACTGATGTTTCACAGTCAAAAAAGTTTTTTTTTTTTAATTTACACTACTGTTACACCAGATATGAGTGGTGGCACTGGGCAAGTTGGCCTGGCACACACGCTGGCAGGTAGGCAACTGCAATTAGATTACACTAGCAGACTGATGTTTCACAGTCAAAAACGTTTTTTTTTTTTAATTTACACTACTGTTACACCAGATATGAGTGGTGGCACTGGGCAAGTTGGCCTGGCACACACGCTGGCAGGTAGGCAACTGCAATTAGATTACACTAGCAGACTGATGTTTCACAGTCAAAAAAGTTTTTTTTTTTTTTTAAATTTACACTACTGTTACACCAGATATGAGTGGTGGCACTGGGCAATTGGCTTGGCAGGCAGGCAACTGCAATTTGATTACACAGGAAATAAATAAAATAAAAAAAATGATGTTCTAGCCCTAAAAAGGGCTTTTTGGGGTGCTGTCCTTACAGCAGAGATCAGATGAGTCCTTCAGGACTGTAGTGGACACTGAATACACTAGCCTAGCTATCAATTTCCCTATTAAATCACTAGCAGCTACACTGTCCCTCCTCTCACTAACAATGCAGCTTCCGAATGAATCTAAAATGGCTGCTGTCCAGGAGCTGGGAGGGTCTGGGAGGGAGGGTCTGCTGCTGATTGGCTGGAATGTGTCTGCAGACTGTGAGATACAGGGTCAAAGTTTACTCAATGATGACGAAACATGCTATGTTCGCCAGGAACTATTCACCAGCGAACTATTCGCGACATCACTACTGAACGGAGGCGGCATTAATATTAATTAATAATTTGCTTTTTATTTACTGTATTTAAATATTAATATCAAGTAAATACAGCGTTTATAGTATAGTATGGGTTAAAGAACCTAGTTAGGCCTATTTTTAATAGTAACTCTCAAGCAACCTTAAACTACACTTATCCGGAATCTACCCATCCCCATGGGTGCCGGTTAACTGGGAGTTTACTTGTACTTGAGAAGTAGATTCCAATATTTTTTATATATGCTCCTGATAACAAGGTTTTGGCTGCTATAAGAAGTTGTTTTTTGAGTTATCACAATCTAAAATGTATTTGAATTGAATTAACCATTTTCTACAGTCATCAAGCAAAATCACTGTTTACATGTGTGAGACTAACCTACTATAATCTGAACCCATACTGATAAGTGGTAAATAATATAAATGCTGTTTATATATGATGAGTATAATGGGCATGTTTGCTTGATGATTATATCGACTTTTTAAATATTTTTAAATTTCCCCCCCATTATTTCCATTTATTGATTGGAATACCTGCAAATATGTAAAAAAAAGGCCATTTTGGGATTTTATCAACTGCCTATAGGTGTCAAATTGATTGAGTATTAAACAATCTCGAAAAACTGTTTAAAGTTATTAAGAAAATGAAATTGTAATCACAGAGAAATTTTCAGCTTCATGTTAAATATAGGTATCTCTATGCAAGAAAGAAACAGTTAAAAATCAGTGATTATGATTGAGTCAAATGAAAAAGTGCCCTTTTTGGCCGCAAACCCATAAATATGCAGAAATATATATATTATTATTATTTTATTATTATTATACTTTATTTATTAAGCGCCAACATATTCTGCAGCGCTGTCCATGGATACAATTCATTTAAATAAAACAATACAAGACTTGTAAGAGACAGGACAACATTTACAAACACATACAGGAGGGATTGAGGGCCCTAATCCCGTGGGAACTTACAATCTAGAAGGGTAGGCGGTTGAGAAACAGGAGGTGAGGACTGCAAGATTGAGAAAGATGTTAATACAGAGTTAGATGAGGAAAATGTTAGGTAAGTGAAATTAATTTATTATTGAGTTGGGTTGTAGGCTTCCCTGAACAGAAAAGTCTTCAGGGAACATTTAAAGGAAGAAAGATTAGGGCAAAGCCTGACAGCATGAGGGAGAGTGTTCCAGAGGGTAGGTGCTGCACGACAGAGGTCCTGCAGTCTAGCATCAGAGGAGGTGATAGTTGTGGATGCAAGGAGCAGGTCATTGTTGGATATATATATATATATATATATCAGGGAACGTGCACTCATAGGAGGCAGGGGAGGCAGTGCCTACCCTCCCATATGTGACCAAAGCTTAATTAAATTTAAATTAAAACACACAAAAAAAAAGTTAAAAAAAATATTTCCCCCATGTAATGCTATGGAGAGGCAGGTACAGGAACGCTTCTCTCCATTGCAGTACATGGGTCAAAGAAAAAGCTGTGCTGCAGCGCCACCTGTGTTCTGTCAATATATTAGCAGCAACAATTGGGACCAATAGGAGGCACCCCTCTTGATGCCTCCTAGCAAGTGAAGGATATATAGATTAATCAGAAGGAGGATGCAGTGAGCAGGGTCATGTGACACAACTGGAAGCTGAGGTAACCTAAGAACAGATGACACCAAGCAGAAGAGTAAAGTAGTATTCTACATCTCTTGTGGGTCACAAAATGTGTTCAGATACAGCTCATTAACAGGGGGGGGACAGTAAATAAGCATAACCCAATACTGACAGGAAGTCAAAGGGTCAATTCAAATTTAAATACATAATTTAAAACCCAGAGTTTGAAGTTAAGTGTGCAGTGTCCACATTATTTAAATTAAAGTTTTTGACATTGAATATTGCTAAGCCTCCATTTTTCATGGTTATTTGATTTAATTAGGTAGAAACTCCATATATGTTATGTCTGTTCAGTCAGAGGATGCAGTATCTCTTTTTATTTTTCTCTGTCTCTCCATTTATTTAAAGACTGCTGTTAACTTGTAATTCATAAATCAATTGTTGCATTGTGTTTTTAATATGTGCTGCTTTTATACAAGTTTATGTTAATAAAAAGGAGATGAGTCATTTAAAAAATATAGTTTTTGAAAGGAACATGATAGTCATAATTCCATTTCCATCATTCAGATAGAAATTGCACAAAAAATAAATAAACTTTCTATTTTACTTGTATTATTATGTTCTTCATTCTTTTGGTATCCATTGGTGTCCTTTGTTGAAGAGCATACCTAAGTGGGATGTGCACGTGCGTTTCTTGAACACCATATTGCAGCAGCTGTGTTGGCAGTATTGATAACTTGGTAAATTATTTCTATTTTTACAATACAGTAGTGAGTAGAGAAGAGATTGTGTATCATTCTAATTGCTTAGTAACTGGCACTGTGCCACAGAATTGTGTGAGTGTGTGTATGTGAGCAGAGTGTGTGTGGGTGTCAGTGAGCAGAGTATGTGTGCTTTATTCTCCAGGTAATCAATACATTTCCGATGAGCTGGTGCTTTAGTGCAGTGTTTCTCAACAATCGTCCTCAAGTACCCCTAACAGGCCAGGTTTTCATTATAGCTGAATCAGTGCACAGGTGAAGTAATCAGCTGATCAGTAACTCAGTGGTTACTAACTTGCTCTCACCCATCACCTGATTATGTCATCATAGTCATCATAGTCATGAGGGCTCTCATAGGACTTTTTTAAGGAAAACTTTATTTTTATTCAACATACATTAAAAAAGATCTGAATATAATTTGTCAACATTTCAGCTTTACATTTTTAAGCCTTCGTCAAGACATTATATTTACTTATATCCCGGTGTGTGTTCACGCCAAGTGGAGGCATCCTGAGCTGCAGACTGTAGCTAAGCTGATATCTCTCCTCCATTTGAAAAAAAGGTAGGCATTATTTTTATTTTATAAACTGTTACTGTGCCCATCTACTGCTTTGTGATTACTAGTAGTCCTTTCCAGGTGCTTATTAAACTTCACTACAAACTAGTGCACACCTGATTGTGAAGATGACAATGATTTGTTGCCCATAATCTTGCCCATATTTGACAAAATAATGTTCCCCATAAACTTAACAACCCATTGCTACTTGTGTATGAGTGCTTGTGAATGTGTTATTAGCTTTAGAACATTTTCAAGTTTAACTAGACTCAAGATAAAAGTGTGCATGCATTTTATTCACTTAGCCAAAAATTGCATAGTTCTGGTGGGACCCGAAATTTCTATGGCGGCCCTAGCCACAATAAAGTTGTGAGTTCTTGATAACAATTTTCTTATTAATTAAAGTTTGAACTGAGTTTCTTGCTCAAAACATTATACAAATAAAATCTTTGCAGTCCAGTTCCAAGTATTCTATATAAAAGGGAATATGCCATAACATAGGGGTTTAGAAATGTTGTATTATATTCACTTTATGTTCATATAGTTATTATGGGCCAGATTACAAGATTTAAATTTATTATGGATGGGTTTGCTCACGGGAGAGTATGAAGCTTGCTTACTTCAGGACTTCGGATACCACAACTGCGTTAAATTCCTCTCCCTATAGATGCGTTGTTTTAAAATATATATTCTATATATGTCTGATTGTTTAAAAAATATATATCTATTCATATATACAGATATAGATATATACACATATAGTAGTATATACAGATATATGTTTTAAAATAAAAAAAATTTCGATGGGAAGATTATTGGAATGTATTCTTTTCAAAACACATTAAAATTGAATAAAAATGACATTGCATGTTTCAAGGTATTTGACTGGGAAGGGCTCAAAAGTATATATATATATATATAAAGTTGCAGGGTGTGTGCACCCTCACCGAGAGTTCAACAGCTGCCAGGGTGCTCTATGATTATTCAATCCCAAACGAAAATGAAGCACTCACTGGTCTTCAGTGATTGCTTAAGATGTGACGTTTCGGGGTAAACAAGCCCCTTCTTCTGACAAGAAAACTGTGAAATAATAAGCCTTATAAATCCTAAGAAGGCCCTCCTTTAGTGTCTGCCAATAGGGAGCAGCGTGTGCAAAATCAGAACATATGTAATCAAAATAATCAATTAGCTGTGTGACACAAGTAATAAAACAGACTCAATGGTATTCAAGTCATTATCATAGGGACTACCCAGTAGCAAACTGATGCACTAGGAAAAACGCAACATAAATGATACAGATAATATTAAAAGTAACAAGTGGTTGCCGGAAATAGTGCCACCTGATTGGTGGATGCTCAAACACCCCTTCTAATGCCGTATAAGACCCAAAAATGTTACAAGATAAAATAACAAACATAAGTGCTATGGCATCCCTCAGTGCAAAGATGGAATATGTTAAACCAAAAATAATTCACACCACCCACAAAAACAATGAGCTTAGATTCGGAAAAACATAGCTCCTTATGTTAGACACCCTAGTGTACAAGATGCATAGTCATGGAAACTGACAACCGTATAGCAAATTGGACGAATCAAACATGAGGGGAAGGGCAATCAACCTTAGACACATATACACCTCCAAACTGAAGTAAACCGATATGTGGCAACGCCCTCTACTGAGAGCATATCAGTTTACTTCAGTTTTCTTGCCAGAAGAAGGGGCTTGTTTACCACGAAACATCACATCTTAATAAAATTGTTTGTTTGTCTACTGAAGACCAGCTTCATTTTCATTTGGGATTTATATATATATATATATATATATATATATAAAGAAAGCAATAGGTCCAGCACAAATAAACAGTTCAGAAATGGTTAGCAAAAGTGCACGGTAGCAAGAGGGTCCTGCTCACCTCCCATATATAAATCCAAAAGGAAAAAAGTGAATGGCTCCAGCACTGTTTCTTTTAAAAGTGAAAAAACCTTTATTAAGGTGACATAATGAACAGACAGCAACGTTTCGATTAACGCAGACCCTTAATCATGCTATGGATTGCTCTGCAGCACAGCTTTAAATAGACCAGATGGCTTAATTACAAACATATTAACTCCATATTGGCTAAACTTTTATTGACCATTGATAGAAATTACTACTGCCATCTATTGGGCCAATTCATGAGTTGCACATGTAGAAAAACAATAACAAAATTTAAGTCTAAGCAGGATGTTAAGTACATAGGTAAAGTTAAACACATGAGCACTGATGCAAAGTTTAATCATAACATCCAAAATTAAAATGCATATATATATGAATCCAAAAGGAAAAAAGTGAATGGCTCCAGCACTGTTTCTTTTAAAAGTGAAAAAACCTTTATTAAGGTGACATAATGAACAGACAGCAACGTTTCGGGTAAAGTTAAACACATGAGCAGTGATGCAAAGTTTAATCATGACATCCAAAATTAAAATGCATATATATATACGAAGAAAGATAAAATTTATAAAAACAAATGGAGATCATAATCTCTATTCAGACCTACAGGATGTAGAGTTTTAAGTTGTTGAATCCACCATACCTCTCTCTTTTTGAGTTCAAGTTCCCTATTCCCTCCTCTCCTATGTTTAGGGATATGATCTATTATTTGGTACCTAAGTTGGCTAACAGTGTGTCCGATTTCAAGAAAATGGGAAGAAACTGGAAGGGTTTTATCTTGGCATCTAATTGAAGATTTATGCCCACTAATCCTATCTCTAATGGGGCGTGTAGTTTCCCCAAAGGCGGGAAGGATTGAGACCGAAGCTACATCCAAGGTCAGTTCAAAACCAGTTTATTGGCAGAGTGCAGGTACAAAAGGTGAAGCCAGAGCAAAAACACCTGACGCGTTTCGCGCATGCGCACATGCGCTTCATCAGAGGTGACGTGTTCAAGGTGTGAATGGGCTTATATACAGCAAAGTAGCCAATCCAGGTATCTTTAGGTAAATGGGTCAACAGTTACACCTGTAGTATGTGATAAGATCGTTTGCTGTAAACAAGGCATCCACTCAATCTTTCTCTTATAGAGAATGTTGACCCATTTACCTAAAGATACCTGGATTGGCTACTTTGCTGTATATAAGCCCATTCACACCTTGAGCACGTCACCTCTGATGAAGCGCATGTGCGCATGCGCGAAACGCGTCAGGTGTTTTTGCTCTGGCTTCACCTTTTGTACTTGCACTCTGCCAATAAACTGGTTTTGAACTGACCTTGGATGTAGCTTCGGTCTCAATCCTTCCCGCCTTTGGGGATTTCTTGCCTGTTGTATACAGCGGATGAGATACCGCTCTGACCGTGAGCTTCTTGGAACCCGCATCTAGACCTAGGAGCCTTCTAACTTTGGGACCCAGTGGACGCCTGGTACGTTCCTGCGGATCTTCCGTGCGATGCTGCACGTATTCCTTACGCATACTTCACGTCTGACACGGTTCAGCGTACCTGATGTGCGACGTGGCACATCATCCTGACGTCAGAGCTCCAGACCATTGAGGACGACAAGAGACGTGGATACAGATGATACATACTTCCCCCGTCGGAACTGGTGAGCTTTTGCCCTACTGGGATCTTCGGAGGAGGCTGTTTGGTTCTGTATGCCTACTTAAAGCATTGGTTTGATCCGCTAAATTTGAAGGTACTTTACAGCTTTTTACTTAGCACACCTGGATAGTGCCTTGGCTCTGAGGTTGCATTAAGGGAACTTTATTCTCACAACGGTCCATTACTTTGGAACTTTCCACAGCGCTGGGATTATACACAAACTAAGCGCTATATATTGGAACTTAAAAATTATTACCATATGGACACTATGTGGACAAATACTTGATATATATATTTTTCACCTGATATGTTGAGATTCATACCCTATATATAGAGTTTTGGAGTTTATTGCACAATTGTACCAGTTTTCTATACTTAACCCACTATTTTAAGCCAACAGTCAGATTTATATTAGTAGGAGTCCACATGTGTTTAAAGTTTCCCTCAGATTAATCAGCTATTGTTTTCTTTTGATTGCTCTATATATATATATATATATATATATATATACATACATATATATACATACATACATACTGTATATATATATATATACATACATATATATATATATATATATATATATATATATTTATATATACTGTATATATATATATATATATATATATATATATATATATATGTGTGTGTGTATATAAGTATATACATGTGTATTTCTTTCATACAGGTGGTGAGAGTCCACAACCCATTACCCCTGGGAATTACTCTTCTCTACCACTAGGAGGAGGTAAAGATTCCCAAATGCCAAGAGCCGTATAAAATCCCTCCCACCTCACATATACCTCAGTTTTTACTGAGTGCACTTGATTTTTCAGCCTTTATTGAGGCCTAGTTTTCCCCTCAGGGTACAGTTATTGTCAGAGGGATGTATATGGGATTTGGTATTTGATTCTATTTTCACCTCATGGGGAATTTTTTCATAAACCTTCCATAATTGGTCACAGGGACTTGTCTTTTGCCTCCCTTTATGGATCTACAATACACTCCTATTCCATAACCTCTGCTGATATGTTTAAGTACTGCTTTTGCTGTCTGCTGCTTGTTTGCAGGTAGACAAGTGTCTATTGGTAAGCACATTAATTAACAATTAGACACTCTATGGGGTATATTTAACATAGTGTGAGCGGACATGATACGTATACATGTAGCAATCTTGGGATCTTTAAGAGGGATGTTGAAGTCACCAAGAATGAGGGCAGAGGTGTCTGAGGAAAGGAAATAAGGTAGCCAGGCAGCCAAGTGATATAGAAATTGAGTTGAGAAGCCAGGGGGTCAGTATATGACTGCAACACATATAGAGACAATAAGCTAATCATGTGTGTTTCGAATGAGGGAAATGTGAGGGAAGAGAAGATATGTATTTGTTGAAAGGTGCAACGAGAGGAAAGTAAAATACTTACACCACCTCCTTGTCTATTACAAGACCTAGGAGTGTGGCTGAAGTGGAGACCCCCATGTGACAGAGCAGCAGTGGATGCTGTGTCTAGGGGAGAGAGCCAGGTTTCTGTTAGGGCCAGAAGGTTGAGGAAGCGGGAGATAAAGAGGTCATGTATAGAAGTGAGCTTGTTGCAAACAGAGCAAGAGTTCCCCAGTGAAAGGGGTAGTGGCTTTTGATGCAAGAGGAATGTGAATAAGGTTTGCAGATTTTTGTTTTCTGAGTCTATGGGACGGTACACATGGATGTGCATGGCTAGGCAGTGGTTGGGGACCAGGATTAGGGGAGACGTCACCAGCAGTAAGTAAAAGTAAGAGGGAGAGTGACATGAGATTAGATACAGATTTTCAGTAGTGAGACTGCTTTTGAGATGAGCTGCAGGGGAGAGAGTGTTTAGGAATAGGTAAAGTTCATGAGTACAAAAGTAAGGTGAGTTTATGAGAGATGGGCTAATGAACAGTGCAGGTGGAGAGGGAGAAGGAGTAATTGAATAATGTAGTTTGTTATAGAGACAAGAGGTAACAAAAATGATTATGAATATATTGAGCATACGCTGTTGGCATTTATCATTGCACCAGCAGTTCTTGTGAACTGCTGGTGCAATGCCGTCCCCTGCAGATTTGCAGCCAATCGGCCACTAGCAGGGAGTGTCAAACAACCAGATCATATTTGATTGGGTTGATTTCTGTCCACGTCCTCAGAGCAGGCGGACAAGTTATGGATCAGCGTTTTTTAGACTGCTGGTTCATAACTTCTGTTTCCGGCTTGCCAGAAACAAGGGGCATCAAGCTCCATATGAAGCTTGATAAATCGGCCCCTATAGCTCTATGTTATGGGCACTTTTTAGTTTATATATATATTTGATATATGGCCCTGGGACAGAATCCCTTACATTATATATCCTTTACATTTGGGTTTACGCATGTCGGGGGACATCAAATTAACTCTTGTAGGGTTAGGGCACATCCCTTTTTTATTATTATAATCACTTTTGCTCTGTGGCTGGTTTACGCCCGTTATCGTATATATTCGTCCTTGACTATGCACGTTGGATTTTGGTGCGTTAAATCCATTATAGCTGTTAGTTTGGGGGTTTTTGTGCGGGTTTTCCTCACACTGATGAGCATTATTGCCCTTTGGATGTAATGTTAATGTCTACTGGTTTGTTTTGCAGTGAGTTTATTTAAAAAGCTACTTAGGAGGGGGTAAGTGATTTCCATTCCTCAAGAGATTTTTAAGGGGGTTATAGTGTTTATTGCATTGCATATGCTATAATGGAGCAGTCTGATTCTATCACTATATCTACCCTAGAAACTAAGTCCTCTGAACACCTTTCTACCATGATTAGGTGTGCATATTATTAAAAAAAAAAGCTAAGGTGCCATCTCCAGCTCATTTATGTAATGCATGTTTAGAATTATTAATTAAATCTGCCCAACCTTATACTGTTTCTTTGGGTATTACTGCACTTTCAGTTTGTTCATTACAGGAGAATATCAAAATGTTTCACCTACTATGAAAAATGTTATCAAGGCTGTGGTTTCTGAGGCACTTGTCTACTATCCTGCCTTCAAACAAGCATAAAATCTCAGTTCAGATTTTACCTTCTACAAGTTCTATGTGCCCTGAAACCAGGGGTACTGTTATGTCTTCAGATGGTGAAGTTTCCTCAGGTAATGAGGACTCGTCAACTGATGTTGAATCTGATATTTTGTCTTTTTTGTTTAGAGTTGAACATATTAATTCTCTTTTAAAAGGGGTCTTAATTATTTTAGGTGTTAAAATTGTTTTAATTCAGTTTTTAAGACTGTTGTTAATCTCCCTGAGGTTTTCCCTATTCCTGGTGCTGTTTATGACATGATTACTAGGGAATGGTCTAAGCCAGGTAATTATTTTATTCCTTTTGCAAAGTTTAAAAAGTTATATCTTTTACCTGCTGCTAATGTTGATTTAATGTTAATTTATGTGAAACTGTTACCAAGGTGTATGGGACCATTTCCACTCTGGCTAAACATAACACTTTTCCTTTGGAAGAAAGTACTTTTAAAGACTCTTTAGATAGAAAATTGTAGTTGTTTCATAGAAGGGCCTTAACAAGCAGGGTATTTGCTCAGACCAGCTATTTCTATTGCTGATGTGGCTGCTGCTTTAACTTACTGGTTGTCTATTCTTTCAGAACAGTTCAAGATACTTCCTTCTTGAATTCACAGGAAGAATCCAACAGCATACATAAGTAAGTTCAGTCTCCAAAGGGCAAGAGCAAGATAAGTTCTGTGATCGGTCTGATGAAAGTTTTTATAGTCCCTTGTCTTGCAACTTTCACCTCCACCTTACGCACCTTTCCATCATCACTAGGAATGCACTTTACAATCAGTCCCATGGGCCATTCGATTATTTCAGCTTGCTGGTCCTTGAGGAGAACAAGATCTCCAACCTTGATGTTAGGGTTCAGACGTTGCCATTTCCTGCGTCCTTGCAGAGTAGAGAGATACTCCATCTTCCAACAATTCCAGAAGCAGTTGGCAAGGTGTTGTACTCGCTTCCACTGATTGTAGCACAGATTTCCTGTTTTAAAGTCTCCAGGGGGAACAGGAACAGACCCAAGCTTCTGGGTAAGAAGAGTAGCTGGAGAAAGGAGAGTTGGGGCCTCTAAATCTACAGAAACTGGAACAAGTGGTCTTGAATTGATTATGGCAGATGCTTCTGCCAGGAAGGTGGTTAGAATCTCATGGGTGAGTCTTGTGGATTTCAAGTCTATAAGCATGGAGTCCAGTATTTTACGTGTGATGCCTATCATTTTCTCCCAGGAGCCACCCATATGGGAAGAATGAGGAGGATTGAAAATCCATGTGCAGCCCTTTTCAGCTAAAAGGTCTTGAATTGGCCTAGAGTTGAGATGTAGCTCTCGACAGGCTCCAACGAAATTAGTTCCACAGTCAGATCTTAATGTTTTGACTGGTCCTCTGATGGCAAGGAATCGCCTTAGAGCATTTATGAAACTTGAGGCATCCATATATTCTATTACTTCAGTGGTGTAGTCTCTAAGGCTTCTGCTAGCTGTGGCTTGAGCTGCGGCTTGTCACTGGATGTTACCTTATTGTCAGCGGGAGGTGATGCGGTTTGCTGCTTAGATGCACTTGTGTTGTGGATTTGAAGAGGCTCAGGCATTTGGTGCTGAGAGGTCTCTGTGTTGAGATTGAGAACAATGGTGTTAGTAGTAGGCACAGGAGATGACTCTGTATCGTTGCAAATATTATGCTTTAGCATGTATTTACTAGTGCGTTCAACTGGGTCTTCCAGATCTGCTGGGATATGACAATCTGAATTAGTACTTTCTCTAATTGCTTGTTCAAGGACTTTCAGCCTTGCTAGGGCTGCTGCTTCTTTCCTTTCCATTTGCAAAACCTTTATTTGGGAATCCACCTTTGCTTGCTGGGCAGCTATTTGTGCTTTGCTTTGTGCTTCCTGGGCAGCCCTTTGTGCTTTGCTTTGGGCTTCCATTTCTGCTTGCTGGGCAGCCATTTGTGCTTCCTGGGCAGCCCTTTGTGCTTTGCTTTGGGCTTCCATTTCTGCTTCCCTTCTGATAAAGGAGCTTTGCACTTTTTTTGATTCTGCATCAGCACAGGCCTCTATTAGCTTGTCACTTAATGTTGAACTTCTGGAGCGAGAGGATCTAGAAGAACGTGCAGTGAGCTTAGTTGATGTGGATCTATGAGATCTGGTCTCCTGCAGTTGAGCAATGCGGAACTCTGCCTTTTCTTTAGCCATTTGCACTAAGAGATCTCTATGTTGGTCCAGTGCATCAATCCTAGTCAGTTCTGCTGAAGAGTCCTCTATATTAAAGTCCTGTAAGAAGGCTGTGTATTTTGCAGACAGCCGCTGGTAGCGTTCATATGCAGCAGATAGGTGATCTATAGAGTTTCTCAATTTGGCTGGTTGATCATTAAAGTGTGACAAAACTGACATGCATTGTGAAATTCTGTCCCATAGGTCTGACAGATTTCTGGAGTACTCATCTCTAGTGAATTCATAGTTTTCTCTGAGTTTATGTGTCGGTTTTATTGTATGTTTGGGTCTTACACTCTGTTCAGCAATATCTGCAGGATCTGCTCCCTGTACGTCTGTGGGTTCAGAGGCATGATGTATCTGCGTATGTTCGGCTATAAAAGAGTGCTCAGAGCCTTGTCTAGACATTTTTTCAAGTTTTGCAAAAATGGTACTGTCTCTTTAAGAAGACAAACAGCAGCTTAGACAGGTGGGGAAACAGTTCAATGCAGAGAAACAGTTTTTAACATTCAGATGAAGTGCAGTAAACTTCTGCGACATGTGCTTTCACAAGATGGCGGATGACCCAGAGCTTGATTGCAGATTAAACACACACATATACATAGCAGGCTGTAGGAATTCTATACATCTTTTGACTATTCTGACTCAGATAGTTGTAATAATGATCTATCCCTTGCTGAGACCTCTATGCCTGGCCTGTATAAGAAGATACAATCACTACAGACAATCCTTGTCAGATAGCTGAACTCACCAATACCTTGTTCATCCACAAAGTTGCTTTATTCTGAATATCAGGTTACAGCAGATAATGAATACAGCAGATGAATGAATGGTTAAAGTATTTTGCGGTCAAAAGATGATACTGATCGTAGCTTGCAATGTATTAACATGAGTGCTTGTTACATGAGGCTGTTAGCTGCAGCCATGACACAGGAAAACATCATAAAACTACAAGGGCGGAGTAATACACAAAAAGGAAATGCATAATAAGGTCAGAGGTAAGATACTGTAAAGAACAGGAGCATTACCAAAAAGTGTCAGTAGATGGCAGTACAGAACAAACACAGGGAAGCCTAGAAAACAATGGCATAAAAATATATGATTTCTTAACTATAACAACATGAACATAACAGAGGCTATGTAATATTTTATGCCTCATTGAGGCAGCACAAAATGGTTACTTATTGAACTGAAATTCAATTGAAATTACTAGGAAAATAATGGCAATATATAACTGAGTTGAAGATGATAATTTTGCATGGAAAAAGTAATGTATTGGTGGATCCATTGTTGGGAAAATTAAGTGGACGCTTAGATCTCAAATGATATATTTTGCCATGGCATTGTTATGGACTGGACTGAATGCATGGTTTATACCAAAAATAAATGTGTGAAGTTAGTAACTAAATACTGTAGATACGTTTATGCTGGGGGGGAACTCACATGCTCCAACTAAAACCATTAAGAACATGCATACTATGGGCAGTATTACATATGATATGTGATACAGTTGTACTATAAAAATAAAAAAGATACATTTAATATAATTTAAAATTTACATTCTTACACCACAGAATAACACTGTACTTTTATTATTAAATTATGCTTCAGATTAGGTAGGTGTATTTGTCATTTTTTTTGTATGAAAAAAAATTACAAATATAGAGATGGGAAGAAGCATTTGGTTGTTTCCGGAGACGGATTTATTTGTTTGAAAGTACAACACACAATAATATGGATTTGCACAGTATTGTCTGCACACATAATTATTCTACTCTATTGTGCACACCTCAGGTCTCATAAAAAGCACGTTACCATGTATTTCAATAGGTCAGTATGAGTATCAATCACAAAATGCCCCTCAAAAGTTGCATACGTAAACTGTTACATATAAGAGTTTCTCAAAATAAGTCTGTAATAGTCAAGCGACCAAGCTCCCATGGTTGTGCTGATCTTGTTATTAAGCAACTAATTGGATAGTTGTGTCTATGTTAAGAGTAAACTATGGCGCCTATGTTATAAAATGTCATGTGACCATTTATATTCCGTAGCTTAAATGGATAATCTAGTCAAAATGAAACTAAAAAAATTTCTTTCATGATTCAGATAGAGGGGGATATTTATCAAAGCCTCAACCACAAATACGCCGGAATTCCGCAGCGTAATTTTTGCAAGCTTGATCCGACCTAGTTATCAAAACCAACAAAATGCTGAAATTTGTGACATAACATACGATAAGCCGGTCTAAATCAGTCACAGATCGATGCTTACATCATTACAGATGTTCTGAATACACATTCGGCTCTATCTGACACTTTTTCCCATTTACCAAATAGTTAACAGGTACGCTCGCGGCTATTCCAGCCCAGTATACCTGGTTTTCAATCCGCCACCCTGGAGGCTGCAGATGCCATAGAAATCAATGGGAGCTTATGTTCGATGCTGCCAGATATCCCATTGATTTCTATGGTAGAAAACAAGTTACGTTTACACCTAACACCCTAACATAAACCCGAGTCTAAACACCCCTAATCTGCCGCCCCAACATCACTGCAACCTAAATAAAATGCATAAACCCCTATTCCTCCGCCCCCAATACCACCACCACTAAATAAACGTATTAACCCCTAAACCTCTGGCCTACCACATCGCCACTACTAACTAAACCTATTAACCCCTAAACCGTCAGCCCCCCACATCACCATAAACTAAATTAAGCTATTAACCCCTAAACCATCAGCCCCCCACATCACCATAAACTAAATTTAGCTATTAACCCCTAAACCTAACAACCCGCTAACTTTAAATTAAAATTACAACATCCCTATCTTCAAATAAATGTAAACTTACCTGTAGAATTAAAAGAAACTATTTTAAAATATTAATTAACCTACCCTAACTATTATACTACAATTAAATTAAACTACCAATTAAATTAACTAAATTATATATTAAAAAACCTAACCCTACTCAAATTATTTAAATATACTATTAAACCTTATTACAAATGACCAAATTACAGAACCCCCCCCCCCCCACTAAGTTACAAAATAAAAAAAAAAAACACTAAATTACGAAAAATAAAAAAACACATTATCAAAAATAAAAAAGAATTACACCTAATCTTAAAAGAGCCTTTTGTGAGGAATTGCCCCAAATAAATCAGCTCTTTTACCTGTAAAAAAAAAATACAAACACCCCCAACAGTAAAACCCACCACCCAACCAAACAACCCCCCAAATAAAAACCCTATCTAAAATAACCTAAGCTCCCCATTGCCCTGAAAAGAGCATTTGTATGGGCATTGCCCTTAAAAGGTCATTTAGCTCTTTTACATGCCCAGATCCTAATCTAAAAATAAAACCCACCCAAACAACCCTTAAATAAACCTAACACTAACCCCCGACGATCCACTTACAGGAGCAAAGTCCTCATCCAGGCATCAAGAAGTCTTTATCCAGATGGCATCTTCTATCTTCATCCATCCGGCGCGAAGCGGGTTCATTCTGAAGACATCCGGTGCGGAGAGTCCTCTTCATAGGTCGCCGCTGTAAACTGGAACTTCAATGCAAGTGACGTCATCCAAGATGCTGTCCCTTGCATTCCTATTGGCATAAAGATTTCAATCAGTCAAGAGGATTAGAGCTGCTAAAATCCTATTGGCTGTTCCAATCAGCCAATAGTATTTGAGCAGCTCTCATCCTATTAGCTGTTCTAATCAGCCAATAGGATTGAGCTCTCATCCTATTGGCTTATTGGAACAGCCAATAGAATGAGAGCTGCTCAAATCCTATTCTCTGATTGGAACAGCCAATAGGATTTTAGCAGCTCTAATTGTACTGGCTGATTGAAATCTTTCAGCCAATAGGAATGCAAGGGACGCCATCTTGGATGACGTCACTTGCACTGAAGTTCCAGTTTACGGCTGCGACCATATGAAGAGGATGCTCCACGCTGGATGTCTTCAGGATGGATCTGCTCCATGCCAGATAGATGAAGATAGAAGAAGCCCTCTGGATGAAGGGTTCTTGCCGCCTGGATGAGGACTTCACCGGCTGGATGAAGATCAAAGAGGCTGCCTGGATGAAGACTTCTTGCCGGCTGGATGGATCCTTCAAGCAGGACTTCAATAACTGCAAGTGGATCGTCGGGGGTTAGTGTTAGGTTTATGTAAGGGTTTTTTGGGTGGGTTTTATTTTTAGATTAGAGTCTGGGCATGTAAAAGAGCTAAATGCCCTTTTAAGGGCAATGCCCATACAAATGCCCTTTTCAGGGCAATGGGGAGCTTAGGTTATTTTAGATAGGTTTTTTATTTGGAGGGTTGTTTGGTTGGGTGGTGGGTTTTACTGTTGGGGGTGTTTGTATTTTTTTTTACAGGTAAAAGAGCTGATTTCTTCGGGGCAATGCCCCACAAAAGGCTCTTTTATGGGCCATTGGTAGTATATTGTAGGCTATGGTTTTTTTTATTTGGGGGGGGGGGGGGCTTTTTATTTTGATAGGGCTATTAGATTAGGTGTAATTATTTTTTATTTTTGATGTGTTTTTTTATTTTTCGTAATTTAGTGTTTGTTTTTTTTGTAACTTAGTGGGGGTTTTTTTCCGTAATTTAGTAATTTGTAATAAGGTTTAATAGTATATTTAAATAATTTGAGTAGGGTTAGGGTTTTTAATATGTAATTTCGATAATTTAATTGGTAGTTTAATTTGAATGTAGTATAATAGTTAGCGAATTTGTTAATTGATAATTTAATTGGTAGTTTAATTTGAATGTAGTATAATAGTTAGGGTATGTTAATTAATATTTTAAAATGGTTTCTTTTAATTCTACAGGTAAGTTTAAATTTATTTGAAGATAGGGATGTTGTATTTTTAATTTAAAGTTAGCGGGTTGTTAGGTTAGGGGTTAATAGCTTAATTTATTTTTTGGCGATGTGGGGGGCTGATGGTTTAGGGGTTAATAGGTTTAGTTAGTGGTAGTGATGTGGGAGGCCAGAGGTTTAGGGGTTATTACGTTTATTTTGGATTTGGCAGGATAGGGGTTAATACATTTATTTAGGTTGCGGCGGTGTCGGGGAGTGGCAGATAGGGGTTAATAACTTTATTTAGGTTGCGGCAGGGTTGGAGAGCGGCGGGATAGGGCTTAAACATTTAGTATAGTGGCGGTATTTAGTGACAGGGTATAAGTAAAGTTTGGAAAAAGCCAAATAGACGCAAGATTGATGACTGCTAGTTATCAACAGTCCGATGCTCATCGCCCCGTACTTGGTGCACTTTTTTTTGCCGGCTTTTTTCATAACTAAGGAGAGCATATTGAGATACGCGGCTGCAATGTTAGGCGAGCGTATTGATCCCGGCGAATGCAACACATTTGACGGCTTGATAGATATACCCCAGAACATGCCATTTTAAAAAACTTTCCAATGTCTATTATCAAATATTCTTTGTTTTCTTGTTATCCTTTGTTGAAAAGCAAGAATGTAAGTTAAGGAGTGTGCACGTGTCTGCTGCATTGTATTGCAGACGTTTTGAAACAATGTTAACATTAGCTGGAGCACTAGATGGCAGCACTATTTCCTGTCATGTAGCGCATGTGCACGCCAGTGACGTGCGGTGAGGTCAGAGGCTGGTGAGGCACTAGATATGATACGCCAGAGAAACACATATACCGCGGGCTGCAAGTACCCTCAACCAGGCAGGTTTTAATTATAGCTGAACCAGTGCATAGATTAAATATAGGCTTACCGGAAGTCCCACTTTTACTGGGATTGTCCCTGTTTGGAGGCGCTGTCCCAGTGTCCCACCGAGTTGTTCATTCTGTCCCAGTAGGGTTGCCACCTCCGGGTTTCAAATCATGTGTACAGGTTTATTTGTCTAAGAATTTAACACCCCCCCCCACGACCCCTGGTGACATCACCAGTGAAACACCTTTAGGGGAATCATATAAGTATGATCAGGAAGTGCATACAGGCAGGATTTTTTGGTGTTGATCTTGCTTTACTTCATGCAGAATAGCATTTTGGATATAATCTTCCTGCATTATGGTATAGAGTAGCCTCTTAATCATAAACAGCTTTAGCAGGTATGTGTTTCTTTTTTTTTTTACTTATTTCATTCAACGTTGCATTTATGCCTTATAAGTCTTTGGCTCTGTTCTTTAATTAGACACATAAAACACATATTACACTGCAGATATTATATTGTGTGATGTATATGCTTTTCACAATTTTATGAAATTGATAATTATGCTTGATTTTTGGCATTATTTAGAATCTAAGATTTAGATTAATTATTTTTTGCTCATGTTGTGTATGGGTTGCCATGACAACGTAATTTTGCCTTTTTCACTAGGGGGTGGTGTTATGGTCTATTTAAACTGTGTGATTCACTTGTTGTTTGACTGAGGAAGGGTAGAGTATCCACAGAACTTTACGCACATAAAAGCTACTACTTTAAAAGGACCAGTAATCGCCACGTCCCCTTGACCACACCCCTACTGGCACCGCACCAGGTGGTCCCATTTTCACCTCTAAAAATTATGGTAAGCCTAATTAAATAATCAGCTGATGGGTGAGAGCAGGTTAGTAACTATGGTGTTACTGATCAGCTGATTATTTCCCCTGTGCACTGGTTCAGCTATAATGAAAACCTTGCCTGTTGGGGGTACTTGAGGACCACGGTTAAGATGCATTGCACTTAAGCACCAGCTCATCTGGAATATGTTGATTGGTTAGTATTTAAAGCATATTTGTCACTATCTAGCATGCCACTTGCTAGAAATAAAAGCTTAGCTAACTGTGCTTCATAGTGAAACATGAGAATTTTTTTTTTGCAGAAGGAGATACAGTGGTACTTATTTATTGATTTTTTTTTTTGCTTCCAGCCTTCTACCTGTCAGTAAGTGCAAACTGTGCTGTGCAACTGCATATTGAGGTGTTTGTGTACCCAAGGCATTTCTGACAAATAATCCCCAGCCTGACGGCTGTTAGCTTTCTAAATTTAAATGGCTTACAGCCTTTATGATTGTCCAGCAATCTGCACAATTTGAGAGCTTTGTCAGGCTGTGAAATTCTGTGAAGTATTTCTCAGAAATGCCTTGGGTACTCAAACACCTCAATATGCAGTTGCACAGCAGAGTTTGCACTTAATGACATGTGGAAGGCTAGAAGCAAAATAAATAAATAAATAAGTACACAGCTCCCTATATATCTTGCTTAAAGGACCACTCAGTGCAGTAGAATTACATAATTAAAAAGTTCATAAAAAAAAGACAGACAATGAAATAACACCTACTCTGAATTTCAAGTAAGCAGTAGATATTTTTTTCTGCCAGATTTTATTTTTTCTCCCATTTTCTGGCTCCCTGTATCATGTGACAGAGCTCAGACAATCACAGACTAGTATACGTATACCCTGTGAGCTTGTGAATATAAAAAAACCCTGCAAAATTTGATATAGGAAGTAATTTGGAAAGTGTCTTAAAACTGCTGCTCTACCTGAATCATAAAGGTTTATTTTGACTTGAGTGTTCCTTTAATTGCATTCACTATCACATATCTACCCCATATCCCTCTATGCATGTATCTGTCTGTCCCACCCCATTGATCTGTCCCAGATGCAAAGCATCCTTCTAGGCAGGTATCTTCCCAACCTGTCCATCTCTCTACTTCATGTACACCTATGTCTGCCCTAGCAGGCTGCAGCCTCAACTTCCCAGGTAATGTATCTGCCTTACCTCCCTATTTTAGATTTTCCACCTCTCAATCTAAATTCCACAGGCATCTCTGGGCATGTCTCACCTTCCCCACCTATAAACATCTGGTGCACCAACTACCACTAGGGGGCATATGTATCAAGCTCCAAATGGAGCTTGATGCCCCGTGTTTCTGGAGAGCCTGCAGGCTTGCCAGAAACAGCAGTTATGAAGCAGCGGTCACAAAGACCGCTGTTCCATAAACTGTCCGCCTGCTCTGAGCAGGCGGACAGACATCGCCGGAAATCAACCCGATCGAGTACGATCGGGTTGATTGACACTCCCCTGCTGGCAGCGTATTGGCCGTACTCGATCGGGTTGATTTCCGGCGATGTCTGTCCGCCTGCTCAGAGCAGGCGGACAGTTTATGGAACAGCGGTCTTTTATGGAACAGCGAGGTCTGTCGGACCTGATCCGCACTGTCGGATCAGGTCTGACAGACCTTGATAACTAGAGGCCCAGGAATGTTATGTACAAGCCCAGCCCTTCCACCTAATCTGCCATGCTTTCTTTACAGCTACACCATCCTTGACAAGTATCCCTTCCCATTTAACAACCTCAGTGGTTTAACCTCCAAATTTATGAGACCCCAACTCATAATGTTTTGGGGTTTCTTGTCCCTTTAATGATTCAGATAGAGCATGTAATTTTAAGCAACTTTCAAATTTACTCCTATAATAATTTTTTCTTTGTTCTCTTGGTATCTTTATTTGAAAAAGCAAGAATGTAAGCTTAGGAGCCTGCCAATATTTTTGGTTTAAGCACCTGGGTAGCACTTGTTGATTGGTGTCTAAATTATTTTTTTTAAGGTGGTTAGTATATTTTTTCTTTAATGGATGTGTAGTTTAATTGTATTTTAATTGGAGTTAAGTTAGGGGGTGTTAGGTTAGGGGGTTTAGTTATTAGTTTAATACTTTGCAATGTGGGGTGGTGGTTTAGAGGTTAATAGTGTACTTTGATACTTTGCATTGTGGGGGATGGCGGTTTAGGGGTTGATAGTTTTATTTAGTTTTCGCGTTGTGGGGGGGATGGCAGTTTAGGGGTTAATAGTGTATTTTTTTATACTTTGCATTGTGGGGGATGACAGTTTAGGGGTTTATAGTTTTATTTAGTGTTTACAATGTGTGGGCATGGTGGTTTAGGGGGTATTAGGATAGGGGCTTATGGTAGGGTGGTATTTGGTCCACTTTTTTTCTCCATAGACTTCAATGGGGAATTTCGCAATCACAGGTGTTAGGTTTTTTTTTCCACATTTTTTCTCCATTGATCTCTATGGGAGAATATGTGCAGGCGCATGCCAAGTTGGAACTTGGTTTATGCGCGGTATGCGGGTTAACGCAGCATAACGTCCGCAAAAAGTAAGTAATTTTGAAACTTGTAATGGCGGCGCAATGAACCCATGGATCTTACTTAGAACATTAACATGTTAAAGGGACAGTCTACTCCAGAATTGTTATTGTTTAAAAAGATAGTTAGTCCCTTCATTACCCATTCCCCAGCTTTGCATAACTAACACTTATATTAATACACTTTTTATCTATGTTACTACCCTGTATGTAAGCCTCTGCAGACTGCCCATTTATCTCAGTTCTTTTGGCAGACATGCATTTTAGCCAATCAGTGCTGACTCTTAAATAATTCCATGGAAGTGAGCACAAAGTTATCTATATGGCACACATGAACTTGCAGTGTCTAACGCTCAAAAACTGTCAAAAGGCACTGAGATAAGAGGGAGTTCAACAGCTTAGAAATAAGTATATGAGCCTACCTAAGTTTAGCTTTCAACAAATAATACTAAGAGAACAAAGCAAATTTCATAATAAAAATACATTGGAAAATTGTTGCATGCCCTATCTGAATCATGAACGTTTCAATTTGACTTGACTGTCCCTTTAACTTACACCACACTCAGAGTAACAAACACAGGAATATTTATTAACATGTTCATGCGATCAATGTCCCACAGGGTTTGATATATATTAACTGTGTGCAAATGTGCTTACTTCTTGGTCACCTGCAGCCAGGAAAACTAAATCAATTAATTATAATCATTAGTGTTTTATACTTACAACATTCTTCTAGCAATGCAGAGGTGTCATTAAAATGATTTGATTCCATGATAACCCTATGTGTACAAAGGAAATTTTAAATTATTATTTTGGAAGCAGTTACTAATACTATTAGTCTACTATGGCAGATATTATTCTGGACATATAGTGGATGTGCCCAGTTCTATTGGTAATTGTTAGAAAAGAAAATATCAGGCTATGTCCTGGCTGTTAGTGGCTAGAGAAGAGATTTGTATCAAAAAGTAAGTAAAAGCAATATTATTCAATAAGAACTACATAAAGCCCTCTCAAGATGAGGAGAGTCTATGCACACATAAGAATATTGGGATCTTTTCACATGAGATTCAAATACAGCCTATGGCCCCTATTTACCAAAGGTTTTGCGGACCTGATCCGACAGTGCGGATCAGGTCCGTAAAACCTCACTAAATGCGGAGAGCAATATGCTCTCCGCATTTAACATTGCACCAGCAGCTCACAAGAGCTGCTGGTGCAACACCGCCCCCTGCAATAGGCCGCCAGCAGGGAGCTGTCAATCAACCCGATCGTACTCTTTAGACCGCTGCTTCATAACTTGTGTTTCTGGCAAGCCTTACAGAGCTTGATAAATGGGCCCCTATGGGTCTGATGATTACATTTCACTGGCATGCAAATAAATCATGCAAAATCTTTGTGGGCTAATTCTTAGCATTTTATTGTAATCTACGTGTGTGTCTCCTTCACATCCAGAAGCCTGCATAGATAAAATACTCACATGTTAAAATTGGCTGAAAAGACCACGTTTCAATTCAATGTGATCACACTAGTTTTGGAGTCCAAAGGTTCTCGGCAATCAGAATCCATTTTAAGAGACTTTTCAAAACCTTTTCAAGGCCAGTTTTGACTTTTCAAATTCAACACCTCAAGACACTTGATAAAGCCTTGAAATGGCATTTTGTACAAATTTGCATGCATTTCAAGACTAGCTAGAAACAGTCTTTTATCTTGCACATGTGCAAAACATTCTGAAATAGCCACAGGAGACATGAGACAGAGGTGTATTAACAGGAGACAGAGGTGTATTAACATACATGGTATTGATTTATTTAAACTCTATTCATCACTATTGTATAGGCTTTATACAATGGACAGGTAACCCATTACATATGTATATGTGCTGAGTACGTGATATCCAGTACAAAAAAAGGGGATCTGCAAAAATAACAGACTTTCAAACAGGATTCAGCAAATAGTGAGTTTGAAAGGAACCTATTACAATTCACTTCCACTGCTTACCACTGCTTAGCCATCTGAGTGTCATTTTTTATGTTAGCATGATGGGCAAACTGGGCAAGATAGCTCAATCACTATATTGTCAATTTTCATTTTTGATAAATACCGTACCAAAGTTTTCACCCACCATCCCTTATGAAGAATCTTCCTTTGGGTCAACTATTAAGAACCAAAAGAATAGTTGATGATCCTGAAATATGTTCAATAAGATTAGAGGAGATGTCTAAAAAAATTTGTGGCTATCCATCTGAAATCATTAACCACAACATGAACAAAGTAATGGAGATTGATAGGACAAATTTACTTTCAAGAAAACAAAAAGAACCTAAAAAATATTCCGTTCTGGGAGGCGGAGCTAGCAACCAAAGGAAGCAGACGCACAGAGTGAGAGCTCCCTGATTTTGGGCAATAAAACCGGGTTTTTTGCAATAAAACCCAGGCTAATTCAGAACCGGATTACCCCTCAAGACTTGTAAAGGGTACCCCAGCTATATTGGGGGGTGAACAACTACGCACCGGACACTTTTAACACTACCCAGCCCGGCAGTGTGTGAGAAGGAATTACCCGCATGTAACAGCGCAGACCGGGCGGATTACACCCCACAACAGAACCCCAAGATTACCAGATCAGGACTGGTGTTGCCTGGTCTCCGGCGGAACCTGCTCACTGACCCGATATAGCGGAGTGCTGAAGCCGCGCTGAGAATTGGCGCGAAGATCCGCCATCTTGCTTGGGCCACCGTACCTTGGCCGTGCAGGGCCTAGAGAGACGGCAAAGAAGCCGCCGGGGGTGCCGGGTGTCATTGGATCCACACAACAGCAGGGAGGAACCATCTTCTGAAGGTAGGGGGGACCTGGGGAGGAGATTGAGGAGGTGGGGTGGCCCACAGTCTAAGGAATAACATACGATCTGGTCCAGGGCCCCACTTGCTCCCAGAGAAGCCCATTAAGCACCGGACTGTCAGTGGCCATTAAAACAGAGCTTCAGGAAATAAAAATCAAGGGACACACTTGTTACAGAAGCATTAGTTATTTTGTTGTGAAGAGCTTATTTCCCAGCAGCAATGCCTGAACCAGCAAGCCAGCGCCTAAGAAGGGCTCCAAGAAAACCGTAACAAGTATCATTTCATAAAGAGTTAACTCTTTTTTTTCAGCTTTTAGAAACTATTGTCTAATTACACGTTTGCTGGCCTCAGCTCTAAGTTTAGTGATAACAAATCCCATTGTCTAATCACCTCTGGAGCCAGACTGCTAATTGATAAGATGAACTTGTAAACTTGTTATCTTAAGTACTGTAATCCTATTGTGGCCTGTCAAAGGACAGTGCTCTCTATCTAAATGTGTGATGGGGGATTTTGTGCTTCCCCCCCTCTCCCCCTGGGAGTGCCCTGTGTGCATGTAACCTTAATAAAAAGCAGGCTGGGCATCCCAGTCCTGAGTTCTTGTTTGACCCTCAATCGCAGCGTTGACTCGTTTTTGTGGGCAGAAGGGTATCCTAGCTGTACTGCAGCTAAGGGAGATTATTCTATATTTGCGAGACTCATATAGAATACTATGGAAAGCAGCTTCTCCCCTCTTTAGCAATAGGGATCCAGGCTACTAAGCGGTCCATCTCTCAGCGAGACTAAGGGTAACCGTAACATTTGGCGGCAGCGGCGGGATTTTCCTGGATTTCCTAGGAGAGGTACAGAACGGATGGAGAGCGCTTACGAAAAATTGAAGCGTACAACCCTAAAGGATTTACTTGAAAGCAGAGGGGGGTACGCCAGCAACCGGCCGAGGAGAGAGCTGATCGCAGAATTGACCGAACTGGATCAGAGCTTCACAATGGCGGAAACACCGACCACGATTAGTGACGAAAAAACCAGGATTGTTCGGGAAAGGCTCTCATTATACGGGCCGAACCCCTCCATGGAATTGGTACAGCAGTTGATGGCGGAGGCGGACGAGGATATACGAGAGACTCGAGCCCACGAACTCAACCTAGCGAACGCACACCGCAATGCTGAAGCCCCGCAGGTAATCATCCCTGTCGAAAATGCTGGGAGGCCCAAGATACCCTATGCGGCATTTCGACCCTTCCTAGAGAGCGAGACAGGGATTGATGAATATTTGGCGGACTTCGAAAGGCAATGTGCCCTGCACCAGATTCCCAACAGAGAGTGGCCCACGATATTGTCTGGGAAACTATCCGGGCGAGCCCTGGAAGCCTTTCGTACTCTGGGTGCTGAGGAAGTGACACAGTATGAGCTAGTTAAGGAGACACTGTTGCGACGGTACGCTGTAACTCCGGACACGTATCGCCGACAGCTTCGGGGCACGGAAAAGAAGCCTAACGATACCCATATGGAATGGGCGCACCGAATGCGGAGAGCGGCAAATCACTGGCTGAGCGGAAGTAAAGCGGTGACTGGGGAGGAAATTTTACAATTGTTTCTCTTAGAACATTTTTATAATGGCATGTGTTACAAACTGCTGTTTGTAACTGGCCCTTTAAATGGAAAATTGCCCTGCTTCCCTGGATTTTGGAGAAGCCTATTTGCCAGCCTCCTTCCACATGACTATGGCCCCTGGAAGATTGTGCCCCTGAGGACATATTGACTTTTGTTGGGTGTGTGTGGCCCTTTAAGAACCGTCTGGGGACATATTGTGACTTTGGTGAACAATGCCCCTTTAAGACTATGTCCCCAGACCTGTGAAATGACTTGTCCCTGGCTTTCTCCCACTTGGTTCAGTTTCATTGTGTGCCATTAAGAGTTACATTTTGTTCAGCTTCAAGAAACCTATTCTAAATACAAGTCTGCTGGGATTAGCTCTAATTAGGTTTAGTGATCAACTTTCCCATTGTCTAATCAGACTAGTATTGATAAGGTGGACTGCATTGTTTTATTGTGTGTAATGTTATCTGCTGAAGTAAATGTTGTGGCCTGTCAAAGGGAGTGTCTCTCTATCTAATATCAAATGTGTGATGGGGGATTTTATGCCTCCCCCTGAGAGTGTCCTGTTTGCATGTAACCTCAATAAAAAGGAGGCTGTGTGCTCCAGCACATGAGACCTATTTTTGACCCTCTAACTTGCAGCTTTGACTCATGTTTGTAGGGGACAGCTTATAATCACTACAGGGATTGCTATGTTTTTCATACTCCCTTAGCTACAGGGATTGCTACAGAAGGAAGAGGTTCGCCTACTGGAGCCTGGTCGTAGGTCCAGGGCGCAGAGCAGACGGTGAGATACCAGCCCAGCAGCGGTGGTTCATATAGTCTGCATTACTGATGGTGGCTACGCAGTAGTTATAGTGTCCACGGTGCTGCTGCTCCTTTGGTGAGCGCTAGGAGCATCCTTTTCTACGGTCCAACTTCCAGCCAGCCTGGAGGCAACCGTAACATTTGGCGGCAGCGGTGGGATTGGCGTCCTAGCGCAAGGAGCAGCACCACAACAGCACTGGTATCGTAGGAGAGTAATTGAGGGCAACGCTAGCCACTGCGCAGCGTCCCTACCTACAGCAGCATGGAGCTGACAAGATACTGGTCAGAACCATGTGAAGAGCACCTCAACCGGATCCGTCACTATGAGGGCGCGGATTTCGTTCCAGAGGTAAAGAGGCGGCTAGTCCGATATGGTCCAGACCCTGCGCAGGAGGTAGTCAGTCGCATCATCCGGGAATTGGATACGGAGAACAAAGCGGCACGAGCCTTTGAGCGCCAACTGTGGAGTTTGAGGGTATGGACACCTGGTCTCTCTCCCCAGCCGCAGCATGTTCCACAGGGAGAGGAGAGCAGCGACCTCCCTCCCCAGCGGCAGTATACTGTGCAGAGGGAAGAGACAACCGGTCTCCTTCCCCAACCCCAACCAGAGATACCAGAGGCAGCAGGCCTCATAGACTGGTCCTGGGAGGACCCCCAGCAGGCAGGTGGAGATGGGACCGCAGTCTCTCTACCGGCCCTACAGGGATGCTGGGCAGGCGGCCCAGATCCCCAGCGACAGACCCAGCTACAGGGAGGGGAGAGCATCGACCTCCCTCCCCAGCCGGAGTGTGCCTTCCAGGGAGAGGAGACAACCGGTCTCTCTCCCCAGCCGCAGCATGTTCCACAGGAAGAGGAGAGCATCGACCTCCCTTCCCAACGGCCGCCGGAGTATCAGGAGGAGGAGGTAAGCCAATCTCCCCCTCCCCAGCTAACTCCTAACTTGGGCCCAGGGTTAACAGTGGAGATGTTAACCCCCGCTGACCCCCACGTTCCCTTTGCCACCGGGCAGGACTATGCCCCAATTCCCCCAGCAGAAGCGCTGGCACCAGGGCAGAGTGCCGCTGGCCTCTGCCCCCCAAGTACCTTCAGCTATTTGCCCAGCTGCGCCAGGAAGGCCGAGGATGCTACACTTTCATCCTACAACCTGGAACTTACAGGCCAGTACTACGTATTGTGGGGGGGCTACTTTGCTGCTAACGATTATTTGTGGGTGGGTTGCGAGACTAACTTAGGCACTGACCGGCAGAAGGTCAGGTGCCTGGTTAGTCTCCCTCCAAAAGGGGAGATATGTTACAAACTGCTGTTTGTAACTGGCCCTTTAAATGGAAAATTGCCCTGCTTCCCTGGATTTTGGAGAAGCCTATTTGCCAGCCTCCTTCCACATGACTATGGCCCCTGGAAGATTGTGCCCCTGAGGACATATTGACTTTTGTTGGGTGTGTGTGGCCCTTTAAGAACCGTCTGGGGACATATTGTGACTTTGGTGAACAATGCCCCTTTAAGACTATGTCCCCAGACCTGTGAAATGACTTGTCCCTGGCTTTCTCCCACTTGGTTCAGTTTCATTGTGTGCCATTAAGAGTTAAATTTTGTTCAGCTTCAAGAAACCTATTCTAAATACAAGTCTGCTGGGATTAGCTCTAATTAGGTTTAGTGATCAACTTTCCCATTGTCTAATCAGACTAGTATTGATAAGGTGGACTGCATTGTTTTATTGTGTGTAATGTTATCTGCTGAAGTAAATGTTGTGGCCTGTCAAAGGGAGTGTCTCTCTATCTAATATCAAATGTGTGATGGGGGATTTTATGCCTCCCCCTGAGAGTGTCCTGTTTGCATGTAACCTCAATAAAAAGGAGGCTGTGTGCTCCAGCACATGATACCTATTTTTGACCCTCTAACTTGCAGCTTTGACTCATGTTTGTAGGGGACAGCTTATAATCACTACAGGGATTGCTATGTTTTTCATACTCCCTTAGCTACAGGGATTGCTACAGAAGGAAGAGGTTCGCCTACTGGAGCCTGGTCGTAGGTCCAGGGCGCAGAGCAGACGGCGAGATACCAGCCCAGCAGCGGTGGTTCATATAGTCTGCATTACTGATGGTGGCTACGCAGTAGTTATAGTGTCCACGGTGCTGCTGCTCCTTTGGTGAGCGCTAGGAGCATCCTTTTCTACGGTCCAACTTCCAGCCAGCCTGGAGGCAACCGTAACAGCATGGAACAGCAAGGGAAGGAATGGCTGCGAGACAGGCGGCCTTCTACCTTAGAAGAAGCAGCCAAATTGGCCGATGAACATTATGACTCCCGTCTTCACGAACCCATGAACTACCGAGCTCCAGCACGGGTCGAACCCAGAGAGGTTTACCGTGCACCCCCTCGTGCTGAATTCTGAGCCCCGGTGCCCACAGGGCCCGTCCGACACTCAGGACCACCCAATAACAGCTCTGAGCGTCCCAGACCGACTTGCCACCGATGCAAGCAACCAGGGCATTTCATGGCTAGCTGCCCCCTTAATACGCACCAGACACCCAGGAATTACAATTACCCCTCTGGGTCCTATCGTCCGGCCCGGGCCCTCTGTGTTAACCAAGAGGCCCCTATGGAGGGATATGTGGGGCCACTTCACGAGGCAGACCCTGTATATGCTGCCTCAGATAACCGCCAGCACCATCGGCAGAGGGTATGGCTCGAGGGGCGATCTACCGAGGGATTGCGAGACACAGGGGCTACTATCACGCTGGTACAGAGTCATTTGGTGCCAGAGCACAAGCGATCCGGACAGACTGTGGCCGTTAGAGTGGCGGGGGGGGATGTGTACAAAATTCCAACAGCTAAAGTGCATCTTGATTGGGGAGCGGGAAAGGGGGCTGTGAACGTGGGCCTAATGGATCATTTACCTGCCGAAGTACTACTGGGCAACGATTTGGGCCCCATGACTTCTGCCTATGCTCCAGTATGCAACAACGAGGCGGACCCAGTGACTACACGGGCCCAAGCCCGGACGGAGCGAGAGCTCTCACCAGTGCGGGAGACACAGGTAAGACCTACCCCGACCTTGCCTGACAGGTTAGGCCCCATACCCTGGGACACCCCAGATGCTTTTGAGGCAGAGTCTAAGACTGACCCGACCTTACAAAAGTACCGGGAACGAGCAGAGACCGGAGGGGGCGGGGCAGATAACGAAACATTCTTATGGGAAAAAGGGAAACTATACCGCTGGACAGAGAAAAGGGGACAGCGTAGGCGACAGCTGGTAGTGCCCCACAAATACCGTCAAGAAATCCTCAAAATAGGCCACGACATCCCCTTAGCAGGCCACCTAGCCGTTACCCGTACCCTACACCGCATTACTCACACGTTCTTTTGGCCAGGGGTGCACGCTGACGTTAGAACTTACTGTAACACCTGCGATGTGTGTCAACGAGTAGGAAGGCGAGGCGATCACCCTAAAGCCCAGCTAGTAAATATGCCCATTGTAGAGGAACCCTTCAGCCGGGTTGCTATTGACCTAGTGGGACCACTGGCTACCCCTAGTCCCTCCGGTAAGCGATACATTCTTACCGTAGTGGACTACGCTACCAGGTACCCAGAGGCTGTCGCCCTATCCAACATACAAGCGGATACGGTAGCGAATGCACTAGTACAGGTGTTCTCCCGGGTAGGATTTCCAAAAGAAATCCTATCCGACCGAGGCACCCAATTTACGGCTGAATTGACCCAACAACTCTGGCAGGTTTGCAAAATTAAGTCCCTCCTGAGCTCCCCATACCACCCCCAGACGAACGGGCTGTGTGAGAGGTTCAATGGGACCCTCAAGCAAATGCTCAAGACGTTCACTCAGGAATACCGAGACTGGGAATGCTTCCTGCCGCACCTCCTATTTGCTTATCGGGAGGTGCCCCAGGAAACGACAGGGTTCTCTCCCTTCGAGTTGCTCTACGGAAGAAAGGTACGGGGAACCCTAAACCTGATCCAGGAGCACTGGGAGGGAGAGATGGAGGCTGACGGTGTCCCCATTGTGCCATACGTGCTGGAACTCAGGGACCGAATGGAGCAATTAGCCAAATCCGTGCGGGCTAATCTCCAGTTGGCCCAGAGAAGACAGAAAGTATGGTATGATCGGGGGGCCCGAAAGAGAATCTTCACCATAGGACAAAAGGTGTTAGTACTTAAGCCGGTGAAGACAGACAAATTGCAGGCGTCCTGGCAGGGTCCCTACCAGATCGTAGAGAAAAGGGGAGACACCACTTATGTGATAGCTAGCTGCCACGACAACAATCTTAGAAAGACATTCCATGTAAACATGCTCAAGGAATATTTTGAGCAACCAGAGAACGTGACGGCCGTATGTTGTTCCCCTCAGGAAGACCCCGACAGTTTACCCATTCCAGACCTATTAGAAAAGAGCCTCCCCACAGGTATAGTGGCGCAGGTTCAGATAGGGGACCGACTTAGCCCCACTGAAAGGGAGCAGCTCAACCAACTCCTCCAGTCCAAACACCTCACCTTCTCCCCGAAGCCAGGGTACACTACTTTAACCACCCACCAGGTAGATACTCCGGGACAAGCTCCCTTGCGCCAGGCTCCGTACCGAATCCCCGAAGCAGTTAGGACAGGAATGAAGAAGGAGATCGATGAGATGCTCCAGCTCAGGGTAATTGAGCCCTCCGATAGTCCCTGGGCCTCCCCAGGTGTCTTGGTGCCCAAGAAAGATGGGACCACCCGGTTCTGCGTAGACTATCGGAGGCTCAATGAAAATACTGTGACGGACGCTTACCCTATGCCCAGGGTAGACGAGCTACTCGATCGTATAGCCAGGGGAAATTACCTGACCACTATTGACCTCTGCAAAGGTTACTGGCAGATTCCCCTGGCCCCGGAGGCTATCCCCAAGTCGGCATTCGTCACCCCATTCGGCTTATATCAGTTTAGGGTAATGCCGTTTGGGATGAAGAATGCCCCAGCTACATTCCAGCGCTTGGTGGATAGGCTCCTGGATGGCTTCCAGAGTTTTGCTTGCGCCTACCTGGACGACATAGCGATCCACAGTGAGTCCTGGGAGGACCACTTAGCTCATGTGGGAATGGTTCTGGATCAGATCCGGGCTGCTGGCCTGACTCTGAAGCCAGAAAAATGCCACTTTGGGATGGCCGAGGTACAGTACCTGGGTCACCGGGTGGGGTGTGGAAAGCATCGACCAGAGCCGGCCAAAATAGAAGCTGTCGCCAATTGGCCCACCTCCATCACTAAGACTCAGGTCCTAGCCTTCCTGGGCACGGCAGGGTACTATAGACGGTTCGTACCAGACTACAGCACACTTGCCAAACCCCTGACTGACTTGACCAAGAAGAACTTACCTCGACAGGTCCTGTGGTCTCCCCACTGTGAAACGGCTTTCCAGGCTCTCAAAAATGCTCTAATTAACGCTCCTGTCTTGGCGGCCCCAGCCCTTAACAAACGTTTTATCGTCCATACAGATACTTCCATGTTCGGGCTGGGAGCCGTCCTCAGCCAAGTAGGCGAAGATGGAGGGGAGCATCCAGTTGCCTACATCAGCCGGAAGCTCCTGCCCCGCGAAGTCAGCTATGCAGCGGTCGAAAAGGAGTGTTTGGCTTTGGTGTGGGCATTAAAGAAATTGACTCCCTATTTATATGGTCAGGAGTTCACTCTGGTCACCGACCATAACCCGTTGGTGTGGCTGAACCGGGTCTCTGGAGATAACGGCAGGCTATTACGTTGGAGCTTATCGTTGCAACCCTTCAATTTCACCATTACTTACAGACCTGGGAAACAGAATGGCAACGCCGACGGGTTGTCCAGACAAACCGACCTCAGCCCCGCATAACCAGCGGTCTGGACAGCCTTAGTCTGCCCCGAAAAGGGGTCAGACCGTGTCTGCTAGAGTGTTCCACAGAAAGGGAGCACTGTTACAGAAGCATTAGTTATTTTGTTGTGAAGAGCTTATTTCCCAGCAGCAATGCCTGAACCAGCAAGCCAGCGCCTAAGAAGGGCTCCAAGAAAACCGTAACAAGTATCATTTCATAAAGAGTTAACTCTTTTTTTTCAGCTTTTAGAAACTATTGTCTAATTACACGTTTGCTGGCCTCAGCTCTAAGTTTAGTGATAACAAATCCCATTGTCTAATCACCTCTGGAGCCAGACTGCTAATTGATAAGATGAACTTGTAAACTTGTTATCTTAAGTACTGTAATCCTATTGTGGCCTGTCAAAGGACAGTGCTCTCTATCTAAATGTGTGATGGGGGATTTTGTGCTTCCCCCCCTCTCCCCCTGGGAGTGCCCTGTGTGCATGTAACCTTAATAAAAAGCAGGCTGGGCATCCCAGTCCTGAGTTCTTGTTTGACCCTCAATCGCAGCGTTGACTCGTTTTTGTGGGCAGAAGGGTATCCTAGCTGTACTGCAGCTAAGGGAGATTATTCTATATTTGCGAGACTCATATAGAATACTATGGAAAGCAGCTTCTCCCCTCTTTAGCAATAGGGATCCAGGCTACTAAGCGGTCCATCTCTCAGCGAGACTAAGGGTAACCGTAACAACACTGCTAAGACCCTATTAGTAACTGCAGAAATAACGTTGCTTTGACCCCCTACCATAAATATACCTAAGCTCCACTAGTCCCCTCGCCACCGCTTCTCCCAGGTACCCCCTGAAATAATCACAATTACTAATCCACTGTAGAAATTGGACACTGAGAATAGAGCTTACATGCCAAGGACTGCGCTGCAACAGAGAACTGTTAACCTTTCAGGCAAAAGCTTCACACACCCTGATAATCCCAAAGGTTATATACTTAAACTGAAATACACACCTTGAATGTGGTTCTGCCTTGACCTGCTCTGAAAGATCTTAAGCCTCCTCACTACAAGCAAAACTTAAAGGGGGAATTTTTCTCTTAACATTATTTGTGGCTTATCCAGCACTCCACTGGGCATTACATTTAACTGCATGTTAAGGGAGTACACTTTCCACAACCCTAAACCCCATCTAAGTGATATGTAGTCTATTGTAACAGAGTTGGGGGACATTTGCCTCTACATATGCTGCAAAAGAGACTTAGCAGGGCGTTGTCTGTCATTTAAATGAAGAAGAACCACTAATATATAACCATACCTTAGTGGGGGATTTTACCTCCCCCCCTTTCTCTTTTTGCCTCTTCTCTCCTTTTGCCCCAACTCTCTTGAAACATTAACTTTATTTGGGGGAATCTATTGCTCCTTGAGCTGTGCTCCACCACATCCTGAGACAGAGAAAGATAAGGAACTTTTTGGCCACCCTAAACCACAAAAGTGACCATCCTTTATAACACCACTAGATTCAATAGCTGCTATAATCAACATATCGAAGCAATGGCTACAAGGAGAGGAGGGAAGGGAGAGAAAACAATTAACCCAAACACTCCTTCGTCAGTATCCTCTTTTTTTAAAGCCTCTCATCCACCCAAAAGTAACAAAAACATGGAGACAGACGAAGAACTGGATCAACCCTCCCAACCACCCAATGAAGATCAATCCCCTATCACTAGAGCGGATCTACACTCCCTAGTATCCAAAAAAGATCTAACGGATAACTTTGAAAAGCTGTGGGAGAAAATAGATTCCATACACACGTCAGTGACATCCAGCCTAGCTGAAATTAAGTCTGATCTCACAGATATGGGAAATAGAATCGATATATTGGAAGACGAAAAAGATGCGATGGTGGAAAACGTAGATGAAATAGCGCAAACTGTCTCTAACCAACAACAGCTCCTACAGGACATACAAGATAAGATGGAAGATTTAGAGAACAGGAGCAGAAGAAACAATATTAGGTTAAAAGGAATCCCAGAAGATGTCACAAATCAAAACATTCCAGCATACATTGCACAACTCTTCAGTCAGATAACAGGCTCACCCCCTGAGTACACATTCCACGTGGAGAGGGCACACAGAGCTCTTAAAGCTAAAACCAAAAACTGAATACCCCCAAGAGATGTAATAGTTAAATTGACATTCTTTCCTGATAAAGAAAAAATACTGCAGGCCTCTAGGAAAAACCCTACCTTTAAATTTCAGGGAAATATAGTACAATTTTTCCAAGATCTGAGTCTGCGCACTCTACAACGAAGGGGATCACTAAGACCACTAACTACCATCTTGCGCAAACAACAAATTCCTTATAGATGGGGATTCCCCTTTATCTTAAGCATTCTCAAGGACTCTAAAACAATAAATATAAAAAACCAAGAGGATATTCCGGAGGTATGTGGCCTACTGGGCCTGGAGCCACCAACCCTTCCGGAACAAGATTCACCACCACCACGGAAGGAACCCTCAGTGAGCTCTAATACCCAATTGACCTGGCAGAAGGTCAACAACAAGAGGCAAAAAACCAATGAACTCAGAGACAAGGTATCGTGAACTCCTTTCTTTTTTTTTTCTCGGGTTTCCTCTCATACAACAAGAGACTTGGAGAAAGGAGGAAACCACAAAGACTCTTCATAGATATGAGACTTCAACGCTTAAGTGCCATTAACCATGCTAGGGAACTGATCCCCATCAGCTATCTGAACTACATAGGTTTAACATCATGTCATGGACAGATATTAATATTACCATCACTTACCCTAGTTGGTTAGGAGGTAGTCGCACTCTGCGATTATTCTCGCCCTGCTAATATTTCAGAGAAACGGGCAGATGCCCCCCAATACCTAAGGTTGAGTGAATATCACACAACCTTTAAGATGCCTTCGGGCACTGTTAAGTTGTCCCACTGTTAGGGACCAATTGAATGTTGAATGTTTGATTTGTTGTTATTTACCCTTTGCTCTTCTTTTTCCCCCTCTCAGCGATCCCTCCGAAATAGAGACTCATAAACTACAATCCACCACAGCGGACCAGATGTCCTGGGGTAAGATAATTCACTGTCTAGGCCACATGTATTTGCATAACCCATCACTCACGTATATGCAAACCTACACAAACACCTATGAACAATAGAATTAGACTGATTTCTCACAACGTTCGTGGTCTCAATACTGACATTAAACGGAGGATAGCAATGAATCAATATAGGGCATTGAACGCCAGCATAGTGTTTCTGCAAGAGACACACTTTCTTAGAGACAGCCCCCCGAAATATTGGACAAAGCAATTCACTACACACTACCACGCCACAGCACCCAAGAAGACTCGAGGAGTGTCTATCTTGATACATTCTTCGGTGGGGTTCCATCATGACAGCATACTAGCCGACCCTGAGGGTAGATACTTAATAGTGAAGGGACGTATCCTGGACAGTGAGGTCACCCTGTGTAAAATATATGCCCCCAATGATAACCAGCACACATTTTTTGCCAACGTGGCTCGTCTCTTGACAGACTGGTCACAAACTAAGATTATATTAGCAGGAGACTTTAACATAACCATGACCCCTATTCAATCTCCACGCATCAAAATATTGATTCCTAAACATCACAGACATAACCGCATTGTCAAAGACATACAACACTCTTTTGCACCACACACTCTTAGAGACACATGAAACACGCTATATGGTACAACCACAGACACTACCTTTTATTCAGCTGCACATGACTCCTACACTAGACTTGACTACATCTATATAAGCCAGATATTGCAACCCATGTTACGAAGTTCGAGTATACACGCCTGCGTGTGGTCGGACCATTCTATAATTTCGGCTGACCTAGAAGGATTAAGGGATATTAATAGAACCAGGACTTGGACATATGACACTACCTTGCTAAGAGCCAACCAAGATCATAATGACATACTCCGTGCCATGACTGAATTCTGGACTATTAACACCGACTCCACCACAAACCCTATGTATTCCTGGGCTGCTCATAAAGCAGTGATTAGGGGTCTATTGATCCAACTCAAAGCTAAAAATACCAAGAAATATAGAACCCACATAGCGCAATTACACAAAGATATCGAAGTATTGGAGAGACAGCACAAATTGACCAAGAGCCCAACGGCGCTACAAGCCCTACAAGATAGGAAACAATCTCTAACTACACTGTTAAATACACAAGCAGCAAGGGCGGCGCAGCGACTTAAATCGCAGTACTTTATCTATGCGAACAAGCCAGACAGATTTATGGCACATAGGATTAGGGAGAGATGTAGAGCATCAGCGATACCCTCAATAGAAACAGAAAAGGGGACTCTGACCTCCCACCCCCAGGAGATAGTTGATACCTTTGCAAATTTTTATGGCAAACTCTATGACGGGGAAAAGGTGACTCATAACACGGAGACAATGACCCAAACGGGAAAATTCTTAAATGACTGCAGACTGACATCGCTCACAATAGAACAAAGAGACGCCCTTGATGCCCAGATAACTCCTGTAGAGATCCTAGGGGCCATTAAAGATTTGAAACCGGGCAAAGCAGCAGGCCCCGATGGTTTCCCAGGAGAATATTATAAACTTTTCAAAACTACACTCGTCCCCCACTTAACCAAGTTTTGTAATTTCATTCTGGAGGGTAACCCCATCCCCCGGGAGTTGTTAGATGCAAAAATAGTAGTTATTCCCAAACCAGATAAGGACCACAAAAAATGCAGAAACTACCGTCCTATATCTTTAATTAACCAGGATCTTAAGATCTTCACAAAAATCTTAGCCAACCGCCTCAAACCAATCATGCCATCTATAATCCACCTGATCAAGTGGGGTTTATACAGCATAGAGAAGCCCCAGATAACATCAGACGAGTGATTAACTTAGTTCACCACCTAGAAAAAACACAGACGCCTTCTCTGATCCTATCACTGGATGCGGAGAAGGCGTTTGATAGAATAGACTGGAAATATATGTTTGCAGTCATGGAGGAGATGGGTTTTGGTGACACCTTTCTGTCCGCTCTGTGGGCTATATACTCCAACCCACGGGCCCAAGTAACCTCAGGGGGGTATAGGTCCAATTCTTTCCCCATACTGAACGGGACAAGACAGGGGTGCCCTCTGTCGCCCCTGTTGTTCGCCCTATGTATTGAACCGCTGGCGGCCAAAATTCGGGCACACCCGGACATATCGGGAGTTCAAGCAGCCCACTCTGAATACAAAATTTCTTTATTTGCGGACGACATCTTGCTCACCATTACTAAGCCGCTCATATCGCTTCCTAATCTACATTTGTTACTAAGTGAATTCTCAAATATATCGGGTTATAAAATAAATGTGGAAAAAAGTGAGCTCCTCCCGGTGGCCATTCCCCCACACACACGGAAAATAATAGAACTCAACTTCGAGTTTCGGTGGGCTCCCAAAACAATAAGATATCTAGGTATCAATCTTCCGGTTCAGATGCAACAGTTGTATAAATACAACTATACTCCACTCCTTAACCAATTTAGAAAAGACCTTTCGGGGTGGCGGATGTGTGGCTTTTCCTGGATGGGAAGAGTAGCGCTGGTCAAAATGAACATACTCCCACGTATATTATACCTTTTTCGGGCTCTCCCCATTAAATTGATCAAAACAGATTTTGTTAAAATACAGGCTGAAATATTAGCTTTTATAAGAGGGCCGAAATCGGCCAGAATAGCAAAACAGGTGGTTTGTAGGAGTAGAGCGGCGGGGGGAGTGGGAGCTCCAGATCTCTTGGAATACTATAAAGCCGCCAGGCTAGCCCAAGACTCCTGCCTCCTGAGAAGGTCGGAAGAGGCCACCTGGGTATTCTTGGAGATGGAACTGGGGGGGTGGGAGGAAAGAGACTCGATTCTATGGGACGCACAAACTACTCACCCAACTAAGACACATACTAAAACATACACCACGGACCTAACCATAAAGACTTGGACACAAACACTTAAAAGAGCCGACTTGTTCCTGGAATTTTCTTTAATGACAATAATTAGATGCCTCTTATCAGGAGACTCCTGCAGACTAGTGGCCAAATGGGAAAACAAGGGACTCTACAGAGTAGCGGACGTGATACAGGGGGGAAAGTTGCTTCCTTTTACCCAGTTACAGACAAAACTGATTCCTATAAAGCTCCACTGGTACCTATATCTTCAGTTAAGCTCATCCTTGCACTTATTCCTGAAAAATTCAAAAAAGGGACAATCTACGGTGTTAGAGACCTATAGCACAAATCCTACAAGGACCAAACACAATATCTCTAAAATATACATAACACTGCAGACGCCCCCAAACAGAACTAAATCCATGATAATGGTAAAATGGGAGGAAGACTTGAACATAAGTAAAGAAGTACACGAATGGGAGGAACTATTCCAAGTAGCTGATAAGGGATTAATTAGTATGGATCAAAAGGAAAATGTCACAAAGACACTATTTAGATGGTACTTAACCCCAATGAGGACAGCCCATATACAGCCAAATGGCAGCAACTTATGTTATAGAGGGTGCGGGGAATTGGGATCCTATAAACACATGTGGTGGGAATGTAGGGAAATACAGGGGACATGGCAAAAACTCTCTGCCCTTATTAGCCAAACACTGGAGGAGGAGGTTACACTCACTATCCAACAAGCATTACTACACGAACACATAGATAGATTCCATAGATATATCAATACATTCATCAGAATTCTGTGCACAGTAACAAGGGTTTGCATTGCAAAATACTGGAAGATGGGATCACCCCCATGGTTAGAAATATACAATTAAATATGCCACACCTATACTATGTATGAATACGCAACAGACACGTTAAATAATAGGGCCTCTTTTCAGAAGATATGGTACTACTGGATTAGCAATGCGACACTCCACAGAGGAGAACGTGCAGGCCGACTTGACCCCTAGAAACTGGGTCTGAACACTTCTCGTAGGCCCTGGAGGATCGCTGGGAGCGGGGACACTATCTCTCTCTTCTCTTCTCTCTTCCCTCTCCCCCCCCCTTCCCCCCCCTTTTTTTCCCTTTCTGAAACTGTTTGGTTTGAATGGAGTCTTAGGGACAACTACTTACCTTAACCTAAATGTTTACTTGATCATTACAAGAGTTAAGAAATTGTCACCCTTGTTTCTCACTGTTCTATTATTGAGAAACAGACTTACGTGATGATAACTATGTAACAATCTATCTGGGACAATCTTCAAGATACAGAGGACTACCTTGGAAATCTCTGGATACTGATGTAGTATTCCAGAATCCTCTACACACAAAGATAGATCTTTCTGGGTCTATGAAATGTATTGGGATGTGGAGGAGGGTGGAGGAGAATGCTATTTGGGTGTATTGAGATTGTCATCTCCTGTTATCTTGATGTTTATGTTTCTGGAGAAATGGCTGATCAACTTTTGTATTGTAAGTAAACAAGAATTACGTTACCAATAAAAATATTTAAACATAAAAAATATTCTGTTCCTTTTGTGAGTCAATTCGGATTCCACAGCAGAGAACTGAAGAGATCTATACTCCAACATTGGCACCTCTTAAGAGATGATGTCCAGGTGGGACACATTTTTTCTGATGCCCCACTTTTTTCATTTAAGAGAAATAGGAACCTCAGAGATGTTCTAATTCGGGCTGATTGGGGGTCCCAGAAAAAACAGGTGGAAATAACCAAGAAAGGTTCATTCCCATGTATGAATTGTGCATTATGCCATTCTATGCAACCAGGGGACAGCATCACACACCCTCTATCTGGTAAGAGGATACCAATTCATGGCCGTTTCTCATGCTCATCTAAGTACATTATATATATATCATTAAGTGCCCATGTGGCCTAGACTATGTAGGAGAGACCACTCAAATGGCCAGAGATAGAATACGCCAACATAAAACAGCAATAGGGAGTAAGGATGAAGACGCTCTGGTAGCACATCATTTTTCTAGATTTGGCCATAATAAAAGTCAATTACGCTTTCAAATAGTTGATGGGGTTCCACCCCTACGTAGAGGGGGGATAGACAACAATTACTATTTAGAAAGGAGGCCCAGTGGATCAGAAAATTGGATACTATGGTCCCAAAAGGTCTGAACAGGGACATCTCTTGGGGTAACTTTATTTGATTTCTAGATAGGCTTTGTTAGACATTGTAATCAGTGAATCCCAGGATTTCTGCAAACATTCTTAAATTATTGTCTTTGGATCAGATAAACACCTCTGTCGGTTTCTAGACTGCGATTCTGTGGTATCACACTATATATTACACAGATTGGGTTGTCTCTTATTCAGTATGGTGTTGCATCTACTAGTACTATATTTATTTATAGTCAGAATGATCGTACAGAAATAGGGTGGTAGGCCTGGGATTGGAGCCAGAGATCATAACTCCTGAGAGTAACTGTGATGGTTTATAGGACAATGTATCTCCAGATACTGACTTTAAATTAAGTTAAAACTTAAGGTGCTTATAGTTATTTTATCTGTTATTTATACATAAATTGAAACTATGGTATCCCATAACTTGGCATCTTTATGCTCTTTCAATACTTTATCCAGTTGTCTGGAAATATATACATTTTAATGATATAGGTTGCTTTGGAGTATCATTTTGTATATAATTTTGTATATCTTAAATGTGATACAATATTAACCCCTACTTTTTTCCATCATAGTTCTCAGATGGATACATTTTGTTTTTAAAAAAAAAGACATATTGGTGGTTTTGACACACTGTGTTGTTTGTTTAGTTTCAAAAGGGCCGCCTCATAATAATTTCTTTATTCAGTTTTTGCATTATTGTTCACTTTTACTTAATGGTCCTGTCGGACATAGATTAATTTTTACATATGAATGGTATAGCATTGGCATACTCTGGCTGCTTTTATATCCAGAATTGTTATGTTATTTCTCTTTTTTCCTTTTTCGAGTTTTCTTTTTTTCTCTTTCTTATTATATTTACTCTTTGCACGAGAGAATATTTTGTGTAGCATGTGTGGATGTCTGTGAGTCTTATCCATATCCATACTTAGGTTTACATTTTTTGTAGTGATGCATGACAATTAACCAATAGCTAGCCTTATATGATGTTTAAATTGCACCTGCACGCTATGGCTGGATATTCCTTGACAAAGGGGAGGAGTCCCCGAAGCGCGCATCGGAACCAGCTCAGACGCCAACACCTGTGCTGACCCGGCTACACGGCTATCACGACCCACCGGCTTTACCCACAGGAGCAAGATGGGACATTGGTACTAACAAGTACATTTCCACACTGAAGGGACAAGTCTTACGGTAAAGTCTTAAAACGCTGGCTAAACCAAAGTGTCAGGTAATATCGTGGCTAATGACTGGCTCTGCAATGTTGTGATCTTGCATGTAAAAGTTACCAATGCTACGCTGAATTGGTCTGTCCTGGTACAGATTTGGCACACATGGTTATTAACACACAGCTTTACCGTGAGTGAAGATACATAGAGTGTGAGGTTGTACTTATTACACGGACATATCTCGCTTGTGGATATATGACCAAGTATTCAATGTGTGGGCTACATAAATGTAATGCAAGCTACTTACTACAAGGATTTCACTTTGAACATTTTTTCATTTATTCCGTGAGCCGTAGAATACAAGGGTGATATTCAGTACGCTTCAAGTAATGTCTTATTATGGATTCAATGAATTCTCATGAGGACTTTTTTTGTTTAATATGCCTGATTAAAATAAATGTCTCTATTCTCAAAGGATTTATTTTCTATACAGCCTGAGTAATATTACATAACACCTCTTAGTTTGGTCAAGACATTTATTTTGTTTGCTGCCAATCAGAAAGGACATTGGTATCCACATCAGTGGAAAAGATATTTAAAGGCATATTTGGATTTCCTGTTATAAGTCAATCACGTACTTTTTCAATTTGGATACAATTTTTTTCAATATGGATTGTTCTTTTTGACGCAAGTGTTCTACAACATGAACATTTTTCATTTTTTTCTTTGTTTGCAGTTATATGAGATTCATTTACATAGTTATAGGAGATTACACTGCTTTTGTGACACATTACTTTGTTATTGCTGTTTGTGAAGCGATACAGATATAGTTGGGTTGTGTGACAGGTGTTACGTGTCTGTACTTACTGGGGACGCCCAGTAGGTATTTACTGCTCTTTTTTAGTTTAGAGCATTATTTATTTCTGTTTAGGATTGTTTGATGGGTGTATGGATGTGGTTGGTGGTTGGGGTTTGTGTGGTGATGAGTGAGCTTGCATCTTTTAGGCTATTCCATTCCTCTCTGATGCTATAATTTGTCTTCATAATAAATAAACATTTGTGTTGAATCAATTTCTAAGTCTCTGTGGCTGGGATTCTTTACATTTATATTATTAGAATCTTAGGCCAGACTCCATCCCGTGCCTGAGCAAGTATCTGATTGTAAGGTGGTGCGGTCACTATTTATTATTTTATACAATAAAAATAAATATTTTTGAAACAATACTTGTAAAATACTAAAAGTGGCAATAAAACAATGGATCTTCAGTTCCCAGTATGGAGTATGCCCATCATCAGTGTGCCCAGCATGCCAACATACAAATTGCAGTCAGATGGTTTAGTGGTGGTGAGGATGCAATAGGTTAATCTCACACATGTAAATTAGTATTTTCCTTACACAATGAACAAAGGGTTTAATTCCAAAATCCTTTACTACACACCTTAAGAGGTGTGAAAGGGCTTTTGCATCTGTCAGCTTTGGGTGACCTCCCAGTTTTTATTCTGAAAACAGGTACTTTACACACAACAAGACCTTTTTGGGAGCTTTTCTGTTGAAAAGACGTTTGCGGCTATGGGTTCTTAGATGCAAATCCATTTTGCATTGTAATAACACAAGAAACTTGACAAACAATTTGGGTGCAAAGAAAAAAAATCGATTTCAGAGGCAAATCACTGTTAGATTAGAATAATCAATTAATTAACATAGTAACATAGTAACATAGTAGATAAGGTTGAAAAAAGACTGAAGTCCATCGAGTTCAACCTATACAAATCTAAAATACTTACAAAAAGCTCCTGTTAAGCTTAAATAACCCCATTAAAATGTGACCCATTTAATACTAGCAATCATATCCATGAATTTTGTTTGTATACAGAAACTTATCCAGACTATTTTTAAATGTATCTATGGTATTGGCATTCACTACCTCCTTTGGTAATGAGTTCCACTATTTTATTGCTCTCACAGTGAAAAAATGTTTCCGTTGCAGGAGATTAAATCTCCTTTCCTCCAACCTTAAATTATGACCTCTTGTCAGAAACAATTTTCTTGGAATAAACAGAGCTTCTGCCATCTCTGTATATGGGCCTTGAATATATTTATATAAAGTAATCATGTCACCTCTCAAGCGCCTTTTTTCTAAAGAAAACAGACCCAGTTTGGCTAGCCTCTCCTCATAGGTTAATTTCTCCAATCCCCTTATTAGCTTTGTGGCCCTTCTCTGAACTTTTTCTAGTTCTGCAATATCTTTTTTAGCAATTGGTCCCCAGAACTGCACTCCAAACTCAAGGTGAGGTCTTACCAGGGCTTTATATAATGACAGAATTATGCTTTCCTCCCTTGAATCAATGCCTCTTTTAATACATGCTAGTATCTTATTAGCCTTTGAAGCCGCTGCCCTGCATTGTACACCCATCTTTAGCTTGTTATCTATTACTACTCCCAAATCCCTTTCCTTCTGTGTTTGGCTAAGTCTTGTCCCATTTAAAAAATACGTAGCCTGCTTATTTTTACTTCCAAAATGTAGAACCTTGCATTTTTCCGTATTAAATCTCATTTTCCATTCACTTGCCCATAGTTCTAGTTTTAGCAAATCCCTTTGTAAAGACAGTTCGTCCTGCTCTGACCTTATGACCTTACTTAACTTAGTATCATCTGCAAAAATAGAGATGTCGCTATTTAATCCTTGCTCCAAGTCATTTATAAAAATATTAAAAAGAACAGGGCCCAGTACTGATCCCTGGGGGACGCCACTGATTACCTTTGTCCAATCTGAGTATGATCCATTTACTACTATTCGTTGCTCCCTATCTTTTATCCAGTTATTTATCCATGAGCTAACATTTTCAGCTATTCCCAGTCCCTTAATTTTGTGCATTAATCTCTCATGTGGCACTGTATCAAATGCCTTTGCAAAATCTAAGTATATCACATCCACTGATTCCCCTTTATCTATATTTTTACTTACTTCCTCGTAGAATCTAATTAGATTAGTTTGACATGATCTATTTCTCCTAAAGCCATGCTGATTAGAACTCATAATCTGCTATCAATTTCATTGACTTCAAAGTTTCTCAATTATTTTTGAGTGTCTTTGTAACAAGGTAATTTAAAATACATACGGCTAGATTACGAGTTTTGTCGGTAAAAACCTGCGGAGCTAACGCTCTTTTTTTTTCCAGCGCTTACCTTAAACAACGCTGGTATTACAAGTTTTCTGAATGGCTGCGTTAGCCTCAGAAAAGTGAGGGTTGAGCAAAATTTAGCGCAACTTCTCACCTCAATACCAGCATTGCTTACGGTAGTGGTAAACTGAAAAAATGTGCTCGTGCACGATTTCCCCATAGGAAACAATGGGGCTGAGCTGGCTGAAAAAAAACAGTGTTTAGCTCCTAATGCAGCCCCATTGTTTCCTATGGGAAAATACTTTTTACGTCTACACCTAACACACTAACATGAACCCAGAGTCTAAACACCCCTAACCTTACACTTATTAACTCCTAATCTGCTGCCCCCGCTATCGCTGACACCTGCATTATACTATTAACCCCGAATCTGCTGCTCCGGACACCGCCACCACCTACATTATCCCTATGAACCCCTAATCTGCTGCCCCCAACATCGCCGACACCTATATTATATTTGTTAACCCCTAATCTGCCCCCCCAACGTCGCTGCCACCTACCTACACTTATTAACCCCTAATCTGCCGACCGGACATCGCCGCCACTATAATAAATGTATTAACCCCTAAACCACCGCACTCCCGCCTCGCAAACACTATAATAAATTTTATTAACCCCTATTCTGCCCTCCCTAACATCGCCGCCACCTTCCTACAATTATTAACCCCTAATCTGCCGCCCCCAATGTCACCGCTACTATAATAAAGTTATTAACCCCTAAACCTAAGTCTAACCCTAACCCTAACACCCCCCTAAGTTAAACATAATTTAAATAAATCTAAATAAATTTACTATAATTAAATAAATTATTCCTATTTAAAACTAAATACTTACCTATAAAATAAACCCTAATATAGCTACAATATAACTAATTGTAGCTATTTTAGGATTAATATTTATTTTACAGGCAACTTTGTATTTATTTTAACTAGGTACAATAGCTATTAAATAGTTAATAACTATTTAATAGCTACCTAGTTAAAATAATTACAAAATTACCTGTAAAATAAATCCTAACCTAAGTTACAAATACACCTAACACTACACTATCAATAAATTAATTAAATAAATTAACTACAATTATCTAAATTAAAATACAATTAAATAAACAAAACTATTTTACAAAAAAAACCAAACACTAAATTACAAAAAATAAAAAAATATTAAAAGAATTTTAATCTAATCACACCTAATCTAAGCCCCCTAATAAAATAAAAAAGCCCATCAAAATAATAAAATTCCCTACCCTATACTAAATTACAAAAGTAATCAGCTCTTTTACCAGCCCTTAAAAGGGCTTTTTGTGGGGCATTGCCCCAAAATAATCAGTTCTTTTACCTGTAAAATAAAATACAAGAACCCCCCGACATTACAACCCACCACCCACACACCCCTACTCTAAAACCCACCCGATCCCCCCTTAAAAAACCTAACACTACAGCATTGAAGATCACCCTACCTTGAGCCGTGTTCACCCAGCCAGGCACCGATGGGCCAGAAGAGGACATCCGGAGCGTCAGAAGTCTTCATCCGATTGGGGCAGAAGAGGTCCTCCATCCAGCAGAAGTCTTCATCCAAGCAGCGTCTTCTATCTTCATCCATTCCGGCGCGGAGCGGGTCCATCTTCAAGACATCCGACGCGAAGCATCCTCTTCTTCCCGACGACTAACGACGAATGAAGGTTCCTTTAAATGAAGTCATCCAAGATGGCGTCCCTCGAATTCCGATTGGCTGATAGGATTCTATCAGCCAATCAGAATTAAAGTAGAAAAAATCCGATTGGCTAATGTAATCAGCCAATCGGATTGAAGTTCAATCCGATTGGCTGATTGGATCAGATAATAGAATGCAAGGTCAATTGTATTGATTACATCAGCCAATCGGATTTTTCCTACCTTAATTCCGATTGGCTTATAGAATCCTATCAGCCAATCGGAATTCGAGGGACGCCATCTTGGATGACATCATTTAAAGGAAACTTCATTCATCGTTAGTCGTCGGGAAGAAGAGGATGCTCTGCGTCAGATGTCTTGAAGATGGACCTGCTCCACTCCGGATGGATGAAGATAGAAGATGCAGCTTGGATAAAGACTTCTGCTGGATGGAGGACCTCTTCTGCCCCGATCGGATGGAGACTTCTGCCGCTCCAGATGTCCTCTTCTGGCCCATCGGTGCCCGACTGGGTGAACACGGCTCAAGGTAGGGTGATCTTCAATGGGGTAGTGTTATTTTTTTTTAGGGGGGATCGGGTGGGTTTTAGAGTAGGGGTGTGTGGGTGGTGGGTTGTAATGTTGTGGGGGGGTCTTATAATTTATTTTACTGGTAAAAGAGCTGATTACTTTGGGGCAATGCCCCGCAAAGAGCCCTTTTAAGGGCTAGTAAAAGAGCTGAATACTTTTGCAATTTAGTATAGGGTAGGGAATTTTATTATTTTGGAGGGCTTTTTTATTTTATTAGGGGGCTTAGATTAGGTGTAATTAGATTAAAATTCTTGTAATATTTTTTTATTTTTTGTAATTTAGTGTTTGTTTTTTTTGTAATATAGTTTAGTTTATTTAATTGTATTTTAGTTTAGATAATTGTAGTTAATTTATTTAATTAATTTATTTTAAAGGTAATTTTGTAATTATTTTAACTAGGTAGCTATTAAATAGTTATTAACTATTTAATAGCTATTGTACCTAATTAAAATAAATACAAAGTTGCCTGTAAAATAAAAATAAATCCTAAAATAGCTACAATGTAACTATTAGTTATATTGTAGCTATATTAGGGTTTATTTTATAGGTAAGTATTTAGTTTTAAATTGGGTTAATTTATTAAATTGTAGTAATTTTAGTTCGTTTTATTTAAATTATATTTGATTTAGGGGGGTGTTAGGGTTAGGGTTAGACTTAGGTTTAGGGGTTAATAACTTTATTATAGTAGCGGCGATGTTGGGGGTGTGAGATTAGGGGTTAATAATTGTACGTAGGTGGCGGCGACGTTGGAGGGGGCAGATTAGGGGTTAATAAAATTTATTATAGTGTTTGCGAGGCCGGAGTTTGGCGGTTTATGGGTTAATACATTTATTATAGTGGCGGCGATGTCCGGTCGGGGTTAATAAGTGTAGGTAGGTGGCGGCGACGTTGGGGGGGGGGGGGCAAATTAGGGGTTAATAAATGTAATGTAGGTGTCGGCGATGTTAGGGGCAGCAGAATAGGGGTTCATAGCTATAATGTAGGTGGCGGCGGTGTCCGGCCGGCAGATTAGGGGTTAAATAGTTTTATTATAGGGTTTGCGATGTGGGGGGGCCCCGGTTTAGGGGTTAATAGATAGTTTATGGGTGTTAGTGTACTTTGTAGCACTTTAGTTAAGAGTTTTATGTTCCAGCGTTAGCCCATAAAACTCTTAACTACTGACTTTTTTATGCGGTAGGAGTCTTGGAGGTAGAGGCTGTACCGCTCACTTCTTCCAAGACTCGTAATACCAGCGTTAGGCAAACCCCATTAAAAAGATAGGATACGCAATTGACGTAAGGGGATTTGCGGTAGCCAAAAGTTGCGGAAGAAAAGTGAGCGGTGAGCCTCTACCTGCCATACTCGTAATACCAGCGGACGTTAAAAAGCAGCGTTAGGACCCCTTAATGCTGTTTTTTAAGGCTAACGCAGAATTCGTGATCTAGGCGATAGTCACCTCCAGCCATTAGATAAACAAGATTTTGACAATTATTTTAAATGACAAGTCTTGTAGGTATAGGTGTACCGCACACCTTTTTGGACGTCATGCAACGTCAGTACCGCACTTTTTAAAAAAGTCCTTTTTCAATGGGACTTCCATAGCGCCGGTATTACGAGTTTGCCTGGGAGGCCAAAAAGTGAGCGGTACACTCTATACTGACAAGATCCGTACCGCCATCTAAAGTCAGTAGTTTTGAGTTTTACATTACCAAGCTGTACCAATAAACTCATAACAAAAGTGTTAAAAAGTACACTAACACCCATAAACTACCTATTAACCCCAAAACAGAGGCCCTTCCGCATCTCAAACACTATAATAAATGTATTAACCCCTAATATGCTGCTCCGGACATCGCCACCACAAAAAAAATTTATTAACCCCTATTCCACCATTCCCCGACATCGTCGCCACTATAATAAACCTATTAACCCCTCACCTGCTGCCCTCCCACATCACAAACACTATTTAAAGATTATTAACCCCTAATCTGCCGCTCCAGGAAAATGCTGCCACTAAAAAAATGATTAACCCCTATTCCGCCGGTCCCCAACATCGTCGCCACTCAACAGTGGATTAGCCAATAGGATGAAAACTCAATCCTATTGGCTGATTGCAACAGCCAATAGGATTTTTTCCCCTTTAATTTCTATTGGCTGACAGAATTCTTACAGCCAATAGGAATGTAAGGGACGCCATCTTGGATGGCATCACTTAAAGGGAACCTTCAGTTTACAGCGACGTCCATAAGAAGAGAATGCTCCGCGAAGGATGTCTTGAAGATGGACTCCACAGCGGATGGATGAAGATAGAAAATGCCGTCTGGATGAAGACTTCTTCTTGCTTGGATGAGGACTTTGCTGACTGGATGAAGATCGAAGAGGCCGCATGGATGAAGACTTCTTGCCACTTAGATTAGGACTTTGCCGGCTGAATGAGGATGGATGTCGGGACTTCGATAACTGTAAGTGGATGGTCGGGAGTTAGTGTTAGGTTTTGTTAAGGGTTTTTTGGGTGGGTTTTTTATTTAGGTTAGGATTTTGGGCAATTTAAAAGAGCTAAATGCCCTTTTAAGGGCAATGCCCATCCAAAGTCCCTTTTCAGGACAATGTTTAGCTTAGGTTTATTTAGATAGGTTTTTATTTGGGGGGTTTGGTTGGGTGGGTGGTGGGTTTCACTATTGGGGGTGTTTGTATTTTTTATTACAGGTAAAAGAGCTGATTTCTTTGGGGCAATGCCCCGCGAAAGGCCCTTTTAAGGGCCATTGGCAGTTTAGTGTAGGCTAAGGGTTTTTTTTTATTTTGGGGGGGCTTTTTATTGTGATAGGGCTATTAGATTAGAAGTAATTCGTTTTTATTTTTGATAATTTTGTTTTTTATTTTTTGTAATTTAGTGTTTATTTTTTTTGTAAGTTAGAAAATTGTATTTTAATAATTTAATTTATTTTATTTTATTGTAATGTTAGTTTTTAGTGTAAGGCAGGTTAGGTTTTATTTTACAGGTAACCCAGGTAACTTTGTATTTATTTTAACTAGGTAGCTAGTAAATATTCAGGAAACAGACAAGGAATCCAGCGACCTCCGGTAAAAAAATAGTGATACTTTATTTTGTAAATTGAAAAACACATTTATAAAAAAAATGGGGGTAAAAAGAAAAAATAAAGAAAAATACGCTGTGACCATCAGCTGCCAGTCGGTCTTAGGGTTTCGGCTGGATTGTTAGCCTTAATCATAGACCTATAGGGATATCCGGTATTCACTCTTAAGTAGCCACCTTAATAGAACTCAAGGGTGAACAGCTGACGGTCACTGCGTGGCTAATTAGCCCTACTTGACTAGGTATATCAACTTCATGTAATGAACTATTATAACATATCATACATAAACAGCACAATATAAGGAATGAAAATTTAAAATCAAATACTAACTGGCACGTAACAGCAGCAATTATTGTCTTTAGCTGATGTAAATGAAAAGAAAAGAAAAAGTAAGGTGACATATGACATTCATAATAAAAACATTCGTAATAAAATAACTGTCATAGAATCCTCCCCTTTCCCATTAGGATGGAGAACAAATAGGTTTAGATTATGTATCTATATATATAGAGAAAATTCAATTAACTTACTATATACCTATAATTACACTTAACAAATGAAAGTGTTCTTGTAATCCATCAACAAGGGATTATGGTCTAGACTGATGTGAAAACAAGGATTCATGCAGAAATCTCATGTTCATTCACTTACTATAGCTTTACTTTCATTGGACTCATCTATGTTGCCAATAGATGATATCCCCAGCTGCATTAAAGCCCTTGGGGTGTCTGGTTTGCAGGGTGAATATCCAGAACACTTCTCTATACAAGAGTCTATGCATTCTGTCACCCCCCGGGGGTATGCAATATTCTTTCAATCACCTGCCACCTAAAGCTAATAACCAATTTGTTGTGCTCAAAAATAAAATGATGTGCCAGATCAGACACATCAATTTCCTTATCAATGTTATAAAGGTGTTCTCTAATACGTGTGCGTGCCTCACGTGATGTGCACCCTACGTATTGTTTATTGCATTGGACACATTCCACTAAGTAAATTACATATTTAGTGTGACAATTGGTACAACTCGATGAGAGAAAAACCCTCTGTGTAATTTTAGACTGGAAACTATCAGTAACTTTTGTATGGCTACAAGCTATACAGCTTGAAAAGTGACACTTATAGTGTCCCTTTATTTGTAGCCGACTGCTGCCTGACACTGTAGTATTTTTCTTCAGCATGCTGGGAGCTACCATATTACCTATTGTACGTCCCTTTTTGGAGATAAAATGTATGCCATCCTTTGTCAAATCTTTGAGGCTATAGTCACCAGTTAAAACAAGGAGATGTTTATTGATAATGCCACAAATCTCTCTAAACTAGGGACTGTAAGTTGTTATAAAATTGGGTTTCAGTTTATCAAACTCTGTATCGATCTGATTCCTACCATGCTGTAACATATTCCCCCTATCTAGTCTGTTAACTTCTAAAAAGGCTCTATTCATCACCTTCTTAGAATGACCTCTTTCTTGAAGCTGTTGTTTTCAGATTATTTAAAGAAATCACTGTCGAAAGAGCAATTTCTTTTGAGCCTTATAAATTGTCCCTTGGCCACCCCAAATCCTGTATGTTTTGGGTGACAGGACCTCGCATGAAGAATTGTGTTTGATGTGATTGGTTTTCTATACAGTGTAGTTGTAACACGTAATAAAGTGGGTTCACCTATCAAATATAGGTCCAAATAAGAAATCTAATTTTATCAAAGGTAGATGTAAACTGTAAATTTACATGGTTGCTGTTCAAGTAAACAATGAAGTCCTCCATTTCATGTTCAGTTCCTAACCATACAAAAAGAAGATTGTCTATATATCTTTTATATGATCGTATATAATTCTTATTGGGATTTTGTTCTCCAAAGACGTGGGACCTGTCCCACCAGCCCATGAACAGATTTGCATAGGCAGGGGCAAATTTGGTCCCACGTCTTTGGAGAAAAAAATAATCACGGAATTTAAAATAATTATGAACCAAAAGAAAATCCAAAGTTTTCAAAATATACTTTTTCAGTTTGGAATCATAATTACTATACAGATCAAGAGAATATTTGACCACTTCTAAACCAAAATGGTGTGGAATTCAGGAATAAAGCCCAACAACATCTACTGTCAACCAAGAGCATTTACTGTTCCATGTTATCTGTTGTAAGCAAGTTAATAAGTGTGTTGTATCTTTAAGGAAATACAGTGATTGCTGGACAATGGGTTGCAGCAGTGACTCAACCCAACCTGACATTCTCTCAAAAAGAGAGCCTATTCCAGATATTATCGGCCTTCCCCTCACCTCCTCCAAGGAATTATGAACCTTGGGGAGGTGATGGAAGATTGGAATGACAGGTGAATTGACATAAAGATAGTCAAAAGTATCTTGGTCAATAATGTCTTCCTGCAATCCATCACCCTGCAAATCTAGAAACTGTAGTTTAAAAGTACTCGTGGGCTCAGCCAGAAGAAGCCCAATGCTTTGTGGGTGAAACGCGCGTAAGTTAATAACTGTTGCCACATAGAATATATAAGTGTAACTGTTCTTTGTTATAATTTGATTGCAGGATTGCAGATAAATAATTTAAACAACAATCCCTGTTATCTGTCTGTGTTTCTCCAAGGAAGTACTAACCCTGGTTTATTTATTTGTATCTATCCCATTGTGCTGGTCTAAGAGTTACTAGCTTTCTTTTTATACTATAACCAAATTCTTTAACTCTCCATGCACAGGTAAAGGGTATGCGATTGGGGGATGTCCCATTAATCCTTTTATTTTTGGGAGAAAATATATATCAATGTAGTGCTGATATATAATAAATATATATATATATATATATATATATATATATATATATGTTAAAATATATATATATATATATATATATATATATATATATATATATATATATATATATATATATATATGTTAATATCATCAAATATATGCTATATGTTAAAAATCGGCTTGTAGAGGAAAAAATAGAAATAATATGAATATTTCAATATAATATTGTTAATTATAGATACAGTGTTTATGAGAGAAACAATATTCTGAGCACAGTGAAGGTGCCAGAGTATAATAGTGGGTGGGGGGTAGGAGTATACATGAGATAAATATGCAACATAGGCGCAAGACTTAATATTAAGTAGGTATGACTAGAATGGGTTATTGTATAGATAACAGGTTTGAAAAAAAATCTCCACATAGATCCTATACCTATTATAAATAGGAGGGTACTATTGTTACTGGGGTTTTTCTTAACCGATTAACAATGAGTATGACCATATTAATATTGGTATTCCACTAGTTATAGTGAGCAGAAGAAAAAAAAAATTAACCTGCAACACAGAGCTGTTATGAACCACATAACATTCACATTTCAGAGGTACATAGGTTAGCATATATAGTAGTGTAATAGATAGAAGAATAACCATGGAAGTGAAAGCCACCCTTGGACCTGTGAGTAACTAGGCTGACCAAATTAATACCCTTACTCAAAAAGAGATACGTACTGGGTAACTTAGGTAATAACAGTACTAAGGGCTCCATGTACTAAGCAGTCAGCGAGCTACCCGCAACAAATCTCGCGTCAAAACTCGCAAACTGATATGTACAAAGCCGTCAATTATGTTAAAACTCGCATCTTTAAAATTGCGAGCGTACTTATCCGCCAAACCTCGCTACCTCTCCATTTTTTACTGTAATTAGACACATTTGACCACCAACTCGCCAAAAACGAATGTACTAAAAAATCTATTTGTACGCTCGCGTCAATCTCCGCCCCCACCTCGTTATTTTTGCCTCGCCACCTTTTAGGTGGCGGGCAAGGTACAAAACAATAGGAAAGCCACTCTAGACGCCAGTCTATACATATATAAAAGGCAGTAATATCATCATTGTACTTACATTGTTCATTTCAGCAGCTATGGAGAGAATTCTGTTTTTGTTTATTCTCCGTTTGATGCAAATCCGGGCTAGAAGACAGAATACTGGAAATGTAGCTAATCCTATCGTTAGAAGAAGGAGAGTTCGTGTCCCCCGTGTATTCCTTCCACGGGTTGGTTTGCACGGCCTTTCTGAACGAGAGATCATACAAAGATTCCGGCTTGATCGTGAATCGATATTACACCTGTATCGAGAGATTGAAGATCATTTGGAGCCGATGACTGCTCGTTCACAAGCTATTCCGGGACTTCTGAAACTATTAGCTGCATTGCATTTTTTTGGAACAGGCTCCTTTCAGGCAGTTTCTAGCGTCATTATTGGAATGAGTCAATCTGCTTTTTCACGCCACTTATCCAAAGTAATAGGGGCTATGATGGTTATTTTTCATCGATATGTTTGTTTGCCATCTACCCCTGAAGAATGGCAATCTATCAAGTCAAATTTCTATAGGATGGCTGGGATGCCCAATGTCCTAGGTGCCATAGACTGTACCCATGTTGCTGTAAGACCACTTCAAGCTCGTGAGGAGATCTATAGGAATAGAAAGCATTTCCATTCCTTGAATGTCCAGATGGTCTGTGACCCCAACATGAGGATTATCAGTGTCCGTTCTAACTTTCCTGGCTCCTGTCATGATTCTTACATCTTAAGGCAGACTGGGTTATACCGGAAGTTCGAGGACGGAAATATGCCTGACGGATGGCTTCTAGGTAAGCATAACTGGCGTCTAATTTGTCTCTCATTTCAATGTACAAAAATTGCGCCCAATTTGTCGACTGTAATCTGTATAGTTTAAATTTGTATTGTATAGTTCTGAATCTTTATAATTATTCTTATATTAATATTTATATTTATTATATCCTCTATTAGGAGATGGAGGGTACTCATGTACAGAATGGCTGTTGACTCCCTATAACAACCCACAGACCAGAAGTCAAGTACGTTTCAATGAAGCTCACCGATCTACCAGGGGGATTATTGAGAGGACTTTCGGTATTTTGAAAATGCGGTTTCGACGTCAAATTTATCAATATTCCGCCACTGCTCGCGGCGGGCTAGACGTGTCTATTTATTGTGGGATTATTAGTACATAGCTACAGCGGACACCATTTCGCCCGCGGCGAGTAACAGCGAGTTTAGCCGCGTCTAAAATGACGGATGAATTGACGGCTTAGTACATGGAGCCCTAAGTGAATAAAAATGTAGCATTATAGCCATGTCATCTAGTTAAGCTCTTATACATCTAAACAATGCATGTTCTATGTTTATTAAGAAGTGATGGCAAAATAGGTTATGTAATTCTAAAATATATTAGGTATAGCATAAAGACTTCAAGGAGGGAACTTATCAAAGCATACGGAATATATACTGTTGTGAATTCAGTATACAGTGATAAATTACTCAGGCTGTTGCCTGCGATCATGGCCGCCAACCACAGGACTCAAGTTAAGCCAGGATTACCATAAAGTATATTACATAGTAACATAAATATTGTAATATAGATCATCCTATATGAGGGGAATGCTAGGGGGGATAGGGAAACAAATGAAATATAATTTCCAAGGATACAGTTTCCTGTGCTTAACCTATAAATGTGGTATGGGGGGGGAAATTGGCGAATATGTACTATAAGACCTCCCATAAATGTAAACATCATAACTTAGAATACAATGTACATACTAGGAGTATGTTTAAAATGTAAATTTAAGAAAGGGACAGCACATTAGGGAGACCACTGAAATAAATATATGCAGGAATTAAACACACCCTCAGCTATCAGGAAATGTACATACCCTGCCTAATTGAAATCCTCAAGGTGTAGATACAATCATACAGGTTACTTAAAATTATAAGTCCGTCGTAAGGGTACGGGCCCTATACCCCACAACAGAAACAGAGTTCTCACCTGTAGCTGATAGTAAATAGTAACTGTCGTATTGCGTTGCATATAACCAGTGGGAGGATACTGTCCCCCTCTTAACTGAGTAAGACAACAGACAAAGAGTTCCCAATAAATATATACAAATTATAGGAAACATGGCTTAAAGTAAACTAGTTTGGAGCAGATCACATACGTCAATTGCATATGGCAAACTGAAACTAATCCTTGACTCCCTTCTAGTGGTCGCAGTTGGTATTTACATTATTATTATTAGATATTTTAGTTTAAATCCCTAGCCTGTCTTAGGTAAATATAGGTAAAGATCTCAGTTGATGTCTAGCAAATGTCCACTTCTCATTAGTCACTCTTGGGGGGAGGGTGTCACAATCACGCTCCTCTTCCGGTTCTTCTGGCTTCGTTGTCCTGTGTGTAGCGTTGCTTAGCAACGCTACGCACATTCTGAGCCGTCCTCCTCTGCTGACGTCTGCGGCCTGATCTTCCGGTGCCCGTTTGTTTTCTCCTGTGGCTTGTGAGTACCCTTTTTCATTTTGTCTACAGATTTACCCTAACCTGCCTGATTACAAGTTGACATTCTTTGCTGAACCGACTACTCTCTTGCTTAACCCTGAACTGCCTGATTACTAGTTGCCAAACTCTGCTGGACTGACTGCTCTCTTGCTTAACCCTGAACTGCCTGATTACAAGTTGCCAAACACTGCTGAATTGACTACTCTCTTGTTTAACCCTGAACTGCCTGATTACAAGTTGCCAAACTCTGCTGAACTGACTACTCTATTGGTTAACCCTAAACTGCCTGATTACAAGTTGCCAAACACTGCTGAACTGACTACTCTCTTGCTTAAACCTGGACTGCCTGATTACAAGTTGCCAAACACTGCTGAACTAACTACTCTCTTGCTTAACCCTGAACTGCCTGATTACAAGTTGCCAAACTCTGCTGAACTGACTAATCTATTTGTTAACCCTAAACTGCCTGATTACAAGTTGCCAAACACTGCTGAACTGACTACTCTCTTGCTTAAACCTGAACTGCCTGATTACAAGTTGCCAAACACTGCTGAACTAACTACTCTCTTGCTTAACAATGAACTGCCTGATTACAAGTTGCCAAACTCTGCTGAACTAACTTCGCCTTCCTGGTCCCACTACTCCTACTATCAAGAGACCCAGTACTACTATTCAGAACCACAAGAACCTCTTTACCCTCTGTGTGAGTACATTGTTATATAGAAGTTGTTGTGGGGTCACGTCCTGGGTTATACTCAGTGTGCTAGAGTGTTATTTGAGTTCACTCTAGCATTTGGGTCTGATTCCGGACCTTACCCAACCTGACATAACAAACGGGCCATAAATATGGACCTCACTGAGTTATCCAGGGCCGTGAGCCTCCAAGGACAACTCCTTGGGACACATGCTGCACACCTGCAGTCACTAGATTCTAAACTTGACCAGATTACCACTATGTTGCATAACCTCTCCGCTCCTCCTCAGACTACCTCTCCCCCTGCCGCTGACGCAGCCAGTTCTACTGCTGTCTATAATCCTCCACAACCTGTGGGACATCTGTCTCCTAGAATCCCATTGCCTGATAAGTATGATGGTAACCCTGAGGACTGCCGTGGATTTCTTAACCAGTGTCAATTACACTTCAGAAACAACCCTCAGGTGTTTTACAATTCTTCTACAAATATCACCTTTTTGATATCCCTCATGAAGGGTAAGGCTTTGGCTTGGGTGTCACCTTTCCTGGAAAAGAATGACCCCTTGCTTCATGATGTGGACCCCTTTGTATCTGCCTTTTCTTCGGTTTTTGATAAACCGGGTAGATCTGCCGCAGCTGAAGCTGGGTTGTTGGACTTAAGACAGGGCACCCTTTCAGTAGCTCAATACACTATAGAATTCTGGACTTTAGCCGCAGAAATCACATGGAACCATGGGGCCCTGCGGGCAGCTTTTCGCAGAGGTCATTGCAAATGGTTAAAGGACAAGCTAGTATTTTGTGATCTACCAGAATCCTTAGAAGACCTTATCAACTTATGTATTAAACTTGAAACCTGGTACTCTGAGAGACTTCAGGAAAGAGAACGGAATAGAAGAACATATCCTAGATCTACATTCCATCCTCAGTCTCGTTCTCCTGGTCAGTCTACTACCAACTCTAATTCTTCTGAACCCGTAGAACCCATGGAAGTAGGAGCAATCAGGTTATCTGAAGCAGAACGCCTCAGAAGGCTTACTCTGGGACTGTGTCTATACTGTGGTACTAAAGGTCATTTGTTAAGAGACTGCCCTATCAGGCTAGTAAAAGCCAAGGCTTAACTACTGATCAAGGGACAGAGTTAAGCCAGAAGCCATTGACTTCCCTCAATCCCAAGCTTTTTGTTCCTGTTACTCTCACTGTTGGGAGTTCCAAGATCCAGACCCAAGCTCTCATAGACTCAGGAGCTGCTGGTATGTTTACGGATTCAAGATATGTCGACTCTCTTCAGATTCCTCTTCTCACCAAGATTCAATTAATTAAGGTTACCACGGTCAGTGGTCAACCTATGGGCAATGGATATATTCAATACTTCACTATACCTCTTAACATGTCAATTGGAGTTCTCCACTCAGAAAATATCAGCTTTGATGTCATCACTTCTCCACAGTTTCCATTGATATTAGGACTACCATGGTTGCAGCTCCATGATCCGGTTTTATCCTGGTGCAAAGGGGAACTCATAGCTTGGGGTCCTACTTGTTTCAACCAGTGTCTGCACTGCCCCTCCAAATCCTCCAGTTCAGTCATGGCTCTTGTTGACATCCCAGAGGCGTTACCAAAGCAGTATCATGAATATTGTAACGTGTTTTCTAAGAAAGAGGCTGAAACATTACCACCGCATCGGACATTTGACTGTCCTATTGATCTATTATCTGGAGCTCCTCTGCCCAAAGGTAAAACCTATCCCCTTTCTCGTCAAGAGAATATTTCTCTGGAAGGATACATTAAGGATAACTTACCAGAGGTTTTATTCATCCTTCATCTTCACCAATAGGTGCAGGCATTTTCTTCATTTGTAAAAAGGATGGAGGTCTTCGACCCTGTATCGACTATCGAGCTTTAAACTAAATCACTGTGAAGAACAGTTATCCCCTTCCGCTTATCCCTGAGCTTTTTGATCGGCTTCAAGGAGCCTCTATATTCTCCAAGTTGGATCTTCATGGGGCCTATAATTTGGTTAGAATTCATAAGGGGGACAAATGTAAGACTGCATTCAAGACCAGATTCAGCCACTATGAGTATCTCGTTATGCCTTTTGGATTGCGCAACGCACCAGCTGTGTTCCAACACTTTGTTAATGAGATTTTCCGAGACTACTTAAATCACTTCGTTATCATCTATCTTGACGACATACCAATTTATTCCAAAGACCCTCAAGATCATATCCATCATGTAAGATTGGTACTCCAGAGATTACGTGAAAATTCCCTCTTCGCCAAGCTGGAGAAATGTTCTTTCCACCAAACTTCTATTCAATTCTTTTGTTATATTATATCTAAATCTGGTTTTGACATGGATTCAGATATACTATCAGCAATCAAAGACTGGCCTAGACCTACCACCCTCAAGTCCCTACAAAGGTTTATTGGCTTTGCCAACTATTATTGAAAGTTTATACGAGACTTCGCCAATATTGCTTCTCCTCTCACTTCCCTTACCAAGAGGGGACAAAACTGCAGAGAATGGCCTAGTACTGCAATTCATTCCATTCCTGAGCTCCAATTCATCCTTGAGGTGGATGCCTCTTCTATTGCTGCAGGAGCAGTACTCTCCCAACGTAACCCAACCACAAGCAAGATACATCCTGTGGGGTTCTTTTCTAAGAAATTCAATCCAGCCGAATTAAATTATGATGTAGGTAACAAGGAGTTACTGGCCATAAAACTGGCCTTAGATGAATGGAGACATTGGCTTGAGGGTACTAGCCAGCCATTTCTGATTCTAACCGACCACAAGAATCTCTTGTACCTCCATACGGCTAAATGCCTCAACTCCCGTCAGGCCCGGTGGGCTTTGTTCTTTTCTAGGTTTATTTTCATACTTTCCTATGTTCCGGGTACCAAGAACTCAAAAGCAGACGCCCTGTCCAGGCAGTACCAATCCACCAATTCTACTCTACCGGATTCTGATCCTATACTACGTCCAGTCAGTGTTTTGGCACAAGTATCCTCTTTCCCTATGCAGCTCAAGATCTAGTACCGTCTTCCTACATTCTTCCTCCGGGGATTCTGTATGTACCACATAAATTCCGTCAGAAACTTCTAAGATGGGCTCATGACAGTCTACTGGTAGGTCATCCTGGAAAAAACAATACCATGTGGAGACTCAAACAACAAGTTTGTTGGCCCTCTTTGAGGAAAGACGTAAAGGATTACATTGCCGCTTGTAACTCTTGTGCTACCAATAAACACTCTTCTCGACTACCGATAGGTCTATTACAACCACTTCCTGTACCACACTACCCTTGGTCCCACATTTCCATGGACTTTATCACTGATCTTCCTGTTTCTGCTGGAAACAAGAACATATGGGTAGTGGTAGACAGGTTCTCCAAGTCAGCACATTTCATTCCTTTACCAGGACTGCCTTCTCCTCGCAGACTCTCTGACCTTTTCATTCTACATATCACCAGATTACATTGATTTCCTTTGGACATAGTCTCGGATCGGGGAGTTCAGTTTGTCTCAAGGTTTTGGAGGTCTCTTTGCAAACAGTTTGGTATCAACATCTCTCTTTCAACGGCACACCATCCTCTGTCCAATGGACAAACCGAACGTGTGAATAAATCCTTGGAATCCTTCCTCAGGCACTATGTAAACCATCAACACTCCAACTGGTCCCAGCTTCTTCCTATTGCAGAATTAGCCCACAATTCCCGCTTGAATTCCTCTTTACGGACTTCTCCTTTCAAAGCAGCCTATGGTTTTGAACCCAGAACTTTTCCCATGACTGCAAATATTACTGAAGTTCCTGGAGCAGATCGCACTGTGAAAGACCTCTGTAAACATTGGCATCGTATCCGCCAGATACTGCTCTCAACCTCCAGTAGATTCAAAAGATTTGCTGATCCCAAACGCTGTAAAGCTGTCTCATATCGCACTGGAGACAAAGTGTGGCTATCCACCAAATTTATTCGCCTAAAACAACCCTGTACAAAATTGGGTACCAGATTCATTGGTCCTTTTCGAGTCATTTCCAAGGTTTGTTGCCTCCTCCAAAGAGCGCACTCCGGGCGCTCAAAGCCTGTTCAAACATCTGAAGATCAGTTTTTCAAACCAGTGTTCCATTTGAAGCCCTGATACATTCAGAACAGTTGCCTGAGATTGGGGACCCATAGAAGATTCCACTGTAGGCATAACAAGAGTTGAAATACAAAGATCGGTTTGGTTTGGAGGTTCCTGATAATGCCCAGCAGCTTGTAATGGACTGGCTGATGGGTAGACTACCTCCGGGTAAGATATGACCTCTCCTTCAGAGTCAAGGAATTCATTATCTGTGTCATATATATCCAATTCAACCATCTTATCCAATTCTTTCTCAGTCAATGAGTAGCTGGGTGAAGGTGGTGAAGGGAGGTGTGGATCTTTAGATTTGGCAGAGTCTGATTCAGCTGGAAGGTTTGTCACTTTTATATTCGTTAGAAAGATCTCCAGCCAGGGCAGAGACAAGGTAATGTGCAGGATTTCCAGGAGGTATTTTTGCAGAGCTCCCCAATGTGGTAGATGCAGAAACAGAGGCAGTGGCATGGGTAGTGGATGTAGTTGAAGTTTTACTGCCAACAACCATCTGTTTCAAATCAGGTACCATTTCTTGAAGTGTGTTAGAAATGGTTGCTTGGAGAATAGATGTATTCTCAGTATCTGGGTCCTCTCCAGGGGTATCTTTAAGTTTGCTAGTGGAAGTATCATTTGTTCCCTTAGCATCAGAGTCTATTTAGACTTGACTGTATCTCGATGATCCTCTAGGGGGTCTTACTGGACACCCTGGGATGCGGTGATCAGTTCCCCCACAATAGAAACAGAGGTTAAGTTGTCTTCACCGAGTCTTTTCCTCTTAAGAGTGCTTTACGACCTTTTCTTGATCGGGAGGTAACTTCAGACAAGTTTTCAGTTGGGAGAGATAATATTTCCACCAGCTCCATGAAGTTAATCAGTATGCCCTTAATAAACTTTAACACTGAATCCAATACAGCAATAATCCCAGAGGGCTCTCTTTTATGGTCTTCACATTCTGTCATGTTCTGTCTCAGGATGTTTTGTGAGAGCCTCATTGTCTGGAACAGTTGCTTTAAATGAAGATTAGTAGAAGCCATATAGATTGAAATGATAACAGATTTATTTAAACAACAAAATACTTTGAACAATTAACTGCAGGGTATTTTAAATGTGCTACTCAGGTATGTTAAGTCCACATACGGCAGGAGTGGAAATAAACAAACAAAGTAAGCAGAGATGCAGATTCAAAAGGAAAATCTTTCTCCTGGTAATAACTGAATTACAGGATTTGCTCAATGCAGGAAAACAAACTTGTAAACAGGTAGCAGGTAAAGTCTTTCTCCTTGTAATAATTGAAGAAGAGCAGGATTTGCACAAAGCAGGGATCAAACTTGTAAACAGGTAGCAGGCAAAGTCTTTCTCCTGGTAATAACTGAAGTGCAGGATTTACACAGAGCAAGGAACAAACTTGTAAACACGTAGCAGGTAAAGTCTTTGTCCTGGAAATAACTGATGTGCAGGAATTGCACAAAGCAGGTAGCAAACTTGTAAACAGGTGCAGGGGTGAAGTCTTCCTTCAAATAAGTACAGAAATACAAGAACCAGGTTCTGACTTGTGACAAAACATAACCAATGTGAAGATAAAATGCAGTCTAAGAGCCATCCTTAAATAGGGAGGTTTTGCACATGATTGGTTCTGAGTAATTCCAAAATTAAGAGCACCTGTGTAATTGCACATGTATAATTACAAGTAAGACAAATAGTAATTTATCAGATCTTTTAAGTTCCATGCTATTGCTAGAACTGGCTGTGGCTCAACACGCAAGCAAACCAACTGGCAAGCACAGAGCCACAGGTTCACATCCCCACACAGCCCTTTCTAGCAGAATGCCTACCAGACCTTTTTTTCTTTTTAGTCTGGAGGCTTTGTTCATGACACTCTGTGTCGTTTAGCTAATGGACATATGCGGTCTGTGTAGGATGTTCAAACTGTCCACTTTCCATCAGGGTATCTCAATATATTTAGCGACATCCATTTGCGTATGTATTTTGTCCAGGATCAAGAAAATAAGCCTTTAAAAAATTGTATTATAGCCAGGAGCTCTCCTCAGATGCATCTTGTTGCTCCGGCTGTTCCAGTCTAACTTTTTGATTTTTAATATGTCAATATCTGCTTTTACCACTGTAACTGTTTCACTTAATATGTAATATAATTTGCATAATCCTTGTTTAATGAATGTATTAAGTTCACTTTGTAAATAAATAACTTTAGCTCTTATTATTTCCAGTTTATTAATTTTGCCTCCATCTTTTGGAAATCATCTGTTGTTAGATTTTCAAGTCTTCTTCTAATGAAGGTCTGGTCTGATTTAGCTCAGATTGTTTTGAGTAAAGTGTTTCCATTTTCCTAAGCTATCTATTAGCAAATGGAAGCAAGAGAAACTGATCCCTATATACACTTAGAATTCTTAATCAGACAGTGTATATGGTTTGAAGGAGTTAGAATGATAATTTACATGGACAATGTGGCAAATAATGTCAAAAGACAAAAAAATTTAGTGCTGCAACAAAGATTATTTTCATAATCGATTAATCAGCTGATTATTTTTTCGATTAATTGACAAATCAGATTTTAAAAAAAACAATAATGTTTTACTATATTTAAAATAAAATCCACATACTGAGTGTTACAAATATAAACTTCAGACTAAAACTTTACATTAATACAATTGTTTGTCCAATTTTTAAACAGCAGAGCAATTTTTTAAGTGTAAATAATAAGCTTGACACAAAGTGCTAAGGATTATATATCAATAACAGGACAAAACCTTACACATGTATCTATACAGTACATATAATCAGCAATAGTAAGCAATCAGCTGAGGAATCTATTGGTGCTCTAAAAAAATAACCGATAATAATAATAATAATGAGCTAATAATTATGCTAACAGATAATAGTGCACATCAAATCAAACAACTTCCATCAATCTAGGGCTATGTGTAAATAACAACCTCAGCACTAGGGATGGGCAAATGTGTTTATATTCAAATTTGAATGTTAGAACAAATATTATTGTAGAAATTTGATTTACATAATAGAATGTTAAGAACGAATATTCTTAAAAATTCTATTATCATATGTTATTTACAGTTTTCAAATGTCACTTTCGAATTCGAATGTGACATTCGAATGTGACATTTAAATTCAAATGGGACATTTGAATGTGAATGTAACATTCAAATTTGAATATTATATTTATAAAACACATTATTAGACTAGAAATACTATTTCAAACTCAAATGTGACATTCGAATCTGAATGTCACATTCAAATTCAAATATTACATTTATAAAACCCAGTATTAAACTAGAAATACTATTTTGAATTTGAATGTTACATTCAAATTCTAATGTCACATTCAAATTCAAAAATGACATTTATAAAACCCAGTATTAGACTAGAAATACTATTTTGAATTTGAATGTCACATTTGATTTTGAATGTCACATTCAAATTCGAATATTACATTTATAAAACACAGTATTAGACTAGAAATACTATTTCGAATTTGAATGTGACATTCAAATTAGAATTTAGCATTCAAATTTGAATATTATATTTATTAAACACAGTTGTAGACTAGAAATACTATTTTGAATTTGAAAGTTACATTTGAATTTGAATGTAGCATTCAAATTCGAATATTACATTTATAAACACAGTTGTAGTCTAGAAATACTATTTTGAATGCGAATGTTACATTTGAATGTCACATTCAAATTTAAATATTACATTTCAAAAATGAATGAATGCGTAGGTAAACAGTCTATTATTCAAACGGATATTTTAAAATTTTATTGAAAAATTTGAAATTCAAAATTCAAAAATAGAATGTTAGAATGTTATATAAACATTCGAAATTCGATTTGAACGGACGAATGTATTAAAATTCATTTTAAATTTAAATTTTTTAGAAACATTCGCCCATCCCTACTCAGCACTATATCATGAAAAGCATAGTCCCAAATAATCTGATTTAATAGAAACAATCCAAATGATGACTCCTATTTTATTTCTTGGTTGCACATAAGCCAAGAAGAGTAGTTGTAAACTTATACTGTCCTAAAAATATTGAAAAGTAAACTTCTGTAGATGACCTTTAGGCTAAGGGCATAACCATAAAACACAATACCATGTGTAAGTGCTCAAGTGAAGCAGCTGGTGCCATGCACAGACCAACTAATTTCAAACCAACTAATCGATTATGAGATTCTTTGTTAACTATTTTAATAATCGATTATTATCGATTATATCGATTAAGGACCAGTCAACAGAGTAGATTTGCATAGCACTTAGTCTGAACTTCAAATGAATAGTAGATTTTTTTTCTGACAATTTTAAAAGTTATGTCTTTTTCCATTCCCCCTGTACCATGTAACAGCCATCAGCCAATCACAACTGCATACACATACCATGTGACAGCAATCAGCCATTCACAAATGCTTACACGCTTATTCGTGCACATGCTCAGTAGGAGCTGGTGACTCAAAAAGTTTAAATATAAAAAGACTGTGCACTTTTTGTTAATGGAAGTAAATTGGAAAGTTGTTTAAAATTGCATGCTCTATCTGAATAATGAAATTTTAATTTTGATTGAGTGTCCCTTTAGTTATTGCAGCTCTAAAGCAATTCATACAAACTTCTACTAGACCTTAACACTATGGTTGGAATGAGTCTTCCAAAAATCTGTAAAGAGACGCTTTGCAATTTTTATGTAAGTAACCTATTTCAAATTATGGGCTAGATTATGAATGGAGCAATATTTTTCAATTCTGCGTGCAAGTTAATTTCGCTAGACGGAGGCTCTTTAGTGTGTCAGGTTGCACTGATATTACAAGTTAAAAAGTAAAAAGTTTGAGTGCAAGCGAAAACCCGACACACGCAAAGTGTGAGGGAGATAGGGTGTGTGGAACTCAGAATGCAGGAACAGATACACAGAACACTGAAAGTATTTTAAAAAGCTTTACTGATTGATAAGCAAAAGAACAGTTGGTAGTTCAAATTGAAAATAACAGAGACAACATAGGTCCAATGCAAACACTAAAGTCCAATAAAAGGTTTAAAATACTTTAAGTAGTTTGCGGTAACAACGTCCAAATGTTGCTTGAATTGCTCGGTAAAGGGTGAGGTAGTCACAGAATAACTGGTAGGTACAGCAGGAACATATATGTGTATATTATATATATATGTCTGTAAATACATAAATACACATATAAATACATATCTACACACATATAAGCATATATATACAGTGGATGTAAAGTCTACACACCCCTGTTAAAATGTCAGGTTTCTGTGATGTAAAAAAATGAGACAAAGATAAATAGTTTCAGAACTTTTTCCACCTTTAATGTGACTTATAAACTGTACAACTCAATTGAAAAACAAACTGAAATCTTTTAGGTAAAGGGGAAGAAAAAAATAAAATAATATGGTTGCATAAGTGTGAACACCCTTAAACTAATACTTTATTGAAGCACCTATTCATTTTATTACAGCACTCCGTCTTTTTGGGTATGATTTATTTCAGCATGGCACATCTTGACTTGGCAAGATTTGCCCACTCTTCTTTGCAAAAACACTTTAAATCTGTCAGAATGCGAGGGCATCTCCTGTGCACAGCCCTCTTCAGATCACAACACAGATTTTGAATTGGATTCAGGTCTGTGCTCTGGCTGGGCCATCCTAAAACTTGAATCTTCTTCTGGTGAAGCCATTCCTTTGTTGATTTGGATGTATGCTTTGGGTCGTTGTCATGCTGAAAGATGAAGTTCCTCTTCATGTTCAGCTTTCTAGCAGAAGCCTGAAGGTTTTGTGCCAATATTGTCTGGTATTTGGAACTGTTCATTATTCCCTCTATCTTGACTAAGGCCCCAGTTCCAGCTGAAGAAAAACAGCCCCAAAGCATGATGCTGACACCACCATGCTTCACTGTGGGTATGGTGTTTCTTTGGTGATATGCAGTGTTGTTTTTGCTCCAAACATATCTTTTGGAATTATGGCCAAAAAGTTCAACTTTGGTTTCGTCAGACCAGAACACATTTTGCAACCTGCTTTTGGGAAACTTCAGATGTGTTTTTGCAAAATTTAGCTGGGCTTGGATGGGGTTTTTTTTGTAAGAAAAGGCTTCCGTTTTGCCACTCTACCCCATAGCCCAGACATATGAAGAATATGGGCGATTGTTGTAACATGTACCACACAGCCAGTACTTGCCAGATATTTCTGCAGCTCCTTTAATGTTGCTGTAGGCCTCTTGGCAGCCTCCCAGACCAGTTTTCTTCTCATCTTTTCATCAATTTTGGAGGGACAACCAGTTCTTGGTAATGTCACTGTTGCACCATATTTTCTTCACTTGAGGATGACTGTCTTCACTGTGTTCATTGGTATGTCTAATGCCTTGGAAATTCATTTGTACCCTTCTCCTGACTGATACCTTTTTAACAATGAGATCCCTCTGATGCTTTAGAAGCTCTCTGAGGACCATGGCTTTTGCTGTAGGATACGACTAACAAAATGTCAGGAAAGACCTACTAGAACAGCTGAACTGTATTTGGGGTTAATAAGAGGCACTTTAAATGATGACAGGTGTGTACTGACTCCTATTTAACATGATTCTGAATGTGATTGCTTAATTCTGAACACAGCTACATCCCCAGTTATAAAAGGGTGTTCACACTTATGCAACCATATTATTTTAGTTTTTTATTTCCATTTACCTAAAAGATTTTAGTTTGTTTTTCAATTGAGTTGTACAGTTTATAGGTCACATTAAAGGTGGAAAAAGTTCTGAAATGATTTATCTTTATCTCATGTTTTTACATCACAGAAACCGGACATTTTAACAGGGGTGTGTAGACTTTTTATATCCACTGTATATATATATATATATATATATATATATATATATATACACACAAATATATATATACACAAATATATATGAAACAGAAGGGACAGAAACCCCTAACTCACCCTATAGCGCTATTTTAAAGATATTAAAGAACCCTAAATTCAAAGGGCGCCTCTATACAACAATCTAGCTGTAAAAGAAACTGCAGCCAATTCCTAAAATACAGAGGAGTCCCTTTACACCTCTAATAAAGAAAATATGAAATACAAAGGATGCAGGATGGCGCAGAATAAACAGCTAATACACACTGTTATACAGGTTAGTCAATAAATAAATAAATACATAAATAAGAGGAATATACATATAATCAATCATACCATAGTGGACAAAGATATGATTAAAAAATAGTAATAAACTATGATAAAATAGGGAGTAAGGTACACAGTCCCAAAAGATGATAAGAAGAAGTATAAATGGCAATCTTCATAAATCTCTCCCCTTTTAGATGTGTACTTACTTCCAACAACCTCAATCCTATGAGGTAAGAAAGTAGCAATGTCACTGATGGACTAGGCACCTCCTGTAGTATGGATCAAGCTGATTGTGGGTCTCTCAATATTAGGATTTCAAAGCCTTGACACTGTAGAGCTTTGGCACACACCCCTGATTCTTGTGCTGTCTTAGAGGATGGAAACTTCCAATTCCGGTTACCAGGTTTATGCAGGAAAAACCAGAGACATGTACATAGTGTAAAACCATTTTAATAAGCATACAATAAAATAACACAATAAGTTCCACTCACATTTAAAATCCTCAACATATGAGGCATGAAATCAACACACAGAAAGTAGATGTGAGGAGACCAGCATAATTTCGTTAAGACAAAGATTGTCCAAATGAACACAAGAAGCTCCAGACACACGGATATAATGCTAGGTCCAATACAAATAATAGGGGTGAACCTTCCCTATAAATATCACCTTACGCGTTTCGAAGGGTTTATACTGTTAGATTCCCTTCTTCTTCATATGTATACAAATATATAAATATGTATAGATATAGATATACTGTATATGCATAGAAATACATATTTAGACATGCATATGTATGTATTTCTATGTTAAAACCCTTTGCCTGCCTTTTTTTTAACACCCAAGACCTCATATGTTTGAGCCTTTATAACTTTTTAATGCAATTTTTTTTTTAAATATTTTTTTATCAGACAGTGTTTATATGAGTGTAACTGTACTGTTAAATGTTATTTTGATATGTTTAGTGCCACTTCTTTGTGAAGTTGCGGTAACCCAACGCTCGTTAAATTAGAATGCGCTGAAGCGATGGGGTTAACTTTCAACTCGTAATAAGCTTGCTATTTCTGTCACACGCAAAGAGCCTAGAAATACCACATATTGCTATATGGGCAAATGTAACATAACAGCAGCTACTAACAGACATCACCACTCCTACTTGTGGGGACATCACAGATATATCCAGATTTGTTCAGCAAGGTCTAACACAACTGCCTCCTTTTATTCCCTTAGAAATGTAGTCATAAGTAGGCCTCACACCCTGGGCATTCTGCAGATGGCGTCTACCTGTCACCCATCGCACTGCTCAACATATTCACAAACTATTTAATCAGAATGTTTGCAGTACACTGGTTGAGCATGATAAAAAAAATATCTTAACGATACATAAAACCCAATTTTTTTCTTTCATTATTCAAATAGAGAATATCATTTAAAAAAAGTTTCTAATTTACTTTGATTAAAAAGATTTTTTTGTTCTCATGTTATTCTATGTTGAAGAGATACCTAGGAAGGTAGCGTGCACATGCCTGAAGCACTACAAGACAGGAAATAATGCTGTCATCTAGTGCTCCTGCTGATGTATAACATTGTTGTTAAACTGCTGAGAGTTTGGGGCCGTTTTATTAAGCTGCGAATGCAGGTATTGCCGCGCGAATAGGGATGGGCGAACGTTTTCGCAACATTCGAAAAATGAAACGAATTTTAACATATTCGTTCGTTCGAATTTCGAATGTTTACATAACATTCTAACATTTGATTTTCGAATGTTCAGTTTTAAATTTTACAATTACATTCGAAAATATTCGTTTGGAAAAATTCTAATTTATATATTTGTAATAGTATTTCTAATGCTTTCTTTAAATGTAATATTCGAATTATGCAATATTTGATCGAAATAGAAACATTCAAATTAATATATTTGTATCTATTATGTATCAGTTTACTAGATTCCCTACCACATGAACTATTGAACTTCTAAATAGTATTTGTTAAATAGAATGTTAAATTCAAAATTTCGAATGTGGACATTCAATCTAATTATAAACATTCGAAATTGGAAAGTGACATTCGAAAACTGTAAATAGCATTCGATTATAGAATTTTTAAGAATATTCGTTCGTATCAACATTCGGATTTGTGATTCGAATTTTGGTAATAACATTCATTCTAACATTCAAATTAGGAAATTTACACATTCGCCCATCCCTACGCGTGAGCCTTCAGGCTCGCCGGAAACAAAAGTTAAGACGCAGCGTTCTAAGACCGCTGCTCCTTAACTCATCCACCACTTCTGAGGTGTTAGACAGCAATCATCCCGATCAGATATGATCGGGATGATTGACACCCCCTGCTAGCGGCCAATTGGCCTCGAATGTGCAGGGGCGGCATTACACAAACAATTTCACTAGAAATGCTTGTGCAATGTTAAATGCAGACAGCGTATGCTGTCTTCATTTAACAATGTTGGGTGGATCATGTCCGTCCAACATTTAATAAATTTACCTCATAGTGCTGCAGACTCTTGCACACTCCTGAGCTTACATCTCTGCTTTTCAACAAAGGATAACAAAAAAAAAGTAAATTTGATAATAGAAATAAATTTGAAAGTTGTTTAAAATTATATGCTCTATTTGAATCATGAATGAAAAATGTTGGGTTTTATGTCCCTTCAAAGGGACATTAAACATTGTGTTTGTCCCATGCTCCCTAGGAAGCCTGCAGATGGTGCTCATCAAATAACTAGTTTATGCTGTTTAGAGCAGTTGACAACATTTTGGAAACCAAGGTTACAGATTTTACTTTTTGTACTCCTAAGGAGCATGGAATAAGCATCACAACACAGGAAGTGCTTCATGTCCTTTTAAACATAAATTGATGAAATTATACTGAAAGGATGAACTGCACACGTCACAAGCAATGCTTTTAGTTTTAAAATCAGTATCATTTGTGTGGTCAAGTGGTTGACTAGACTGTGCACTCTACATGAACTGTGCTTCTACTGGCAAATAATAATAATAATATTGTTATGCCCTGCATGTGAGTTGGTGTACGTTATATAGATGGGGGTTAAACATTTTTTTTTTTTTTTCTGGTAAATGTCAATAATAACAACAACAAGAACAGATATGTAAATAATATCAGTAAATAGTACAACAATTTCAATGTATCATATTTTACAGAGTAGATACATTCAGAGGGGAGTATGCTAATCAGTATAGTCCATTGTCCATGAGTGTCCAAAACTCCCCCTAACCATCTGGATGGGAACATTACAGACCCACCTTATATAAAGAAAGAACCTTCTTTCCGTTTGTCTGAATGGAGTAGCATTTTACACATATTACATGAAACCATGAGAGAGCTGTCATTACCAACATCATAATGTAACCATTGTGTGTTTAAGTATAGAGTGCTAAACTGACCTCTTCAGGTCTGTGCTGAGCTATAAAATAAAATGAGGGAGAAGAAGAAAAAAAAAAAAGGGGGGGGTGGGGAGAGGGAGGAAGCGGTTTCATACTAAGGGAAAGGATAGGGATAGGGGAGGGGGGGAGGGATAAGTGAGGCTACTCATATATTCATAGGGTGTTACAGGGTTGAGTCACTGTGGAGGCATTATAAATGTAGAAAGAAATGGGGCTCGCAGTTGGGAATTATTCTGGACCATACGCCCAGATCATAATCTGAAGGTCTTCCGATCCGTATATGTGGGAAACAAATGATTCCATTGTCTTTACAAACCACAAAATATCAATCACCTGTTCCCAAGAGGGTGAGGCTCGCTGAAGCCACATTTGGGCTATAGCCAATTTTATTGCTAAGAATAGATAGATACAAAATAGTTTCTGCGGCAAAGTCAGGTGTGTAGGTAGTATGTGGAATAGACTAATGCTCGGCGCTGGCCATATCTGAATGCCTTTCATAGTACAGTACTGGGTTGCCTTTTGCCAGAGGGGTTGGATTTGCGGACAAGACCACCAAATATGTTGTGGGGTCCCCAATGCCTCACATTCTCTCCAGCACTTGGGAGAGTTGGCGGGTGAGATTTTAAATAGGTGGATAGGCGTCATGTGCCATTGTAGGAGGAATTTAAGGAACAGCTTGTATAGGGTTGTACAATGTATAGCTTTTCTGGTTAATTGAGTTGCAGTCCTCCATAGTTGCGGTTCATGTGTGAGAGCAAGGGAAGTTTCCCAGTGTCTTGTTGGGGGAGATTTATAAAAAAATAGGAGGATTTAGAATGTCTAGATATGATAGAGACAGCAGTCTCTTGGGGGGAGTGCTGAATCCCACCTCATCTCCCACCTAGTTCTGGCTCTCAAGGAGCTGATATCAAAACCCAATGACCTGAGGAAGCTACGTATTCTCCAAAATTCAAAATGCAGGATTGAAGGTGGGTTAAACTTCTGAAGGAAGGCTTGGAGGGTGAGCAATTTATCGCCGACATAGAAGTCTGCAACATTAATCAAGCCCATACTAGACCAAATCTTTGGGTGGGTGTCAGGTAAAGATAATAATAACCCTCTAAGTGAATGGGTTGGCGATGGTTGTGGGGCGATATTAGTCAGATTATGAATCTTGTCCCAAAATTTCAAGTTCGACTTTATGAAAAGATTAAGAAAAAGGGCGGGTGGTCTGGCATGCCTGGGGATCCATATCAGGTCCCTCAAAACGTACCCCACTGGAATAGGTGCCTGCTCAATTGCGGTCCATCTACTTTCTAGAGTCGAACCCCATTGAGTCACTTGAGATAATCTTGCAGCTTCATGGTACTGTAATATGTTGGGTGCCGCCGCCCCCCCCCCCCCACCAGTTCTGGCTGTTGTAGGATGCTAGTAGCAATTCTAGGGGTCTTATTGCGCCAAATAAACCTGTTACAATGCTGCTGGAATTTATGAATCGTGGATCTGGGGATTGGGATGGGTAGGGATCGAAAGAGATAAGTTAATTTAGGGAGAAGGCTCATTTTAAATGCTGCGATTCGCCCTAGCCAAGATAATGAAGGGACATTCCATGTTTCGGTAGATTTTTCAATGGTCGATATTAAAGGGGAGAAATTTAGGTCAATAAAGCCAGACAGATAGTTCAGCATGCTAAGGCACTGTGGCTGAGCTCTGTAGCAACCCAAGGGTTGCAAGTTCGATCCCCGGCGAGGTCCACTCAGCCTTTCAACCTTTCGAGGTCGATAAAATAAGCAGCGCCTTGAGACCCTTACGGGTGATTATCCGCGCTTTACAAGTACACAATACATACATACATACAATTATGGTTGGTATATGATGAGATAAACAAACACCCAGATGTGTGATGTGGACCACAGGAATTTGTATCTATTTTTAAGGATGTCAAGGGTTTATTCTGGGATATTTATAGTATATGCCTCTGTTTTAAGAACATTGAGCTTGTAGTAGCTAACTAGAGCGAATCTCTCCAACAAGGAAAACAGATGGGGCAGTGAAGTGAAAGGATCAGATATAAGTACCGTCAAATCATCGCGAACAGCGCTATTTTCTGTTCTATATGGTGTATTTCGACCCCTCTGATCTAAGGACAGGATCGAATGGCCTCAGCCAGTGGTTCCATTATAAGGGCAAATATAAGAGGTGACAGCAGGCACCCTTGTCTCGTACCGTTAGATATTGAAAAATGCTCAGAACAAAATCCCAGCCTTTTGACTATTGCTGACGGATTAGAATATAACGCTGCTATGGATGTGATAAAGGACCCCGGGAATCCAAACATTCGCAACACTGCAAACATATATCCCCAGTCCTATATCCCCAGTCTACCCTGTCGAAGGCTTTTTCAGCATCCAGCGACAGGGTGACGCAGGGCAAACACATTCTATGGGCTTCGAAGTAGACGTTCAAGAGCCTCCTGGTGTTATCAGGTCCTTGGCGCCCCAGGACAAAACCCACCTGATCAGGATCAATTAGTGTGGGTAAGAGAGTATTGAGGCGTGAAGCTAATATTTTGGCATATAGCTTGACGTCAAGGTTTAACAACGATATAGGCCTATAACTCTTGCATAGCGTTGAATCTCTCTCTTGTTTCGGGAGAGTGATAATAGCAGCCTGCAGAAATTCGGCCGGGAAGGTACCTTGGGAACTCGCCAATGTGAAGAAATGCGCTAGAATGGGAATTAACTTTGCTTAGAATTTTTTATAGAATAAATCTAAGAAGCCATCTGGCCCCGGTGATTTAAAGGTTTTGAGAGATTTAATAGCTGTCTTAATTTCTAACGCGGAAATGGGGTTCTGTAAAAAATCTGCCTGGTCCTGAGAGACCATGGGGAGGTCCAATGTGGTAAGAAAGGTATCAATGACAGCAGGAGTTGGGGGCGGGAGTGCATCATCTTGTTTCAAATTACAGAGGGAGGCATAGTATTTTGCAAAGGCATTGCCAATGTCTTTTGGCTTGGTGATGTGTTGTCCCCCCACTTTCAGCATGGGAATACGTGCTACTGCCGTCCTTTGTCACAACCTGTTAGCGAGCAACCTATCAGCCTTATTACCTTTGTGGTAATACATTTATTTAAGCTTAAGAAGCCTCTCCGCCGACCTCTCATTTTCCAGCCGGACTATCTGTGCCTTAAGGTCCGCAAATTTCTTGGAGAGTGGTATTGTGGGGTTGACTTTATGCTTGACTGACATTTTACGTAGGTTTGTTAAGAGTTGTGCTAGGGTTTCAATTTTTATAAATGAACCTCGGATATACGCCTTCAACGCGGCCCACAGGGTGAAATCATCCACTTTGCGGGTATCGTTTAATAATAGGAACTCCGTAAGATCTTTAGTAATGGAGACCTCACTCTCTGGGAAGGAAAATAAATGAGGAGACAGCCGCCATGTTGGGGAGCATTGTAACTCCACCAGAGAATGTAGAGTAATGTGAACCGGATCATGATCCGACCATGGGCATTGGGGGATCCATGAGCGGGTCACGCTATCCAAAAGTCCTGGGTCACAAAAAAAGAAATCAATCCATGAATACGAATGATGTACAGAGGAAAAATAGGTGTAATCTCGGGCAGAGGCGTTAAGGGCGCGCCAGATATCAAACAGGTTGAATTGATATATCAAGTTCCGAAGTTTGTGTGAGAGTTCGGCTGCAGGTTTAATAAATTTACGAGTCACATCAGACTTCCTATTGAAATGGGGGTCCCAAACAATGTTAAAGTCTCCGGCAAGTAGCAAGAGACCTTGGTGTATAGACTCCTGTTTCTGGAGGAATTTACGTAATGATCGAATGTGTTGTTTATTGGGTCCGTAATAAGAAGCCAATGTATAAGTAACACCATCCAGCTTACAAATAAGAATCAAGGATCTACCTTGAGGATCTGATTCAACTAGGACACTCTCGTAGGAAACATCCTTATGTATGATAACAGCCGTCCCTCTAGATTTCTGAGAGAAGCTAGCGGCCTCAACCACTGGGAACAACTTAGATTGAATAGGTATTTTCGCACCTTTTACACAGTGGGTTTCCTGAATAAAAACTAGGTGGGCTCTAGATTTAGCTAAAGATCAAAGGAAGATGCTGCGTTTGGTCGGGGAATTAAGTCCCCTTACATTGTGGGTTACACAGTTGTATGGCATGGTTTCCCTATGTTATCTCCTCCTGTTTTTGAGTAGGAAGGTGCTAGAGGAAGGGTAATGGGAGAAAGATAGGATTAAAGGGTGGAGGGGGAGGGGAAGGAGAGGGATAGAGGAAAAAAAAAAAGGAAAGAACCAAGAGCACTCAAAAAAGATCTAAAAGCACTCAGCACAGTCTCTAAAACAATGGTATAAACAATATAGTGAATAAATAAATGCGGTATGTATAAAAGATAAAACGCGTATGTAGCCCCAGAAACACAATTCAGAGTACTTTAAAGGGGGGGAAGTAACAAGTACCAGCAGGCAGTAATTATTGTCAACTAAGCAGTAAGGAAGGGAGAGGGACAAAAACCAAGAGAGAGGAAAAAGGAAGAAAGACAGACACAGGGGGAAGGGAGAGACAAGGTCCCCGGACCCGAAGGGAAAACACATAAAAAAAAAAAAAAAAAAAGGAGCATGAGGTTGTGCTACAATGGAAGTTGGGATCACAGGAATAAGTTGCATTAGTATTTTACTCAAATGAGATAACTCAATAAGAATGAATTGAATTAACTGTATGAGCAGTGTAATTGGTATAAGTGGTTGCAAAGCGTCAGTGTACCAATAATAACTGGGACAAGAACAGCATTTAAACTGTAGGATAACGCTATACCCTAGTATGGCAATAGGTTGCATTGGTATTTCACTCAAATGGCATAACATAATAAAAATAAGTTGAATTAGCTGTATGAGCAGTGCAATTGGCATGGGTGGTTACAATGTGTCAATATAACAATAATGACTGAGGCAAGAACAGCATTTAAACTGTAGGATAAAGCTATACCCCAGCATGGCAATAGGTTGCATTGGTATTTCCCACATATGACATAGCACGATAAAAATAAATTAAGTTATCTGTGTGAGCAGTGCAATTGGCATAAGTGGTTACAATGCTTCAATATAACACTAATAACTGAGATAAGAACAGCATTTAAACTGTAAAATAAAGTCATACCCTAGTATGGCGATAGGTGACATTGGTATTACACTCATATGGCATAACAGAATAAAGATAAATTAAATCATCTGTATGAACAGTGCAATTGGTATAAGTGGTTACAATGCGTCAATATACCAGTAATAACTAAGACAAGAACAACATTTAAACTGTGAGATAAAGCTATACCTTAGCATGGCAATAGGTTGCATTGGTTTTTCACTCAAATAGCATAACACAATAAGAATAAAATTAAATTAGCTGTATGAGCAGTGCAATTGGCATAAGTGGTGACATTGCATCAATATACCAGTAATAACTGAGACAAGAACAACACTTAAACTGTAAAATAAAACTACATTCTAGCATGACAAATCAACATGTACATCTTATGAAACCGTTACGAAAGAGATATAACCATCAATATAACGTTATATGCATGACTAAGAGGCTAATAACAATATAATAACATCCCAGGCGCATTCATGTAAAGAAAAGAACTGTGTGTGTCCCACTTAAAGGTTGAGCAAGGCCCTAATCATAAGACGGGCTAGAAGGATCAACGGAAAGGCTGTCTGCATTATATTTTGAGCCCTATTATACTATGTGAGTCTCTTACCCTCTGGGGCTATACCTCATGTAAATGTAAATATAGGAACATATGGAATAAGTAATTACCTAGTATGTGCAGCAGACAAACGGTTTATCAGAGTTTAAAATATTGGAGATAAGGATGAATAAGGGAGTCAAAAGGCTATATATTTCTACTACACTGAGAGCCTAGCATCCCTGAGTCTGAATATATCTATAGCCCTCAGCATCATTATTGATACCTAGGCAGGGGGTAAGTGTCATAGGCGTGTAAACCTGACTCAAGGTATTCCTGTCCTCAGACATGTTCACCAAAGTGAGGGATACTGTCTGTAGTGTCTAAAGGGCAGGGACTTTGTACCTAATAAGTGGCGGTGTAGACACCCTAATGAGCAATAGTTATATTCCTTACCCCCTGTAGAACACACATATGTGAAGATACAGTAGCAAATTTCAAATTTGCCTCCTCCGCACTTAAGTTCAAATCTATAATATAAGGTACATATATAGTACATTGAGGATTGGAGAGCATCAAGAGCATCAAGACTCCACAAGCCAAAGATGACTTACAGTCTTAGTATCATGTTAGAATAAAAATGGGTGTAGACACATTACCCTCTTTACCATCTTTGTTCAGCCATCTTCCTCCTCTTGAGCTTGGCTCAGGGCAACAGGAGTGTTGGAGTGTCTTTGTGGAAGTGGGTCCCATTGTGGAACCGACGGATCCAATGAGCTTTGAAGTGGGGCATGATGTGGTGATTCAGAATTCCAGATCTTCAAGAGATGTTGGCTCTGTTCCAGCGTAGTGACAATATGTTGTTGATTGTCCTTGAGAACAAAAAGTCTGGTCGGGTGTCCCCATCTATACTTTATGTTATGAGCCCTAAGAAATTTAGTAAAATCTCCAAATGATTTCCGTTGCTGAAGAGTATGGAAGGACAAATCTGCAAAGATGTTGATGTCCTTAAATTGATCCGGCAAGGGAGGCTTAGCTAAAGAGGCCCTAACCAACTGCTCTTTGTATGTGTAGAAATGTAACCTCACGATGATATCCCTTGGCTTGTCCAAAGCTAAACTTCTGGGGCGTAAGGCTCTATGTGCCCTGTCAATGAGCCCTTCACTCAAGGTGGAAGGTGGTGCAAGGTGGCTGAAGAATTCAGACAGAAAGGTGATCAGGTCACCCGGGGCCACACTCTCAGGGATGCCCTGTAGACGTAAATTATTGCGGCAGGATCGATCTTCAATATCCGCCATTTTGTTTTCTAATGTTTCAAGTTGCTCCGCCAAACTTTGGGCATAAGAGAGGACATTAGCTTGATCTACAACCATATCTTCCTGCTTCCTCTCTACAGTATCCAAACGTTCTGAGGTAGAGGTTAAGTCTCACCGTAAATCTGCTAGTGAGGCAGTGATTTGTGTTTGGAAGGATGAATGATGCGCCTCAAGCAGAGATTGCAGGGATGTTAGAATAAATGAGGGTGTCACAGTTGCTGGGGCAGCATCTTGTAAAGCCTGGAGGGTAGTGGCCACAGTGTCTGACATAGGTGTAGGGATGGCTGAGCTGTCCTGTGAATCTTCATGTGCAGATGGTGAAATAGGGTTGAAGTGGTCCGCCACTGTCCTTTTGGTACCTGCAGCTAGCTTAGGTTTTCTTTTATTTGGCTGTGCCATTGATATAGGTTTTGAGTGACACAGTGGAACCACGTGTATTAATGTAGTAATAAAAAGAGTAAAAGCAGGCTGAGCTTAAAAAAGAGGTCAGTGTAATATGTATATGCCGGGGTCCAGAGACCTGTGATCTCCCCCTCCCCACAGGGAGTGCAATTAGCAAATCATTTGCATCATAGGATAATGTCCATCAAAATTACAAATATTAGAGTTGTTGTTGCTCACCACCTCAGTCGCCTCCAAAGTAGCTATAAGGCTAAGTTGAGCACTAAAGACAAATAGTCCAAAAAAAGAATAAAGAGTCCAAATACAGAGGGGATAACACCACTTTCAGGGGGTAATTGTATAGTTTAGGTGAGGCAGCGTTTTCCTGATAAGGTGTGCTCAGTGGGGATATACAGAGATAGTGGAGTGACAGGAAGGTACTATCTTGTGCCTTTTATATTATAAATTCCCCTGTATACTACGGCCCATCATTTGTTTGAAAAGCAGAAAAGGCAGTCCTATATGTTCCAGCTTTATAGGCTGTCAGGGTTAAACATTTTTCATCTTAGCTTTTTGATAATGTAATATCAATTCTTATTCAAATGCTGCATGACTTTAATGTATTTCTTTATAAATGCATTATAATAAGCACATACCACTCCATGTATTAAAACTCTCAACTTGAAAACCTGTTCACTGTCTTCAAGGAGAGCAAGCAGCGGATGCTCAGCAGTGGACTAATGAGTTTGGGGGGATTTATCTTTGCCACATCTGAAGTGGTGGAGAAGTTAAAGGGACAGGAAACTCCCAAAATTGTATTTCATGATTTGAATAGAACATATAGTTTTAAACAACTTTCCAATTTACTTTTATTATCAAATTTGCTTCATTGTCTTGTTATCCTTTGCTGAATGAACAGCATAGCACTACTGGCAGCTAGCTGAACACAACTAGCCAATCACAAGAGACAAATGGGTTCATGCAAAAATGAGTAACTAGTGTAAGATATGTGCGTATTCTTTTTCAACAAAGGTTACCAAAAGAACAAAGCACACTTAAAAATAGAAGTGAATTTAAAAGTGTCTTAAAGTGACAAGCGCTATCTGAATCATGCAAGTTTAATTTTGACTTTGCTATCCCTTTAAGATGCAGAGGTCTTATGTCAGTTTCTTCTCAATTTACAGTAGGCAGTATCACATAAGCGAGACTGAAGCACAAGAGCTCCAAATCAGCCTTTGCTGATTAGTACATGGAACCCTTAAAAGCTGCTTAAAGGGATAGGAAAGTCAAAATATAACTTGCATGATTCAGATAGAGCATGCCATTGTAAGACACTTTAAAATGTACTTCTATTTTCAAATGTGCTTTGTTCTCTTGGTATCCTTTGTTGAAAAAGAAAGGGTGTGTGCGTATTCTTTTGTCTCTTGTTATTGGCTAACTGTGGCCTAGATTTAGAGTTTGGCATTAGCCGTGAAAACCAGCGTTAGAGGCTCCTAACGCTGGTTTTAGGCTACCGCCGGTATTTGGAGTCACTCAAAATAGGGTCTAACGCTCACTTTCCAGCCGCGACTTTTCCATACCGCAGATCCCCTTACGTAAATTGCGTATCCTATCTTTTCAATGGGATTTTTCTAACTCCGGTATTTAGAGTCGTTTCTGAAGTGAGCGTTAGACATCTAACGACAAAACTCCAGCCGCAGGAAAAAAGTCAGTAGTTAAGAGCTTTCTGGGCTAACGCCGGTTTATAAAGCTCTTAACTACTGTACTCTAAAGTACACTAACACCCATAAACTACCTATGTACCCCTAAACCGAGGTCCCCCCACATCGCCGACACTCGGAAAAATTTTTTTAACCCCTAATCTGCCGACCGCCACCTACGTTATCCTTATGTACCCCTAATCTGCTGCCCCTAACACCGCCGACCCCTGTATTATATTTATTAACCCCTAATCTGCCCCCCTCAACGTCGCCTCCACCTGCCTACACTTATTAACCCCTAATCTGCCGACCGCAAAGCGCCGCCACCTACGTTATCCTTATGTACCCCTAATCTGCTGCCCCTAACACCGCCGACACCTATATTATATTTATTAACCCCTAATCTGCCCCCCACAACGTCGCCTCCACCTGCCTACACTTATTAACCCCTAATCTGCCGACCCGACCTGAGCGCTACTATAATAAAGTTATTAACCCCTAATCCGCCTCAATAACCCTATCATAAATAGTATTAACCCCTAATCTGCCCTCCCTAACATCGCCGACACCTAACTTCAATTATTAACCCCTAATCTGCCGACCGAATCTCGCCGCTATTCTAATAAATGTATTAACCCCTAAAGCTAAGTCTAACCCTAATACTAACACCCCCCTAAGTTAAATATAATTTAAATCTAACGAAATTAATTAATTCTTATTAAATAAATTATTCCAATTTAAAGCTAAATACTTACCTGTAAAATAAATCCTAATATAGCTACAATATAAATTATAATTATATTATAGCAATTTTAGGATTAATATTTATTTTACAGGTAACTTTGTATTTATTTTAACCAGGTACAATAGCTATTAAATAGTTAAGAACTATTTAATAGCTAAAATAGTTAAAATAATTACAAATTTACCTTTAAAAGAAATCCTAACCTAAGTTACAAATAAACCTAACACTACACTATCAATAAATTAATTAAATACAATTGCTACAAATAAATACAATTAAATAAACTAGCTAAAGTACAAAAAATAAAAAAGAACTAAGTTACAAAAAATAAAAAAATATTTACAAACATAAGAAAAATATTACAACAATTTTAAACTAATTACACCTACTCTAAGCCCCCTAATAAAATAACAAAGCCCCCCAAAATAAAAAAATGCCCTACCCTATTCTAAATTACTAAAGTTCAAAGCTCTTTTACCTTACCAGCCCTGAACAGGGCCCTTTGCGGGGCATGCCCCAAGAAATTCAGCTCTTTTGCCTGTAAAAAAAAACATACAATACCCCCCCCCAACATTACAACCCACCACCCACATACCCCTAATCTAACCCAAACCCCCCTTAAATAAACCTAACACTAAGCCCCTGAAGATCATCCTACCTTGTCTTCACCATACCAGGTTCACTGATCGGTCCAGAAGAGCTCCTCCGATGTCCTGATCCAAGCCCAAGTGGGGGGCTGAAGAGGTCCATGATCCGGCTGAAGTCTTTATCCAAGCGGGCCAGAAGAGGTCTTCCATCCGATTGAAGTCTTCATCCAAGCGGCATCCATCCGGTGTGAAGCGGCAGCATCCTGAAGACCTCCACCGCCGAACATCCATCCTGGCCGACGACTGAACGACAAATGACGGTTCCTTTAAATGACGTCATCCAAGATGGCGTCCCTCGAATTCCGATTGGCTGATAGAATTCTATCAGCCAATCGGAATTAAGGTAGGAATATTCTGATTGGCTGATGGAATCAGCCAATCAGAATCAAGTTCAATCCGATTGGCTGATCCGATCAGCCAATCAGATTGAGCTCGCATTCTATTGGCTGTTCCGTAAGACACAGGAGCGCGCAGGGACGAGTGGAAAGAATCCTGTACTAGTGAGAGAGCTTTTGGGAGACATCAGAGAAGGAGGGGTCAGGAGGCCATTTCAAAACAGCCAGATGAGATCAGTAAGTTTATTTTCTGCCAAAGTTTATTTAGATGAAAATTGGGCTACAGTTTACTGTAAAGATCGTTAATTAACTAATCTAAATAAGTTACAATAATTTTTGGGTTGACTGTCCCTTTAACTTCACCACCTGAGATGTGGCAAAGATAAATCCCCCCAAACTCATTAGTCCACTGCTGAGCATCAGCTGCTTGCTCTCCTTGAAGACGGTGAACAGGTTTGCAAGTTGAGAATTGTAATACATAGGGGTTGTATGTAGTTATTATAATACATTCAAAAAGAACATTTTGAAAGCGTATGCATTATAAAGCACTCTCTGAGGGTTATATGAAGCAAAATCAAGAAACATACACACGTCTACTTGATTTTAGTCACTTAGATTTGAGCAACTCAAGCACTACTGCAGCAGCTATCAAACAATAACTGCAGCTAATACTGTCTATGTCAGCTAATTTCAAAAAAGATCCTCACAGGAATGCAAACTTATGTTCCTATGATATCCATCAGTAAGTGTCAAGCCATGCATATATTTAAATGCTTTTTTTAGATTAACCTCAACCCATAATTCAGGTGTATTGATATGTATTCTACTATAATATAAAAAATAAACCATAGAGTATATGTCCTATTAACAAAGGGTATACAACTCATTAGAGGTGCTTAATCCCTTGTTGAAACCAAAAAATGTAATCCATATAAAACTCTCAACAACCAAATAGCAGTTTTTGAAATAAAAACAAAAAGCTCCAATATAATACTTCCTTAATGGGGTAAAGACTCCAATGGTCTAACCACAAAATATATGTCACCCCCAGAATAGTTCAGAGAACCGCAAGGCCATTCCTGTTCTCGCACCATAGCACTAGTGTGAAGTAAAAGCATTTGAAGTCACTAATTTTAAGATAGCATCATTGGGGAGTCATCGTCCTTTTGTTTTTGCTTTACAGACTCTAATAGGAATCTCAGCTCTCTCTATATATGATATACATGTATTGGCAAAAATGCTTCTATTAAGAGTAATCACTGTTTTAGTGTTAACATTATTCTCTGCACGTGCATGTGAAGCATAGCTAGATATTTTCACTGCACCCACATTTTAAATATTGCAGCTGCTCATATCATCAGTGGGGCTTGTAATCATGTCAGCAATTAACAAATTGAGTCATTACTAGATGGTACAACCACCTTAGGCTCTTTTGAAACAGCTATAAGTTTTATTAGAAGCATTTTTGCTAAAGAAAGTGCAGGGCAAATAGCCCGGAGCGTAGCTAAGGGTTAAGGCCTGTAGGAGTGAGTGCTGCTGTGTGTGTGTGTTTTAGTTACAATGTTGCACTATGTTGGGAGGGGTCTACTAACCTTATAAGAAGGATGTACAGGAATTCCACTTCCTCTTTGTTCCTGTGGACTCCCAGAAGAATTTTCAGCTTAGCAGTTTGCAGCATTTTCCAATGGAAGGCGAATCTGGAGAATGGGAAGAAATGGAGTTAGAGGACGTGGAGTGGGTCGCACCATCCCCATCCGGAACTGTCACGGTGGGTCTGGGCCATGGGTCTGGGCTGTGTCTGCCTGTTTCTCCCTCAGGGGGGGGGGGTAGCCCACTGTTGTTCTCTTCTCCTGCACGGGAGAATTTAGGGGGGGATGGTGGCCCCGGTATAGCCTATCCGTCGTGTGAGACAGACTGTAGGCCCTCAGGGGAGATGGGGTCTGAGGGGAGAGTAGGAGCGCCCGGCGGGTTGGTTTTAGGGCCTAGGGGGTCCCAGGGAAGCTCCGGGTTCGGCTCCGGGGGTCCCGGCTTTGTAGCCGGGGGCTCCGGTGTCGGCCTTAGGCAGGGGCCTGTAGTGGCAGGGCCCAGCGAGGCCTTAGGAAGTGCGGGCACCTCGGGGGTGAGCGTCGTTGGCGCGGGTAGTGGGAGCAGTGCGGCCTCACCTGCGGCAGTGGTCCTCTCCGGGGAATCGTTGGCGGCGGCGGTGGCTCTCCTCCAGTCCTTGGCGTCGGTCCTCGCGGGTACGTCGTCGGGTCCGGCGGTACTTCAGGCCCCGGCTTTGGCCTACGGCGAGGTACAGGCCTCCGGTCCGTCGTCCCTCGTGGCTTCTAAAATGGCCGCCGCGTCGACTTCCGGCGGCATTGCGCGCTCCCGCGTCACTCCCGGTGACGTCATTTCCGCTCGCGGCAGTCGCAATCTGGACAGCGAGCAGAGCGGATCGTTCCCCCCGGGCTCCGAAGGTAAGAAGGGAGCACCTCGGGGGGGGACACCCGCTCTTGGGGGCAAGAACGATGGGGCCCAGGAGGCCAGGGGGGCGCATGATAGGCCGGATAGAGGGGCAGAGGTGCTGAATCATGGGGCAACTGTGAGCGTGGCACCGGGGCAGCAGGGGCCTCCGGAGGGCGCTCCGGGGGCGTCACAACAGGGTGTGCGCACTAGAGCCGCAGTTGGACACAGTAATAAGGGGGGGGATGCCGACAGGGCACCCGCCTCGCGCTCGCGGCCTACGTTAGGAGGGGGAAAAGCTAAGGCGGCCCCCGCACGCGCTGCGGCCCAAAGTAAAGGAAAGGCCCCCGCGGCTAAGACCGCGAATAAGGGGGCCATCCTGGCGCACAACGCAAGGGGCGAGGCCGCAATAGCGGAGCCCCAGGGGCAAGGCCTGCAGGGTATCATGACGCCCAGCAGGACTTCACCGGCACGATCTGAGCAAATAGCCACAAGGGGGGCTGTCAAAAGGGGGCATGCTAGCATTAGCGTTGGCACTGGGGAAGGCTTAGAGAGCCCCGGGAGGGGACAGGCGAGACAGGCTAGGGGATCGAAGTCTCAGGGTCGGAGTAGGACCGTGAGATTTCAAGAGGATTCGACTAGCGGGTTGGCCACCAGTACGGATGATGATGTGAGTGTGGCATGCGGTGTGAGTGACAGTGACCGGGAGGGCTATTTAGAATTTGAGGAAAGGGGGGATAGGGAAGAGATGGCTGGTCCTTCCCGAGGTACTCCCCTCTTGGCTTCTATTTTGCAGGTACCCAGGACTTCCTCATCCAGCAGGGATATGGCGACTCAGAGTTCCGGGGCTCTCGTGCCTAGAGGAGTCAGCAGTGCTTCTGGACAAGGCCAAGCCGCATCGGGCGCTTCCTCTGGTGAGATGCAACTTGGTTTACCTAGGGGGCGGTGTAATTCTTCCAGCTCTAGTGGGTCAGGGTCAGGATCTGAGATAGATGGGTCCCTGGGTTTGCACACGAAAGGGCATAGGAGGATGTATAGAATGTTGAGGAAGATGAGTAAGGGCAATCACAGGGATGACATTGCCAGTAGTGGGGCGCAGTCATCTCAACTCTTAGGGGTTGCTGGGGGGTCACCACAGGCGGTGAACAGAAAGGCAGCGGTACACGGGGATACTTATTCGTGCCAGGTACACAGTTTGCATGCACACCTTAAAACTAAAACTGTGAAACGTATTCAGGACGGTAAGTATGTTAACATGTTTGAGCTGTCTGCAGAGGCCTTTAAGTTTAAGGAGATGGCGGAGGATGGTACGGGCCCTAAGAAATTTAGGCGGCCTGATACCCTTGAGGAGTGGCACCGGTGTTTCCGGGTATACGCCACTTGCTACTTAGAGAGGTTTCCCGATCAGGGGACTGCACTCTTTAAGTACGTTGACACCATCGATGCAATACACAGAAAGTTTGCCGATGGTGCTTGGAGGGAGTATGATATGTTATACCGGAAAAAGAAAGTGGGCAACCCACTGCTTGATTTTGGTACGATGGATTTGCACCTCTGGGCGCATCTTGATAAGGAAAGGAGGGCGCAAGGAGGCGCCATAGCGACATCGCCCGGGGCTAGGCAGACTTTGCGCTTTCGACGGCGACAAGGGGGTGTATGCTGGCGATACCAGGACAAGGCGTGTGAGCGGGGCACTTCGTGCACGTTCAAGCACGTCTGCAAGTTTTGCAGCGGGCAGCACCCCGGGGCTGATTGCTCCAAAAAGCGAGACACCCAAACTGAGCGGTTTGGGAGCAAAGGAGGCGCTGGCGCTAAGGGCGGATTCACCACTTAGAGTCCAGGTCATTTGTAAATGGCTGCGTAGGTACCCTGATAGGGCGGCTGCTCAGCTTCTGGATAGCGGGTTGCGTGAGGGCTTTGTGATCCCGGTAGTAGGCCGGGTGGGGGGAGCACGAGACAGGAAAAACCTGAAATCGGCTTCCCAATACCCTGAGGCAGTCAGGGAAAAACTGGGCAAAGAAGTGGCCTTGGGTAGGGTCGTAGGCCCCTTTAGGGACCGGCCGCTACCGGATTTAGTTGTCTCCCCACTAGGGGTGGTCCCCAAGAAGGAGACAGGTAAGTTCAGGCTTATACAACACCTCTCTTATCCGAAAGGGCGGTCGGTAAACGACGCTATACCGGAGGAATTGAGCTCGGTCCGTTACCAGTCGTTTGATGACGCGCTGGCTCTGGTTAAGGAACGGGGCCCGGGAGCATTAATGGCGAAACTAGACGTAGAATCCGCGTTTAGGCTACTCCCGATTCACCCATCATCCTTTGGGCTGATGGGGTGTTGGTTTGAAGGGGGTTACTATGTTGACCATTGTCTGCCCATGGGCTGTTCGATATCCTGCGCGTACTTTGAGGCATTCAGCACTTTCCTGCACTGGGCGGTGGTCTCGGTGGCGGGGAGTGATAGAGTGGCGCACTACTTGGATGACTTTCTCCTGGTAGGGGCGGCCAACTCGCAAGAATGTGCCTCCTTAATGAAAGTCATGAGGTTCATGATGGCCAGGTTTGGGGTTCCTTTGGCAGAGGATAAGACGGAGGGGCCGTGCATGTGCTTGACGTTCCTTGGTATCGAGATCGATTCAGTGGCAGGTGAATGCAGGCTGCCTAAGGAAAAGGTCGCCAAGATGTTGGCGGCGGTGCGGGCCATGGTTGCAACGCAGACGTGTTCGCTGCGGGAACTGCAATCGCTCCTTGGCCTCCTTAATTTTGCGGGGAGAGTGATCCCGTGGGGGAAGGTGTTTAGCAAGCGACTAGAGCGGTGTTTGGGCGGAGGTAGGGCTCCGGCATCGCGTATTCGCATCACGAGGGACCTCGTGGCGGATTTGCAGGTCTGGGAGAGGTTTCTCCAGGACTTTAACGGCGTCTGCATGTGGTGAAGGGAGCCGATATCTAACCAAGCGCTACATCTGTTCACGGACGCTGCAGGAGCATCCGGGTATGGGGCTTACTTTGAAGGCGCTTGGAGTGCGGAGCCCTGGCCGACCTAATGGGCGACCAGAGGGCTTACACGCAATCTTTGTCTTCTGGAATTGTTTCCTATCCTGGTTGCGGTGGAATTGTGGGGTCGCCTGTTTAGTAACAGGGCTGTGATTTTCTGGACGGATAATCTCAGCGTGGTGTTTGCGGTTAACAGGCTTTCTGCTTCATCGCCTGTGGTCGTACATTATTTGCGACACCTGGTGTTGAGATGTTTGCAACTGAACATTGACTTTAGGGCACGGCATGTGCCAGGGGTGCAGAATATAGTTGCGGATGCACTGTCGCGCTTCCAGTGGGGGGCATTTAGGGCTGCGGCACCTGCCGCGGCTCCTAATGGTCTTTCTTGCCCTCTCTTTTTGTGGCAGATGGCGAAGGACTACAGCAACTGATCCCGGTGTTGCGGGCTTCGTTGGCGCCCAGCACATGGTCGGCATACGTGAGGTACTGGAGTGAATGGGTAGGTTTTGCGACCTCCGTGAGTTCCCCTCTTGCGAGGGTGAACAAGGGTTTTCGTTGCGCTGGCTGGCGGAGCTGAGAGGTAAGCGAGCAACGAAGGGGGCGGTGGTAGCAAGACTATCGGCTGTGGCTTTTTTCTGCAGGCTATACGCCTTTAAAGACGAGTCGCGATCCTTTCTCGTTAAACAGCTGTTGAGGGGCTGGGGCCGTCTGGAAGTTCCACGACGAGACACAAGGGAGCCCATTACGGCAGAACGGCTAGTAAAATTATTGGACGTGTTGCCAGAGATATGTTCCTCACCTTTTGAGGCCCGCCTCTTTGGGGCGGCCTTTGGCTTAGCGTTTCACGGCGCATTAAGGGTGGGTGAGTTGGTACCGCGAGCCAGAACGGCGGCCACAGGGGGGGTCATGCACAGCCATGTTCGGCTGGTGGAGGACTCCGTGCTATTGTTCATTCCCAGGTCCAAAACGGACCAGGAGGGCCGGGGAGCCTGGCTTTCACTGCCGGGGCAGCAGGGTGTTGCCTGTTGCCCGGTGCGGCTAGTGTCATCTTACCTGGGAGTACGGCCAGGAGGCTCCTCCAGGTTTTTGATACATGCTAATGGAGACCCACTGACCAGATACCAGTTTGGCAAGGTATTGGAGAAGGCAGCGCAAAAGGCTGGCCTAGACGGGTCTCGGATCGCCCCACACTCCTTCAGGGTGGGGGCAGCGACGACAGCAGCAGAGCTGGGTTGGTCCTCGGATCGGATCCGCTCATTGGGGCGGTGGAGGTCGCAGCGGTATAAATCTTACGTTAGGCCGCTGTATGTTTGAGATCGGGGAGCAAGGGCATGCATGCAAGAGTTGGGGGGCTTGCGGGGGTGATACCAGAAGGTTATGGGCCAAGGTTGTGGACCTGGTCTACTGCAAGCGGGCTAACTCTTGTTTCCTTTGTTTCAGAAATACGTCCAGGTCCTGTACGGGTGTGGATCGTCGGCCATTCATATGTGCACTGGGCCGCAATTAGAGCTGCAGCCATGCCAGGAGGACAGCAGCTAGGAATTGAATCGTCCAGGGCTGTGTTACGTTGGCTAGGGCGCAGAGGCTTGTCTTGGTCAGACCTGCCTGCATTGCTCCAGACCGCAGCGAAAAGGTGGGAGAAACCTCACATTTTGATAATTCATGCTGGCGGCAATGATGTGGGGGCCATTCCCACATTGGATCTGATCTGGGCAATGCAGTCAGACCTGAGGCAGTTCAAACTCTGGTTTCCAGGTGTGAGAATCGGGTGGTCGAATGTGATCCCTAGATTAAGATGGAGGCACATGGTGTGTCATAAGGCAGCTTTCCAGGTCAGGAAAAAGATCAATAGGGACCTGAGGAAGCAGGTAGTGGAACTCGAGGGTTTTGTGGTAGAGCACGGGAACATCTCGGCAGCCCATAAGGGTTTGTATAGGCAGGATGGGGTTCATTTAGAACCGGCAGGAGTAGATTTGTTCTTGCAGAACATCAGGCAGGAGTTACTCCTAAGAGTATAGGGTGGCGGCAAGAGTCAGGACCATTGTATATGCAGGTCAGTCTCTTGTGGCGGGTGGTCAGGATCACGGCTGCAGACTTGAAGGAGGTTTGGTAATGGCCATTGCGGTCAGGGTGACGTCACAGGCTTGGTATGCTTGGGCGTGCTCGGGCTGAGTATTGTTAGGCCGGAAAACCCCTAATTATGTAAGCTGCGTTGAGTATCTCCGCCTTGTAGTCTGCAGCTGTGTCCCTTGGCCATTTTTCTAGAAGGGGTTATTCATAGTTAGATGTAGGCCCCGATTGCCGCCACCCGTGGATAAGTTAACTGCCAGTTCCACGGCTGGTACCAATAAATGCGACCCACGGGTCTTTCACCCACAGAACTGTGTTGTGTTTTATTTATTAGTTGTTAAGTTATATTAAGTGTTAAGTTAAGTTAAGTTACAAGCAGACACTCAGGAGATGTAGGGCATTTAATCCCTTAAGAAAGTGCAGGGCAAATAGCCCGGAGCGTAGCTAAGGGTTAAGGCCTGTAGGAGTGAGTGCTGCTGTGTGTGTGTGTTTTAGTTACAATGTTGCACTATGTTGGGAGGGGTCTACTAACCTTATAAGAAGGATGTACAGGAATTCCACTTCCTCTTTGTTCCTGTGGACTCCCAGAAGAATTTTCCCCACCCTCCCAGCCCTGTTATGCACTGTTGTTGAATTTGTTATGCTCTGTTGTTTTGTCTTGTCATCCAACCGGATGGATTTGTTATGCATTACGGATTGGCACTTGTAATGCATTATGGATTTGGTGATAGGCATTACTGATTGGCACTGGTAATGCTCTATTGATTCAGTCAAAGAAATAACAGGCGGCAATCGGTCTGTCATTAGGTCTCTATCGAGACTAGGTGTCTGAGGCAGGAAGAGGGTTACTCGAACTACTTCCCTAAGACCAAGGACGGTAATTTTGAACTCCCCAGTTATTGACATGCTGTTCGTCAAGTCAAGGCTGGACCTACAGGTTTGGAGTTAATAATGCTTGCACCCTACTCTGGCGGGTGGTCAGGATCACGGCTGCAGACTGGAAGGAGGTTTGGTAATGGCCATTGCGGTCAGGGTGACGTCACAGGCTTGGTATGCTTGGGCGTGCTCGGGCTGAGTATTGTTAGGCCGGAAAACCCCTAAATATGTAAGCTGCGTTGAGTATCTCCGCCTTGTGGTCTGCAGCTGTGTCCCTTGGCCATTTTTCTAGAAGGGGTTATTCATAGTTAGATGTAGGCCCCTATTGCCGCCACCCGTGGATAAGTTAACTGCCAGTTCCACGGCTGGTACCAATAAATGCGACCCACGGGTCTTTCACCCACAGAACTGTGTTGTGTTTTATTTATTAGTTGTTAAGTTATATTAAGTGTTAAGTTAAGTTAAGTTACAAGCAGACACTCAGGAGATGTAGGGCATTTAATCCCTTATGCATTTATATTACAAAATTGTTTCTGTTCAATACCGAAATGCACCCATGTGGTTTCTAATTTTGGCTGGAATATCCCTTTAATAGGCCACATATTCATTCTATCTTAACTAGAGCACAGGGGAAATAATCATTAGGTGCAGAGTGATATGGTTGAAACAAATATGATTGGTCGAGGTCTTTGAATAACAATTTCACACAATAAGGCTGAAGAAGGCATGAAATATGCAAACCTGTATTGTTTCAGTATCAGTTATCAGCTAATGTCTTTGAGGAAGTGTGGGGCACATGACAATAAAATGCATGTTGTGTATGTTGTTTGAGTTATTTTGAATAGCAAGTACCTGTATTTCACTAGGATTCATGACGATTTGCCTTCTAAATTGATTTTAGATAGAGCTGTCACAATTATTTGCAGCAGCCCTGTGTTCTCACAATGGCCCCTTTACCATAGAAAGTACAAAAACTGTCATGCAACTGGTTTAGTTGTTGTGCAATTTATTTTAGGTACAAAAAAATGACAATTAAATGTGTAACCCCCCAATGCAGTTTAACCTGAAACTCTGACAACCCATCACAATTAAACCTAACCACTGCTTGCTCTCCTTGAAGACGGTGAACAGGTTTGCAAGTTGAGAATTGTAATACATAGGGGTTGTATGTAGTTATTATAATACATTCAAAAAGAACATTTTGAAAGCGTATGCATTATAAAGCACTCTCTGAGGGTTATATGAAGCAAAATCAAGAAACATACACACGTCTATTTGATTTTAGTCACTTAGATTTGAGCAACTCAAGCACTACTGCAGCAGCTATCAAACAATAACTGCAGCTAATACTGTCTATGTCAGCTAATTTCAAAAAAGATCCTCACAGGAATGCAAACTTATGTTCCTATGATATCCATCAGTAAGTGTCAAGCCATGCATATATTTAAATGCTTTTTTAGATTAACTTCAACCCATAATTCAGGTGTATTGATATTTATTCTACTATAATATAAAAAATAAACCATAGAGTATATGTCCTATTAACAAAGGGTATACAACTCATTAGAGGTGCTTAATCCCTTGTTGAAACCAAAAAATGTAATCCATATAAAACTCTCAACAACCAAATAGCAGTTTTTGAAATAAAAACAAAAAGCTCCAATATAATACTTCCTTAATGGGGTAAAGACTCCAATGGTCTAACCACAAAATATATGTCACCCCCAGAATAGTTCAGAGAACCGCAAGGCCATTCCTGTTCTCGCACCATAGCACTAGTGTGAAGTAAAAGCATTTGAAGTCACTAATTTTAAGATAGCATCATTGGGGAGTCATCGTCCTTTTGTTTTTGCTTTACAGACTCTAATAGGAATCTCAGCTCTCTCTATATATGATATACATGTATTGGCAAAAATGCTTCTATTAAGAGTAATCACTGTTTTAGTGTTAACATTATTCTCTGCACGTGCATGTGAAGCATAGCTAGATATTTTCACTGCACCCACATTTTAAATATTGCAGCTGCTCATATCATCAGTGGGGCTTGTAATCATGTCAGCAATTAACAAATTGAGTCATTACTAGATGGTACAACCACCTTAGGCTCTTTTGAAACAGCTATAAGTTTTATTAGAAGCATTTTTGCTAATGCATTTATATTACTAAATTGTTTCTGTTCAATACCAAAATGCACCCATGTGGTTTCTAATTTTGGCTGGAATATCCCTTTAATAGGCCATATATTCATTCTATCTTAACTAGAGCACAGGGGAAATAATCATTAGGTGCAGAGTGATATGGTTGAAACAAATATGATTGGTCGAGGTCTTTGAATAACAATTTCACACAATAAGGCTGAAGAAGGCATGAAATATGCAAACCTGTATTGTTTCAGTATCAGTTATCAGTTAATGTCTTTGAGGAAGTGTGGGGCACATGACAATAAAATGCATGTTGTGTATGTTGTTTGAGTTATTTTGAATAGCAAGTACCTGTATTTCACTAGGATTCATGACGATTTGCCTTCTAAATTGATTTTAGATAGAGCTGTCACAATTATTTGCAGCAGCCCTGTGTTCTCACAATGGCCCCTTTACCATAGAAAGTACAAAAACTGTCATGCAACTGGTTTAGTTGTTGTGCAATTTATTTTAGGTACAAAAAAATGACAATTAAATGTGTAACCCCCCAATGCAGTTTAACCTGAAACTCTGACAACCCATCACAATTAAACCTAACCACACTGTCATAAGGCCCCAGCACACTTTACACGGTTGCTAGGGACGTGGTGCCTGCTGTCTGCTCGTTGCCTAGGGGGGGAGTCAGCTCCTGTCTGCGTGCGGCGGTGATGTCATCACTGCATGCTCTCTCGTTCAGAAGCCAGTCAGGATCTCCTGTGACACGAATCCTGCGACTTTGTAAGTAAATTCGCTCCTACCTATCACTGCCCAAGTATAGGTGTTACTTACTATTCTCCTGGGTGTTATTGTTGTTTATGCAGGACTGTTATATTGTTGCTGACCCCTGCTTGTCTGGCCACTCTGTTTACTACTTAACTGCTGGATTGATATACTGCAGCTGAACTCTGCTTTTCTGACCACTCTGCCTATTTACCCCTTAACTTCTGGATTGCTATACTGCTGCTGAACTCTGCTTGTCTGACCACTCTGCCTATTTACCCCTTAACTTCTGGATTGATATACTGCTGTTGAACTCTGCTTGTCTGACCACTCTGCCTGTTAACCCCTATTGCTTTGAATTGCCTTACTGTTGCCAAACCCTGCCTGCCTGACCATCCTAGTGGTTTACCTCTGGACTGACTTACTGTTGCCAAACCGTGCCTGCCTGACCATCCTAGTGGTTTGCCTCTGAACTGCCTTTCACTGGTTTCCTGCCTGTTGCAGCCGAGGACTGTCCTGCCTGGGGTGAGTGCCGCTTACCTCATCTTGCAAACCTTCTCTGCTCTGGGATATTCCCTATCATTCTGGCTCAACACTGGGATAATAAGACTACTGGCCGAGTTCAGTCTGATAGAGGAGTATCCCACGAGCATTACAACTACATTGTCCCAATTCACCCCCCGCATACAACCATGTTGACCTGATCCCTCATCATTATTTGCCATAACCACAAACTCTTCCTACCCCCATTACCTATAAAGTGTGACCTCATCTGATTACAATTACCCTAATCACAACTTCTCAAAACCACCTTTAACTATAAAAGTTAGTATGTGACTTCTCACCCCAATGCCAGTGGGGTCACCAAATACAGGAGAAAAACAGAGCTAGAATACAAGGGGACCACTAAATTATCATGCGTTCAACAATTAATCAGCCAATACAAGTGGCTGGTCATTGCTACTGCAAGCTCACGGTAACAATTAGAACTTATAGAATTAACAAGAGATCAGCCACATCATCAAGCCCTTGCTTTAACATGGAGTGCTGTTAGTTACTTCTCCTTTGCGTATCCAAGTGCCCATAATTAAGAATACGCATGCAAACACTGCTTCTGTAACATTCAAATAGATGCATCAGCTCTGTCGCATGTTTGGCTATAAGATTTCTATGTAAGAACATTGAATCCAGCCCCCTATTAGGGGTGGTCTGAGGAGCAGTGCTATACAGACATGAGAATATAAATTTTATAATTATGCAGGCTTCGTTCTAAGATCTGTAAATTCCATTGAATTGGTCAATATTGCTTCAGACTTGAAAAAGGAAGGAATACTTCCAAAAGCTTGTCAACTTCTAAATGTATAGTTAGTCCAATAAAAACGTATCATTGCTCAATGCAATACTCTTGTTATTTTATCTAAATCACTGGACCAACACAGCTACTCCAATCAACGTATATATATATATATATATATATATATATATATATATATATATATATATATATATATATATATATATATTTATTTATTTATTTATGTACTCTATTTTTTTTTTTTTTATATTTTTTATTCGACAATGTTATTATTAGTGTAACTACTTTGTAATGTATTTTTAATGTATTTTTGTGACCCTTTTTTTATTTTCATGAAACCGTTAACCAGAGCCCTGAGATTGCAGTAATCATTCCTGCATAAATCACGATTGCACTCAAGCAATCGCAATTGAGCTCAACTTGTAATATGAGCACAATTTAGCCTGTGCTCAAAAAATCGCAAAAACTTTTGCGCCTAACTTGTTATCTAGCCCTTAATAGGAAAAAAATCAGCCGATTAACCCCTTAATGACGGACCATTTTTCAATTTTCTTACCCTTAATGACAATGGCTATTTTTACATTTCTGCAGTGTTTGTGTTTAGCTGTAATTTTCCTCTTACTCATTTACTGTACTCACACATATTATATACCGTTTTTCTCGCCATTAAATGGACTTTCTAAAGATACCATTATTTTCATCATGTCTTATAATTTACTACAAAAAAAATAATAAAATATGAGGAAAAAATGGAAAAAAACACACTTTTTCTAACTTTGACCCCCAAAAATCTGTTACACATCTACAATCACCAAAAAACACCCATGCTAAATAGTTTCTAAATTTTGTCCTGAGTTTAGAAATACCCAATGTTTACATGTTCTTTGCTTTTTTTGCAAGTTATAGGGCCATAAATACAAGTAGCACTTCGCTATTTCCAAACCACTTTTTTTCAAAATTAGCGCTAGTTACATTGGAACCCTGATATCTGTCAGGAATACCTGAATATCCCTTGACATGTATATATTTTTTGTTAGAAGACAACCCAAAGTATTGATCTAGGCACATTTTGGTATATTTTATGCCACCATTTCACCGCCAAATGCGAGCAAAAAAAAAAAAAACTTTACATTTTTCACAATTTTAGGTTTCTCACTGAAATTATTTACAAACAGCTTGTGCTATTATGGCACAAATTGTTGTAAAAGCTTCTTTGGGATCCCCTTTGTTCAGAAATAGCAGACTTATATGGCTTTGGCATTGCTTTTTTGTAATTAGAAGGCCGCTAAATGCTGCTGCGCACCACACGTAAATTATGCCCAGCAGTGAAGGGGTTAATTAGGTAGGTTGTAGGGAGCTTGCAGGGTTAATTTTAGCTTTAGGGTAGAGATCAGCCTCCCACCTGACACATCCCACCCCCTGATCCCTCCCAAACAGCTCTCTTCCCTCCCCCACCCCACAAATGTCCCCGCCATCTTAAGTACTGGCAGAAAGTCTGCCAGTACTAAATAAAAGGAGTTTTTTTTTTTTTTAAATAAAAAAAATAAAATATTTTAGCTGTGATGGACTCCTGCCTTAGCCCCAACCTCCATGATCCCCCCCCCCCCAGCTCTCTAACCCTCTCCCCTATCTAATTGCGGCCATCTTGGGTACTGGCAGCTGTCTGCCAGTACCCAATTTGCCCAAAAACAAAAGTATTTTTTGCTCTTTTTCTTTTTTTTAGGTTTTCTGTAGTGTAGCAGCCCCCCACAATACCCCTACCCCCTCCCCCTCCCAGATCCTTTTATATTATTTTAAAAAAAAAACTTCCCCCCCCCTTCCCTCCTCATTGGTGTCAGTGGCCAGCTAATGCGCGCGCACGCTCGCACACCCACGCGCATGCGCGCCCCCCCGCACGCTCCCGGCACCCGGCGTGCACATTGCACTTCTAGGAACCGGATGCCGGGTAGCGATGGGCCGCCCACCCGCCTCCCTGTTGCGCTCCCACCCACCAACGAACCGGCACCATCGCCACCGGTGCAGAGAGGGCCACAGAGTGGCCCTCTCTGCATCGGAGTCTTCTAAAAAGGTATTGCAGGATGCCTCCATATGGAGGCATCACTGCAATACCCTGAGAGCTGCTGGACGTCCATTGTCATTAACTACTTGTTAATGCATGACGTACCTGGTACGTCAGTTGTCATTAAGGGGTTAATCGATTATGAAAATTAGGAACATTTACCTCTCACCTCCAACCGGACTACCTCTTATCCTCAATACCACAGGGAAAGGGAGCCAGATATAGTGAAGAATTGTAACATTTAAAGTGACACTAAATGTAATATACTCACGAAGTAAGATGTAGAAAACGTATTTTATTAATCGATTAGCACCAGTGCTGTACCAGCATATCACACCCAAATAAAATGTATTTATTAAAAAGCTCTACGTGTTTCAGACATTATTCCACCTTTCTATTGTGTGCTCTTGAGAAAGACCTTATAACCGCTGAAACGCACAGAGGTTTTTAATAAATCAATTTTATATGGATGTGATATGCTGTTACTTCACTGGTGATAATCGATTAATAGAAGAAGTTTCTACATCTTCACTTTGTGAGTATATTCCATTTAATGGCACTTTAAATGTCATGGTGTCACACTATATCCAGCTCCCTGTCCCTGAGTTATCATGGATAGGAAGTAGTCCGGTTGGAAGTGAGAGGTGGAGACCATGTCCAGCTATCTAGAACTGTTTCCTGGGAAGGAATGGCACTCTAGGACAAGTTTAAAATATTTGTTTAACTGTTATATCTATAATCTGTTTATGCCTATAGCAATTTCTATATTTTTACTGGCACAAATATGTTAAGCTTTAACATAGTTGTGCCAGTAAAAATATAGAAATTGTTTTAACACTTTTCTTTCAGTAACACACAGAGTAGTGGTTTAATGATTTCATGTTAGCAATACAGCAGTAGTTAAACCATTACTCTATGTCTTACTGGTAAAAACAGGTTAAACATTTTTATGCTAGTAACATATTGAGTAAATGTTAAACAACTGAGCGTTGTGCTATAGGCACAGACAGATTATATATTTTTTCTGCATAAAAAGGGTAAATCACTGCTCTGTGTCTTATTTCAACAAGAAAAACTGTTTTCTATGTTAATATCTGAATGTTTTTAAACCTCCTTGTGAAAGTAACACATAGAAAAATGGTCATTTTTTTGGCGTTTCAAAAATGGCAACCATTGTGAATAAGTGACAGTGTTCAAATAGATATGTTGTGTACAAAGCGCCTAAAAGAGGGCAAAGGGGACTATGAATAACTAGAAATGTCAAATAGATTACAATAGTCCCAGTAATGTGGAGTGGATCACTGGGGAGACTAGTGGTGTCCTAGTCCTAATTGTGGTGTGTGTGGTAATGTAGTGTGTGGAAATGTAGAATTTGGAGTAAAGGTGTGGATTGGATACAGTTGGTCTGGTCTTAAAATACAATTTAATACAATCTTGGTGATGGAGAATTAAAATACAGTCGATAAAAACGGTAAAAGTCAACAGACAAATAACAATATACACAATCACAATATAAAAATCATGGACCCATGATGTCTTTTATAACAGTAAACAGTCTACATCTATCCAATGGCGAAGAGACGATTATTGGGTGGCTTGAAAATAAAAATGAAAGTAGCTTGCGTGAATATACAGATGGAGAACTGATCTGGCTCAATATTGGATGCTGAGGTCAAATAGGTGAGTAGGAATACTGGGTGCTTCAAATAATTTAAACCTTTGGATGTGTGTACATCAATCAATACAAAACCATGAATCAATACAAAACCATGTATACTTAGTATATTAAAAGCAATAAATTGTGTCCAAAAAAATGTATCCAATGAATGTGTCCAAAGCAAAAGTGACCAAAAGTGGTCTGTCAAAAAAAGTCAAAAAGTGAAAAAATAATAATATTAAAAAAAAATGACAAAACTTGAAAAACAAAAACAAAAAAGTGTATGGAAAAATTGCAAAAATGCAAAAGCTTGCAGATGAAAGTTGTGGCAGAAACAAGTACAGACTGTCAAGTGAAGAACAAATCAAGTCAGTGTGATAACTCCAATGGTGAATGAGAAATAAACGAACAAGCTTGTTATTTAATAGGGGTGATCCTCAGGTTAAGTCCTAATGGCTTCTTGTGTCATCCAATAATCTTCTAAGTGTACCTGTAAAGTTAAGATCAATAGTGTAGATTGTACAAATAAAGGAAACAATAAAGGGAATGTGCTTTCCAGCTTTTGTCAACGCGTTTTGGCCCAGATTCAGGCCTTTATCAAGACTGGTATCTCTGTGTAGCTGTACAGAGAGTCACCGGCACTTACAATAATCTTAAAAAACTTTTATTGGAAACACTATAAAAGAGCGAAGTTTCTGGGAATCACCCCTTAGTCATGCCTAAGGGGTGATTCCCCCGAAACGTCACTCTTTTATAGTGTTTCCAATAAAAGTTTTTTAAGATTATTGTAAGTGCCTGTGACTTTCTGCACTTTTACCTCTTATTTGGGGTAGAGCAGTATACCTCAGGCACACGTGCACTTCACCCAGAAGTGCTGATTTCTACATACCTTTTGATTATCTTTTTCTATCTAATTAGCATAGTTTAGGCACCTGCTAAACCGGATGTGTCAAAACCGGAAATGGTTGATCTGTTCAAAGTGTCTTTCTCTTATCGTTATGCAAATACATATAACTGTATAATTCTGAATACATTTCAGATGTTGTACTCTAGTTATATATGAGTTGTAAATTTTGTGTTTCTTAATATGTCATATCCGCTCTATCCACTGTTTGGCCGTTTATTTTGACACCCATATGTTATGTCAGATCTCCCAATCATGATCGAGTTTGGGCTATTCCCGTCATTGCTCGATCATGATTGGCTGTGGCCCCATTGTTATTCTGATCCCCTATCGGATGTTAATATGTGGCAATTGATGTTATAAAAGACATCATGGATCCATGATTTTTATATTGTGATTGTGTATATTGTTATTTGTATGTTGATTTTTAACATTTTTATCGACTGTATTTTAATTCACCAAGATTGTATTAAATTATATTTTAAGACCAGACCAACTGTATCCAATCCATACCTCTACTCAAATTTCCACACACCAATTAGGACTAGGACACCACTAGTCTCCCCAGTGATCCACTCCACATTACTGGACTATTGTAATATATTTGACATTTCTAGTTATTCATAGTTATCTCTGCCTTCTTTTATGCGCTTTATACACAACATATCTATTTGAACCCCTTTTTCGCCAGCTAGGAGGTCCAAAGCCAGAGGTGCAGTTCCTTGGCGCTTAGTCTTAAATCTATTGTCGAATAAGTGACAGTGCACCTGTGATTTAAAGCCACATGTATACACAATGTTACTTTTAAATGGCAGTAGCCATTTTGGAAAGGCCACCACCATGACTGTTAAAGATTCATAATCCTTTTTAAAATTTCTATTTAAATAAACAAATTACCACAGTTCTAATATTTTCCTAAAGGAGGAACTGTACAACTCCTGGCGCTCCTGTAGTTATGCACTACCTAACACCATTACCGTTAATGGCTGATCCATTTCCCTAATTGAAATTAATACTAAAGCAAGATTACCAACTGCAGCCTCCATATAACCCAATCCCCACAGCAAATGCCACAAACATCACAAATCTGGTAAGCAAAAAGAAGAGGAGGACCCTGTTCCTGGTTGTCAGAAATGCAATGCTAGGATTAATTATATGAATGACAAAGGACAGGAAAGAGGCGCCGTATGTGTGAATCAGTAAAACCAACTGGATACAAGCAACAGAAGACACAGGGTACTCACATGATATGAAGGCAACCTCTTGTGCAAATAGAAGCAGGCTGGTTTTCTGCAGCAGACAAGCTAGCTGAACCAGGGCAATATACTGGATACAATGGTACAGTCACCCCTAAAAGGATGGTTGGGCTCAGATGATGTTTTACTCCCACGAATAGGGAGGTAGCAACAAAGGATACACAGGGGAGGCTATACCAAAACCTCCCAAGGTAGCGTAGTAAGAGATGCATACAGTAATCATAGCTTTTGTATAAAACTTTAAAAATGTGTTTAATAAAATAGTATACAAAACAAAGTTAAAAACAGCTCATGCTTAAAGGGACAGTAAACCTTAAAATTAATGTTACATAATTCTGCACATAGTGCAGAATTATATAACATTATTTAAGTGCTATAGTTATAAAAGCCTTTTTTCCCATTTAATATTTTAAAAATATGGCGCTTTTACAGACCTGTTCTCTGCTCTCTGCTGAGCGGGTCTGTTTTTTTTACTCAGCGCATCGGGCCAGCTGTATAGTCACAGCCCGGCCCGACCGCGCCATAACATTAAGTGAAGCTCGCTCCTGCTGTCAGACAGAGCAGGAGCGAGCTGCACTTAGTCTTATGACGCGGTCGGGCCGGGCTGTGACTATACAGCTGGCCCGATGCGCTGAGTAAAAAAAACAGACCCGCTCAGCAGAGAGCGGGTCTGTAAAAGCGCCATATTTTTAAAATAGTAAAAGGGAAAAAAGGCATTTATAACTATAGCAATTAAATAATGTTATATAGTTCTGCACTATGTGCAGAATTATATAACATTATTTTTAAGGTTTACTGTCCCTTTAAGATGTGCATAAGTAAGATAATGCAATGTGTTTCACAGAATCAACCATTTCATCAGGCATAGAAACATGGTATAAATTGGATCCTTATATAGGGCTACGCTACCTTAACAAAGTATGTAACTACCCTCCTCCTGCAATTAACACACAGGCCAATCAGAACACAGGCCAATTGGAACACCCTTTGTCTCATTAGTGAAATGTTGTCACACCTGTGTATTTTAAGAAGTATGATGCTTATATCAGCATTTTATTTATATGTATATATTCCCAGACTTATACATTATACTTCCAAATTGGTTCTTAAAATACACAGGTGTGACAACATTTTACTAATGAGACAAAGGGTGCTCCAATTGGCCTGTGTTCTGATTGGCCTGTGTGTTACAGGGTAGTTACATACTTTGTTAAGGTAGCGTAGCCCTATATAAGGGTCCAACTTATACCATGTTTCTATGCTTGATGAAACGGTTGATTCTGTGAAACACGTTGCATTATCTAACTTATGCACAACTTAACGATGAGCTGTTTTTAACTTTGTTTTTTATACTGTTTTATTAATGAATTGAAAGTTTTATACAAAAGCTCTGATTGCTGTGTGCATATCTTACTATGCTACCTTGGGAGGTTTTGGTATAGCTTCCCATGTGCATCCTTTGTTGCTACCTCCCTATTAGTGGGAGTAAAACATCATCTGAGCCCCAGCCATCCTTTTGGGGGTGTCTGCACCATTGTATCCAGTACATTGCCCTGGTTCAGCTAGAAAGAGGGTGCCTTCTTATAATGTGAGTACCCTGTGTCTTCTGTTGCTTGTATCCAGTTGGTTATACGGATTCACAAATTCCTGTCCTTTGTCATTCATACAATTGCCTCATCACCTATGGTGAAGTTAGATCGCTGCCTGTTTTGAACGGACGTCACACAAGTTCTCATCATTGCCCAAGATTTATACTACATTAAAAGGACTCTCCTGGGAACTGATTGATTACATTGATACTTCTATGGACTGGTTTTGTATGATGAATGTCCTGTCATTGTATTGAGATATTTACAGCCATATTGACCTCACTATATCATTTATCCACCTGCTTTATCCTAGTATCACTTGTGCATACATACACTGTATATACCACTTATTGCATGTTGTGGTGTTCAGCCCACTAGGTGATCCTATTTTATTTGGTGATAATAGCAACAAGAGTATGTGTATTGCTTACTAGGATTATCTTATCTGTTTTTTGTAATTACTCATTTGAGTTGAGCATTCACTTTGGAAACTCTATCACTGCTTATAGCGCCTCCTACAGGGATTTAGATCCCTTTTGCTTTGTTTTAATGCTAGGATTAAAATAAAGGGTTGTAGTAAGGGTTAATATATGCTGGGCTATTACACATAACTACATAACATAGTAGGTAACTGATATAGATATAAGGGTCAGAAATTATTTGGCAGTTGCTCTTAATGACCAGCCATAAGGTGCCGCTATTAGTAAGTGAGCTGCATATAGCAAGCTGCCGCTAAATAATGGCAGTGCAAGTTTGATTTTTTTAACAAACTGGAGGCAATATGAAAGTCTCTAGATTTTGACACATTCATATTCCATTATAACAACTTGTATTAAAGGGGCATGCAACCCATTATTTCATGATTCAGATAGAGCATGCAATTTTAAGCAACTTTCTAATTTACTCCTATTATAAATTTTTATTCACTCTCTTGCTATCTTTATATGAAAATGCAGGAATGTAAGCATAGGCCCATTTTGGTTCAGATAACAAGTGGAGCACTAATTAACGTTTCTGCTCGAGCGTGGTAAGCTATTTATTTAAAAAATTACAGAAGAAAACAGGGTCTCCTTTCGAATTCCAAAGACAAACACCATATCAAAACAATTCATGAAAAAGAAATTAGAACATTTAGAAGAAGAGGTTGTCGGGGAGGACAAAAGAAACAGAGAAATAGAACAAAGTGGTAAAAAATAACAATATGAGCAATGCATTAATAAAAATCTTTAATTTATCTAGTCACACCTTAAGCACAGATGAAGAAAACCTTCTAAAAAAGGTCTTTCTTTTGCCCCCACTAATAAACCAAATGCATTTAATCTGTTCTTAGATACTAGTAAATTCATCCGTAAATTAACATTACAGAGGCATTTTGCAAAAAGAAACTCTAATAAAACAGATGTAGCGAGCTCAATAACACTGACTCAAATAGATTCTGACACTTTAGATACTCTGAAAATGCTAGAGAAAGAATCAAACACTACTGAAAAGGAACTAGACATTTCTTTCAGACACCGTAATTTAAAACCCAAATCTTCTACCCAGTACAGTCAAAAGGCAAATTTCTTACCCAGTTTAAAGATATAGTTATGCAAGAAATGGAAGAAATGTGTATTAGTTTTACTATCAAAAAGAAAAATTTTAGCTTCAAAGAAAGAGCGGCTTTAAGAAATGTAAGTAACAACGAGGATCTGGCTCTGAGACAAGCTGACAAGGGAGGAGGTATAGTGTTTCAGAATAATGGAGCCTATATGCTAGAAGCACATAGAATTCTGTATGACAGAAATACTGTACATATGAAATCCTTGAGACAGATCCCACAGAAAAATGTCTACACCAATATACTCATTTAATATGGATGGCTAAAAAGAATCACGTCTTAAATGATGATGAGTATAATTTTCTTAAGTATGACACACCAAAAACTGTAGTGTTTTACCATCTGCCCAAAATCCATAAAAGTGAAACAAACCCTTCTGGCAGACCCATGATCTCAGGTATAAACAGTCTCACAAGTCATCTGTCTCAATATGTAGACAATTTTCTACAACTTGAAGTTCCCAAATTAAGATCATACCTTAGAGACACGCCACATTTGTTATCTATAATAGAGAGCCTAGAATGGAAGGAAGAATACCATTTTGCTAGTCTAGATGTGACATCATTATACACAGCTATACCCCATGAAACGGGAATTGAAAGTGTTAAATATTTTCTCAAAAAAAATGAGGATACTTATCATGAGATGCAGGACATATGCAGGAAACAGCAATGATGGTACAACTCTATTTTATTACAGAGCATAGAAACATATATCTTAGGCTGACCATATTGCCGCTTTAAAAAGGGACACATATAAAAAATACATATGTCAGGGCTGTTTTCAGGACTGTTTAAAGAAATGGTTTTGCATAAGAACCCTCACATGTGTATTTTTCATATGTGTTCCTTCTTAAAGCGGCAATATGGTCAGCCTAATATATCTAGTAAGGTTGATTTCACTAACTAACTGCAACACAGACTACCGGACCTAAGCCCCGCCCCCAAACTAGTGACATCACTTCCTGCTCTCATCACATCTTCCCCCTTTTCAAAGGGCGAAGCATACGTTTAAATATAACAAATAACAGGGTATACAAAGAGCATACAACAACATTTTTGAACAGTATATAGCAAATTGGTTACAGAAAAATAAACAACATTAATTACATCCTGACTTGGACATCGGGGTAGACTACCCTAGTCCACAGTGACCATGGGATTATTCTGCCCATACTTACGGTCACTGTTCTAGCTAAAGTCAGTCCCTATATCGGGCCGGAAGTTTCACCACTCTTCCGCTTGATGTAACTTTGCATGAACTGTCCTCTGATACAGAGGAAGGTGAATAAGAGTCCGCTGGAGGCAAAGACATATCCCCACTGTGAGCTTGCTGAGGGAAAGGCACCTCTCTTAGAACAGGGGATCCCACCGGCGGTGGTAATGAGGCATCCAGTTCCAGACTCTCAGGTACAGGCTGAAGATGGGCGTCGCCTTGTATGACAAGAGGGCTAGGTATGGCTCAGATTGCTCTAAAATGAACTTTGTTGTTTGAACTGCCCTTTCAGCCATTCCTTTGGCCTGCGGGTAATGTGGACTTGACGTGGAATGTACAAAGTCATATTCCCATGCAGTTCACACAAATCAGCAGCTATTTTCTGCCACGGCCCCGCAGGCAGCGGAGTAGAAATCAAGGGTTCCCTTCTCTGAGTAAGCCGGCGTTCCCGGCAAAAGGCACATTTAGACACGTGATTTGCAATGTCGGAGCTGATCCCAGGCCACCACACAGCTGTAGCTGCACTTTCTCTGCACTTTATAATGCCTAAGTGGCCATTGTGAATCCTGTTTAACATCTCCTTCCTCATGGTGACAGGAATAACAATGCGGTCTTGGAACAGCACCAACCCCACCAGCTTTGTGAGCTGCGACCTCTCTGACTGGTAAGAACTTAAAGACATCCAGGCTGCCCGGCTCTCGGGCCAGCCTTTTTTATGTACTTTATAACCTCTTGCAGATCTGTGTCCAAATATGTCTCTTTATTTCTTCCAGTTCCCTTGAAGAAATGGACTTTGAGGCCAGAACCGAATCAACATACACTTTCACATCAGATTCAGTTGAGGATTCTTCAGCAGCAGCCAGCGGGAGCCTGGATAGTGTATATGCCACAACCAGTTGTTTCCCAGGCACATGCACTGCCTGAACATTGAACCTGAGTAGTCTCATTAAAAGAGTTGATTAGAGGGACTAGCGGTTTATGGTCAGTCTCCAGACTAAATTTTTCTAAACCCACTAGATAACGCTGAAAGCACTCACAGGCCCAAACTGCAGCCAGGCACTCTTTCTCAATTTGAGCGTATTTTGACTCAGCAGCCGTCAGTGTGCGGGAACAGTAGGCGATGGGCTGTAGTTTATTTTCATTTAACTGCAGGAGAGCAGCCCCCAACCCATAACTCCTTGCATCAGCACTAACCACAGTCTTTTTGGAAGGGTTGTAGAACCCCAGCACTGGGGCAGACCCAGCAGGGACTTGGCCTGCATAAAAGATTTTTCTTGTGAAGGTCCCCAGACCCAAGCAACGTCTTTCTTTAGCAACTCTGTAATAGGGTGTAGAACTGTTGATAAATCTGGAAGAAACTTGCCCACATAATTTACAAGGCCCAATATCTGTCTCAGCTCATCAGGACTTTTCATCTGTTCAATAGCACACATTTTCTCGTGGTCTGGTTTGATGCCATCCCCATTGATAATATGCCCAAAGTAACTTAATTCAGTTTTCCTAAAATGACATTTTTCTTTTTTTAATTTCAGCCCAGACTCTTTGATATCCTGCAGCACACAACTTAAACGCTGATTATGCTCCTCCGCTGTAGACCCATACACTAGAATGTCGTCCATGACGACTGCCGTGCCCACGTGGTCACTTATGAGAGAACTCATTTCCCTTTGAAAAATTTCTGGGGCAGAGGATATCCAGAAGGGGAGTCTGCAGAAGCAAAACCAACCTACCGGTGTAATAAAGGTAGTCAGTTTGCGGCACTTTGGATCCAGGGGGATCTGCCAAAAGCCGCTAGAAGCGTCTAATGTAGAAAAGAACTTCGCCCCAGCCAACTTCGGAGCTATGTCTTCTACTGTCGGCAGCACAAATCTCTCTCTCTTCACTGCCTCATTCAACCTTTTCAGGTCCACACAGATGCGCACCTTTCCATTTTTCTTTGCAGCAGGAACAATGGGGGCACACCAATCAGTTGCTTCAACAACCTCTTCAATAACCCCCATAGACTTCATCCGCATAAGCTCCTTCTCCACTTGAGGCATGAGTGGGAACTGAATTCTACGGGGAGTAGAAATACTGCATGGGACTGCGTCACTTTTAAGTGCTATACGGACTGGCTTGCAATTCAGTAGGCCCAGTTCGCCAAACATATCTTAGGAGATCTCATTCACTCTGGCCACAAGGCGCAAGTCACAGGCTGCTTTTCTGCTCAATAAATTGCTAACACACTGACCTCGAATCACATGCACCCACATAGTGAATTTCCTTTGCTTGTACTCACAGCTGGCAAGAAATTTCCCTGCACAATCAATGCGGCCACCGGGACTATGGACATTTGTAGTAACCTTTGCCAGCTGGGGCTGTCGAGTCAGTTTCATAAATGCAGCAAAAAACATTACAGTGATATCTGCTCCTGTGTCAATCTTAAAATTAACTTTGGCTCCCATTACAGTAAAAGTAACTTTCCAATCTTCCTCTGAGCTTGGCCGTTCCACAACAGACCCCACAAAAGACACTTCCTGACCCTCCTTGTCACTGTCGACTTGCATCTCCTTAATGTTTTCAGTTTTACACACCACTTCAAAATGGCCCATTCTGTTACATTTTCTGCATCTTTTATCTCTGGCCGGGCATATAACACTCTGATCATGGGCACGGTAGCACCGTGTGTATCAGGTATGCTGCGCCCATCCACTTCTAGGTCTATCCATTATTTTAGATCTACCGCTCACACTGTTCCTTTCACTAGCAGTTTTCCTGGACTGTTGCCCTTCATCCACAATACTCTAAGACCTCAGATCAGCACTTTGCTTTTTCACCAGTTCACTCTGGGAGGCCATCCTAATAGCCCCATCTAATGTTAAATCAGGCTCTAACTGCAGCTTCAGTGAGACTTCAGCATCTGCAATTCCAATAACTATTCTCTCTCTGATTTGCTCTTCTTTAGCTACACCAAACTCACAGAATTCAGCTAGTTCATACAGGCTGCGCACAAATGACTCCACAGATTCTCCCACACGCTGATTACGTTTGTGAAAACAAGCTCTCTCATGAGTCACATTTCTTTTGGGCACAAAGTGGGCACTGAGTTTATCCATAACTATATCAAAGTTAAATTCTTCCCCTTCTTGGAAAGTAAAATCATTGAACACATCTTTCCCCATAGAGAATAAAAGAGAATTAACTTGTACTTCACCACTCTCCTTGTCCAGCTTGGAAGCAATCCTGAAGCGCTGAAACCGCTGACGCCATGTGGGCCAAGCTGCAGGCTGAGAGAAGTCAAAAGGCTCAGGTGGGGTAAACTTTGACATTGTCATCGATCAGGAACAGAAGCGCAGGCAAGAACTTCTGACACCATGTCATGAGATGCAGGGCATATGCAGGACACAGCAATGATGTAACAACTCTATTTTATTACAGAGCATAAAAACATACATCTAGTCAGGTTGATTTCACTAACTAACTGCGACACAGACTACCGGACCTAAGCCCCACCCCCAAACTAGTGACATCACTTCCTGCTCTCATCACAATACTAATCACAAATAGATCACATTTATCACAGAAGCAATTACATTTATATTGGAGAAAAAGTTTAATGAAACACTTTACTTACAAAAATGGGGCCCTTTGATGAGGACAAAATTCGCCAATTTGTATATGGGGTTCTTTGAGGATTCAAAAATATGGACAAATAACCCATATATACAAAAAATAATGTTTTGGAAGAGATTTATAGATGCCATTATCATGATCTGGCAATGAAAGAACTTGTAAGTGCCATTTGTTACATTGTGCATTATACTTTGAAAGTATATATATATGTGAAATTAGTATTAAAGGTAAACATTGATGCTGACATTAGGACACACAGTGTAATATTTAAGACAAGGATTTTAAAATTCAAATTGATGTTTGATTCAATAGAATCTTAAGCTGATAGCTCAAAGGGATAGCCCACCTAACTTTAAACTGTCATAATTCAGATACAGCACAAATTAAAATCACCTCTTTACTGGCATGCTATTTCCAGTGTATTTCTTTCTTCTCTTGAATTTCTTTTTAGTAAGAAATGTCATCTTATATGCCAGCCCATTTTATAACACCTGTGAAGGGGTAGTTTTTAAAAACAGATTGCAATCAGGAGGGGTTAGACAGGTGGAGAGAGAAACCTTGCCCAGCTCTTAAAGGGGCAGGAAACCCCAAAATATTATTTCATGATAAGGATAGAACATACAATTTTCAACAACTTTCCAATTTACTTCTATTATTAAATTTGCTTCATTCTCTTGTTATCCTTTGCTGAAGGAACAGCATTGCACTACTGGCAGCTAGCTGAACACATCTATTTAGTCAATCACAAGAGACAAATGTGTGCAGGCACCAAATAGCAGGTAGCTACCACTAGTGTAGGATATGTGCATATTATTTTCCAACAAGGGATACCAAGAGAACAAAGCACATTTGAAAATAGAAGTGAATTTTAAAGTGTTTTAAAATTACATGCTCTATCTGGATCATGCAACTTAAATTTTTCTATCCCTTTAAAATATCCATTGATTGCAAATAAATACATATGATACTCTGATTGCATGTTATATTCACAATTATTCCTGCTCAGAATAATAATACATTTAAAATATATACATATAGTGGAATAAATAAACACAGAGATATGACTCTCAACATTGTTCAGAACAAAAAAAAAGGAACTTAGGGACATGTAAATATGTTTGCAAAAGATTTCTGACATAACACACACACACACACATACTGTATATATATATACATAATATATATAAATATATATATATATATATATATATATATATATACAGTATATAAATAAAGTTTTTCAGGAAGAGACTGCACTCACTAGGCTTTTATAAAAAATAGCTTTTATCTGACCTCCTTTGGGACATCACACTGGCGATGTTGCTATTCTAACTATTTGGGGACATTTCCTCTAGTCTCTATTTTAACCTGTGTTAAATAAAATCTATTTTTATACAAGCCCAGTGAGTGCAGTCTCTTCCAGGAAAACTGCATTACTTTTGACTTTGCACCCTGGCAGCTGTATAAGTAAGTTGGTTATTGGAGTGCAAAATTACCTCTGAACTTTATACATATACACAGGTATAGATATATACATATATGTGTAGGAATATATATATTTAAAAATACTTAGAACATATTCTGCTATGTGCAGAACATTGGAATGTAAAATATTTTCAGTAAATACACAGTATCTTTATTATTACTTAAACGTGATTTTACATGTTTCATATACTTAACAGCAAAGGATTCTAATGTACATATATATATATATATATATATATATATATATATATATATATAATATAGCAAAGTTCAGTATCTGCACTCTCACCAACTCTCCACAACTGCCAGGGTGCTCTCAGGAGTATGTAGTAGGTAATTGATTCAAATCACTCTCTGGACTTCAGATAATAAAGGCAACATTTATTATGATAGATAGATGTGTGCATATATATGTAAATACATATATAGTATATGAATACATATGTACAGATATATAGATAATATATAAATATATATATTTATAAATATACATACAGATACATCTTTAGACATGTATATGTATGTATCTCTATGTTAAAGCCACTTGCTTCCTTTTTTTTCCTACCACCTGAGACCTTTTTTAATAATTTTTATTAGACAGTGTTATTATAAGTGTAACTGTACTTTGTAATGCATTTTTTATGTTTTGTGACACTTTTTTGCTTTGCAAAGCAGTTAACCAGCGCTTTGAGGACACGCTAACCCGAAGAGCGTTCACTTGAATTGCACCTAAGCAATCACGTTTACTATCAAATACGAGTGATAAACCCGGCATGCCCATAAACCCCTTATGGCTCTCTCGCACGTGTTTGCGCTCCACTTGTAATCTGGCCCAAAATGTATACATATACATAATTATGTTTGCTTTGCACATTATCACAGTTTGTATACAGAACATGAAAATGTTTAAAAATAAAATAAAAAGAGAACTAAAATAAAATCATCATTTAGTAAATAAAACCTATAAAATGGTGGCACTTTTAAGACTTTATCCTTTTGCATGACTAATGTCAGACAAGTATTCTGAGGTAAATGAATAACTCCAAGTCTAACAGATATTTAGGATATTCCTGAAAGAAAAACAACTGCTAACATTTGCATTCCTTTATCCTAAACTGAGCTGTATGTCTGCTTGTTACTGTTGTTTTTTGGAAATGGGGAGGGTTACATAAACTGGAAAACAAAAAAACAGGAGTCCTCTGTTAGTAGCTTGAGTTTATCATGAAAAAATGAAATATAACTATTTACAAAGCAGACTATTATACCATGTGCCCAGGTGCTTTACTTACATAATACACCGGGAAACTCAAAGATGAAGAACAGGAAGGAAACACAAAACAGCCTTCCCTCCCTGTACCATAGAGGTGATTAGTGATAGACATAGACAATGCAACAACTAGATACCTCCAACATTCATACAAATGAAAAATGCTCACACTCTGGGATTATAGTCACTTGGTATTAAGAATACTTATTGGAGTTGGCACTCAGGGATTACAGCTACCTGGTATTGAAAATACACTCTGGAGCTGGCACTTTCAGGGATTATAGCTAATTGGTATTGAGAAAACACACTGGAGCTGGCACACTCATGTAATACTGTCACCTGGTATTAGAAAACACACTGGAGCTGGCACACTAAGGGATTACAGCCAACTGGTATTGAAAATACAGCCTAGAGTTGGCAAACTCAGGCAAATTACTTCACCTTGGTAATAGCAAGGTATACCACAGCTATCATATTCAGGGAATACTTTAAATTGGTTATGAAAAGGCATAGTGGAGCTCTGTAAAAAGGTTAGTGCAAGGGTCGCTGAAGCTCCCACACTCAGGGATTACTCTAAAATGGTGAAAGGATAGTAAAGATAGGGGGCGCCCTTGTAAAACCGTATATAATATGCTCAGAGTAAATTGTGTCAAATGAGTATTGTTAGATTGAAGGCATTCAAACTAATGGAACTATGCCAACTAAAGTATAAATTAATAAAATATATCTATGTACACACAAATAGGTATAGATAATAAATATAAGTGCATAAAGATATGATCACATATGTTAAGTAGAAGAAAATATGATAATCTCTGACAATTAACATGAATGATAAATTCCTATCTAGAAAAATAGACAAAAGTGTTATCTATAAAATAGTAGTTAGTAGATAATTCTTGGTAAAAAGAAAAATAAAGTCTCATTAATAGATGATAATGTCCACAGTGGACAGATAATGATAAGGTCAAAGGCAGCTATATGTAGAGGATCTAGGCTACGATCCAGGATCAGTAATCTGCAAAATACATAAGAACACAGAAGCGCCATATGGACCAATATTGTTGGATGCAAATGAAAGTATTACATTGAGTAGATGCACTCACATTAGGTGAGGCACCCCTGGTGGTGCAGAAGGAGTGGTCTGGGGTCAATAGCAGTCACCCAGAAGACTGTACTCCGGTGAATGTTCAATACTCTGCAGATGGTGATAAAGAACACAAACAGGTGCCTATATGGCCTAGTATTGTCTATATAGGCAGGGGATGTATAATAAGGTAAGTATTACACTTACATTTAGTAGAGCACCTCTCTTGGTGCAGTCAGAGCGAGCTGGGATCAATATAGTCACCCAGTAGACTTGTATCCGGCAGTCTGGAACTCCCAATACAAAGGTGAGGTATAGATCAAGGAACAAGTAATAATAATGGACCGGCAGCAAGTGGTAAATATATATATAATTTTTTTTTAAATAAAATAGTTCAAATATAATAGCAACGCGTTTCTCAGCCACTTATGGCTGTTTCATCAGGCTTAATACAAAGGGTATAAGATATATAAAACCACTAGCCATATTTCTACCATACAAAATATCTGATACAATGTAAAACACCTGCAGTGGGTGTTCACCAATTACAATGTGAACCACCTGTGAGGGGTGTTAACCAGTTAGGCATCTCATAGCAACAAAATATAAACAAACAAAATTACATGTTTTTGGTCAAAATGCTACGTATGAGGTACATAAAATTAGACATGTTTATATGGTGTTCAACAAATTAATATACTTTTGTATATGTGCAAAGCTCCCTGGAAGGGAGGATTAAACATGCAGCAAACAGGTTTATCATTGGTGTAGAGTGTTGCCACAATAGTCAGTGATATTCAATAAAGAAATTGACATATGAACTGACATATGAACATATAAAAACCCAATCCAAATATGTGCACATGCATACAAGCACACACCAACACACGTATATACACATCCACATATGTATGTCTACATACTCAAACGTATATATAAGTATGCCATTGCATACACACACATGCGTTTGCAAAATTACCAAGATTTTCTGGGACCGTGTTTTCGTACTTGCAGAGAACTAGATGTTTAGTTTAAGCACAGACTCTCTACACTAAATTGTTAATAAAATTTGTGTCTTGATCTAAGATAATACAAGATGATCGTCATTAGATAGAATACAAACTATTTACTAACCGAGATGAGTATCAAGTGTGGGCGGATATACAACTATGTCACTTCTAGATGCGTATAGGCTACAGTAAACATGTGATATGAAACGTATATAGATGGACCCCCCATCCCTGATGCAATAATCGTCAGACCAATTGTCTAATGGGGAGAAAAAAAGGGACGATGACGATAGTATTAGATGTTTTACTGGGTCTACAATCAACATAACCGCAAGTGGGCTGAGGACCTCTTACTTTGTGATGTCATGTGTAAAAGAAAAATAAGTAGATATAGAGAAACTATGGATGTAGTCCATTCAAGTTATGCATCATATTATATTCAAACTATGATATGTAGTGATATCGGAAGAATACTATGTTGTGAGTCCTAAATACGGCCAAAGAAAATCATATGTCCCATATGCTTGCTACGATAGCAAATAGACATTGTCATAAAATAGTAAAAATTTGTAATATACTATATAACCTAAGTGAGTGTACATGACACACAAAAATATGAAGTGGAATATGAGAGAATATACTAGTTGACTTCTTTGTGTTGCTAGAGTCAAATAATACTATATGTAGTTAATTAATAGTCAGAAAAATATATATTCAGAATAAATTAAATAATTAACTAGTGATCTACTCATTCTTCCAAAGTTCATAACTTTCATAATTTCATAGTAAATTTACTCCAAATATAATTAGTAAATTTATATTAAGGTATATCGTCCAATTTTAAAAGTCAAATCTCATTCTAAAACATGAATGACACTATCAATTTATAAATAAGTCCACAGTATATTGTGATATCTAGGGAAACTGTGCTTTGGAATTAAGTGTAATATATAGTGTGCTATAATGTATAAAACTAAATAGTAATGACCAAACTTAGTCATATAGTGTAGTGCTTATTAAAATTGCGAGGAATGTAAATGGTGAATGGTGGTAACCAATGTTAATCTTTCTTCTAATATGATGATATGATGCATATTAAAGTTGGAGAGAGATATGGATTTATGCTATACTGAGTGAATAGCCCATGTATATACAATTTAATCATAGGCTGTTCTGCATGATAGTTGACCAATAGAATGAACCTAGATAGGTTATATAATCTACCCTAAGTATTGGACACATCAATCCTTTTTATCAATGCAAGTGTGGACCTACAGTATATCTATTTAGTGTTATTCACAATCTATAAATAGATTGGTGTAACAGTAGACCATTGTGTTATAATATTAAAAATATATAAATTAAAAATAAAAAATTGCATTAATTAATAATATAATAGAGTATTATATAAAGTTGTAACCAAGAGGTGGTATAGTATTAAAATAGTAGGATGTACCACTATACTGTGATAAGTCTATCAAGTGATAATATTAGTAAGGGAGGACCTAAATATATCTATAAGGAGGATGACTGGAATAGTCATAGTGAGTGAGGGGGTAATTCAGAAGCATCAAGTGGTAGATAACTGGGTAGTGTAGGGGTGGGATGATACTTAAGAGAGTATCTAAAAAGATGTCTTGCAATATTAAGTGATTGGGCAAGAAGGGATATTATGTGTATGTGAAGAAAAGAAGATGATAGAGAGATCATGACACATTATGAGATTAAAGTGTCTGATTGTAGTGGTGTAACTGTGTGAGGTAGAAGGTCCACGATGGGCCTAAAGATGTTAGGAAAGGGATATGGTGTGCCTTCTTCTAACTAGTGATCTTAGTATGTGACATAACTAAAATGATTTGTATGTGATATATCATCTAGGGTTGTTGGCCTCACCATACCGGATTATAAATCAAAAGCTGCTAAATCTATACTCACCTTTGGAGTATTGGGAGCTCCAGACTGCCGGATACAAGTCTAGTGGGTGACTATATTGATCCCAGCTCGCTCTGACTGCACCAAGAGAGGTGCTCTACTAAATGTGAGTGTAATACGTACCTTATTATACATCTCCTGCCTATATAGACAATACTAGGCCATATAGGCACCTGTTTGTGTTCTTTATCACCATCTGCAGAGTATTGAATATCCACCAAAGTACAGTCTTCTGGGTGACTGCTATTGACCCCAGACCGCTCCTTCTGCACCACCAGGGGTGCCTCACCTAATGTGAGTGTATCTACTCAATGTAATACTTTCATTTGCATCCAACAATATTGGGCCATGTAGCGTTTCTTCGTTCTTATGTATTTTGCAGACTCTAAAATGGTAATGAAATGATTTACTGTAGCTGGTAGACTAAGAGATACAGGTAAAATAGAAATCAAATGGTGGACTATTTCACACCCACAGAGAGGCTGGATGAAACAAGATGCCTCAAAAATACACAAATAATTTATTTGAGAATTAGCTGAAAGGTTATTTGGAATTACTCCAAAAATAGATTTATAGGAGGTCTTCAGGGAATGTGATATCATTAGTTAGCAAAGTCAAACAAGCACAAACTCTCCCTTCTTGTATAATTTATGGACATAGGTAAGAATACACACATACAGGGCTATTAAAAATGAAAAAATGGAAAAAAAAGGTGCAGGGTAGCGCTAATGAAAGCACAGAGCTCAATTTGTATATGGTATATCTATACTAATATGGTGATGTATAAAAGATATATGTCTAAAAAAGATAATAACTATGTGAATCTTTAAAAATTTATTATACAATAATCGTATAATCATATAACAATAGTGCCGGCACTGATTAAAACAGTATAATAAAAGGACATAAACATAAAATACATAAACAATGGGTGTTGATTTCAAGTAATATTGGCAAAAGATAAAAATGGCAAGAGAAAAAGTTAGCTTGCTAAGTATTTTGGCAGCCTAAACTTCAAATGTGTCCGTATTGGATAATTCACAAATGTTCTCATATAGGGCACATTAAATTACCGTCTCTGCTATGTGTGGAGTTGTCCGTTGTTTTTATTAAGTCTCGTGACTTTGTGCAGAGTGATTCTCCTGGTGTAAGTAGAGCAAGTATTAATGTAGAGAGCACGCTGGTAATTGTAATCCTTCAGTGCTTGCTGTGAGTGATCCTGTAGCGTCCTAGGGTAATGGCCACAGTGGCAGATGTAAGGGTAGGTCCTGGGACCGAAGGTATTAGCTGGTTTCTGATGCTTTGTTTGACAGCTGTACCAAACGAGTCCTATTACCCTTACAGTATCAGAGTCGGGAGTGTGCTTCAAACCCCAGATGTATTGCGGTAATCATAAGGTGGACACAAGCGGTAGGCAGATCATGGGCCGGTTAATTAAGCATATATCAGCCTCTGTGTATTGTGAGAGGGATATTGCACCGTACCTACTGTAACCACTTGAATCAGAGTAGAAGTTATATGCAGACGAGCAAATCTACGCGTTTCAGCCCGATAGGCCTTTATCAAGATAAAGGCCTATCGGGCTGAAACGCGTAGATTTGCTCGTCTGCATATAACTTCTACTCTGATTCAAGTGGTTACAGTAGGTACGGTGCAATATCCCTCTCACAATACACAGAGGCTGATATATGCTTAATTAACCGGCCCATGATCTGCCTACCGCTTGTGTCCACCTTATGATTACCGCAATACATCTGGGGTTTGAAGCACACTCCCGACTCTGATACTGTAAGGGTAATAGGACTCGTTTGGTACAGCTGTCAAACAAAGCATCAGAAACCAGCTAATACCTTCGGTCCCAGGACCTACCCTTACATCTGCCACTGTGGCCATTACCCTAGGACGCTACAGGATCACTCACAGCAAGCACTGAAGGATTACAATTACCAGCGTGCTCTCTACATTAATACTTGCTCTACTTACACCAGGAGAATCACTCTGCACAAAGTCACGAGACTTAATAAAAACAACGGACAACTCCACACATAGCAGAGACGGTAATTTAATGTGCCCTATATGAGAACATTTGTGAATTATCCAATACGGACACATTTGAAGTTTAGGCTGCCAAAATACTTAGCAAGCTAACTTTTTCTCTTGCCATTTTTATCTTTTGCCAATATTACTTGAAATCAACACCCATTGTTTATGTATTTTATGTTTATGTCCTTTTATTATACTGTTTTAATCAGTGCCGGCACTATTGTTATATGATTATACGATTATTGTATAATAAATTTTTAAAGATTCACATAGTTATTATCTTTTTTAGACATATATCTTTTATACATCACCATATTAGTATAGATATACCATATACAAATTGAGCTCTGTGCTTTCATTAGCGCTACCCTGCACCTTTTTTTTCCATGTTTTCTCACATTAGCGTTTTGGAGATTCGCTAATGTTCTGGGTCAGCTACAGAGCCTGAGAGTGTTAGTATCTTTCACATTAACTTTTGCTATTAAAAATGAACTGTATCATCAAATGAACTTACGTACACTCGCTATTCAAAACCAGTAAAACCAGTGGAAACTTTGTGGGCCGTACACTGCTCTCTCATCTACCTCGCCCCCTTCTCTATACAAAGTGCTGCTCAGGAGTCAGTAGGTAGAACTTGCTCTGGGATGTTTGTCCCAGAAGAGGAAGATAGTCCTTGCGTTGCTGCGCCTCTCACCTCCTGCCTTCACTATGTGAAGTACAAGCAAAAAAGGACAAACAATGCTTTCCCAGGCAGAAAGTGCCCTAAAACATTGCGGCTTGAACCCTAGTTGGTGGCGGATAAGTCACGCAAGTCATCCGGCATGCGAAGATAAAATACAGCAGCGTGTGGACCATTTTTAGCCCAAGGCAGCTCATCTCAGAGTCATCAGGCCTTTTTTACTCAAATGCATCACCTAATGTTAGTCCCTTCGGGATCCATCCCTCATTCATCTTAATAAAGGTGAGGTAATCTAGACTTTTTTGACCTAGGCGACTTCTCTTCTAAGTTCTATTGCAAATTGGGATAGCTCAGGCCACAGGTCAAGCCTGCACACCCAGTAGTCAAGGGGTTCATCGCTACTCTGAGTGTCGAGATCTGCAGTTAAGGTGAGGTAGTCTGCTACCTATTGGTAAAGTCGTTCTCTAAGGGTGGACCCCGAAGGGCTGTGGCGATGCATAGAAGTTAAAAAGCTCCCCATTTCCTCCATCAACAACACGTCTGTAAGCGTCCTGTCCTTGCCGGCGTGGTCGTGGGAGTCGTAGGATTACTTTCATCTCTTCCCCTGTTAGATTCAAGTTGTGCTGTGACATCACCCTTATACGCTGTGTAAAGCATACTTTTTAATTTAGTTTGGAACTGCTGCATCCTTTCCGACTTGCGGTAATTTGGTAACATTTCAGGCACTTTATGCTTATACCAGGGGTCTAGTAGCGTGGACACCCGGTATCGTCGTTCTCCTTCAGCTTTTTTTATACGAGGGTCACTCAACAGGCATGACAGCATGAAAGACCCCATTTGCAAAAGGTTGGATGCCGAGATACTCATGTCCCATTCCTCATCCTCAGTGATCTCACTAAAGGTATCTTCTTCCCCCCAGCCACGTACAACACCACGGGTACCAGATAGGTGACAATGAGCACCCTGGGATGCCTGTTGTGGTTGGTCTTCCTCCTCCTCCTCAAAGCCACATTCCTCCTCTGACTCCTCTTCCTCACAATCCTCTTCCAGCATTGCTGCAGGTCCAACAAGCGATGCTGATAAGGCTGTTTCTGGTGGTGATGGTGACCACAACTCTTCCTCTTCACGCTCATCTACGGCCTGAATCACCACTTTTCGCAGGGCACGCTCCAGGAAGAAAACAAATGGTATGATGTTGCTGATGGTGCCTGCGGTGCGACTGACTAGGTTTGTCACCTCCTCAAAAGTACGCATGAGCCTACAGGCATTGCGCATGAGCTCCCAGTAACGTGGCAAAAAAATTCCCAGCTCTGCAGAGGCTGTCCTAGCACCCCGGTCATACAAATATTTGTTAACGGATTTTTCTTGTTGGAGCAGGTGGTCGAACATTAGGAGTGTTGAATTCCAATGTGTCAGGCTGTCGCAAATCAAGCGCCTCACTGGCATGTTGTTTCGCCGCTGGATATCTGAAAAGTGCGCCATGGCCGTGTAGGAACGCCTCAAATGGCCACACACCTTCCTGGCCTGCTTCAGGACATCCTGTAAGCCTGGGTACTTATGCACAAAGCATTGTATGATCAGATTACACACATGTGCCATGCACGGCACATGTGTCAACTTGCCCAATTTCAATGCCACCACCAAATAACTTCCGTTGTCAGAAACCACTTTGCCGATCTCCAGTTGGTGCGGAGTCAGCCACTGATCCACCTGTGTGTTCAGGGCGGACAGGAGTGCTGTTCCGGTGTGACTCTCTGCTTTCAGGCAAGTCAACCCAATACGGCGTGACACTGCCGTATCCGGGATGTGGAATAGTACCTGGGGAGCTGGGGGGTGCCGTTGACGTGTAGCAAGATGCAGCAGCAGAAGAGGACTCAGCCTAGGAGGTTATGGAAGAGGATGGAGTAGGAGGAGTAGAGGAGGTGGCAGCAGGCCTGTCTGCAAGTCGTGGCGGTGTCACCAACTCCTCTGCAGAGCCACGCATTCCATGCTTGGCAGCCGTCAGCAGGTTTACCCAATGCGCAGTGTAGGTGATATACCTGCCCTGACCATGCTTTGCAGACCAGCTATCAGTGGTAGTACAGGTTGGGGATTGCCTTTTGTGCAAAGAAATTTTGGCCGGGTACTTCCACTGCGGTATCTCAATAGCTACAAATTGTTTGAACGCCTCAGACTCCACCAGCTTGTATGGTAAAAGCTGGCGGGCTAAGAGTTCAGACAATCCAGCTGTCAGACGCCGGGCAAGGGGGTGACTTTGGGACATTGGCTTCTTACGCTCAAACATGTCCTTGACAGACACCTGACTGTGGGCAGATGAGCAGGAACTGCTACGGAAGAGAGACGGAGTGGCGGATGGTTGAGAGGGGGCAAGGAGGACAGCAGTGGTTGACGTGGCTGAAGATGCTGGACCACAAGGAGGATGGCCGCTTTGAGTTTGTGTGCTGCTTCTACTCATGTGTTCATCCCATCGGCATTTGTGATGTGAGATCATGTGCCTTCGCAAAGCAGTTGTACCTAGGTGGGTGTTGGACTTCCCACGACTCAGTTTCTTTTGGCACAGGTTGCAAATGGCATCGCTGTTGTCAGAGGCAGACACACAAAAAAAATGCCACACTGCTGAGCTCTGCGATGATGTCATTCTGGTAGTGGCAACAGCATGCGTTGATTGTCGTGCTGTCTGGCTGACCCCGGGTGCCAATGCATGCTGTCTGACTGTGCCACTAGTTGCTTGTGACGACCTCCCCCTGCTTCCAACTCGTCTCCTCCTCCTTCTCTCTGTCTCCCCATCTGAACTTTCACCCTCTTCTTCTTCTCTTCTAGCGGGCACCTACGTGACATCCACGGACGCATCATCATCAACCGCTTCACTGATCTGACAAATCAACAAAGGAAACAGCAGCGGGTACAACATCATCATCATCACACCGTATGTCCATGTCTGTAATGCTGCCTGACTGAGACATATCACTGTTTTCTACATCCTCTGTCAATGATGGTTGCGCATCACTCATTTCTTCAAACTGATGTGTCAATAACTCCTCTGACAGATCAAGTGAAGCGGCTGTGGTGCTAGTGTTGGTGGTGGCGGCAGGCGGGCAAGTGGTCACTTGAGAGGTGCCCGAAGCTAAGCTGGAGGTGGATGGTGCGTCAAGGTCACGAGCGGAAGCTGTAGAAGATTGGGTGTCCTGTGTTAGCCAGTCAACTAGGTCCTCCTCAGAACTTTTCATGTTCATGGTACGTGGCCTCTGAACACTGGGCATTATTGTAGGGTCAAAGGGAATCACAGCACCACGACCACAATGGCACCTGCGGGGTGGCCTGCCTCTGCCTTTCATTTTTTTTTTAAATGTACACTTACACTACTATTAAACAAAATATTAGTGGTGCCACTGGGCAAGTGGGCACAGTATACGCTGTGAGCCTGACACAAAAAAAGCAGACTCATGTTTCACAACCCAAAAAGTTTATTTTTTTTAAATGTATACTTACACTACTATTAAACAAGATTTGAGTGGTGGCACTGGGCAAGTGGGCACAGTATACGCTGTGAGCCTGACACAAAAAAGCAGACTGATGTTTCACAATCCAAAAAGTTTATTTTTTAAATATTTACACTACTATTACAACAAGTATGAGTGGTGGTACTAGTTGGCAAGTGGGCCTGGCACACACGCTGGCAGGCAGGCAACTGCTATTAGATTACACTAGCAGACTGATGTTTCACAGTCAAAAAAGTTTTTTTAAAAAATATTTACACTACTGTTACAACAGATATGAGTGGTGGCACTAGTTGGCAAGTGGGCCTGGCACACACGCTGGCAGGCAGGCAGGCAGGCAACTGCTATTAGATTACACTAGCAGACTGATGTTTCACAGTCAAAAAAGTTTTTTTTTTTTAAATATTTACACTACTGTTACAACAAATATGAGTGGTGGCACTAGTTGGCAAGTGGGCCTGGCACACATGCTGGCAGGCAGGCAACTGCAATTAGATTACACTAGCAGACTGATGTTTCACAGTCAAAAAAGTTTTTTTTTTAAATATTTACACTACTGATACAACAAATATGAGTGGTGGCACTAGTTGGCAAGTGGGCCTGGCACACACGCTGGCAGGCAGGCAACTGCAATTAGATTATACTAGCAGACTGATGTTTCACAGTCAAAAAAGTTTTTTTTTTAAATATTTACACTACTGTTACAACAAATATGAGTGGTGGCACTAGTTGGCAAGTGGGCCTGGCACACACGCTGGCAGGCAGGCAACTGCAATTAGATTAGACTAGCAGACTAATGTTTCACAGTCAAAAAAGTTTTTTTTTAAAATATTTACACTACTGTTACAACAAATATGAGTGGTGGCACTAGTTGGCAAGTGGGCCTGGCACACACGCTGGCAGGCAGGCAACTGCAATTAGATTACACTAGCAGACTGATATTTCACAGTCAAAATTACACAGGCAAAAAAAAAAAAAAAGACTGATGTTCTAGCCCTAAAAAGGGCTTTTTGGGGTGCTGTGCTTACAGCAGAGATCAGATGAATCCTTGAGGACTGTAGTGGACACTGAATACACTAGCCTAGCTATCAATTTCCCTAAAAAATCAGCAGCAGCTACACTGTCCCTCCTCTCACTAACAATGCAGGATCAGAATGAATCTAAAATGGCTGCTGCCCAGGAGCTGGGAGGGTCTGGGAGGGAGGGTCTGCTGCTGATTGGCTGGAATGTGTATGCAGACTGTGAGATACAGGGTCAAAGTTTACTCAATGATGACGTAAACGAAAATGAATGTCCGAATTAATGCACCAGCAAAATTTAAAGAAAATGAAAAAATACTGATGAAATTCATCAGTATATATTTGTTTCCCAGGTTCTGGAAGCCGAACGCATTAAGCCTTCTTTTAGAGCGGCCAGGGCTCTGGCAAGTAGAGGATCAGTTTAGTGTCTTCTCCAGATCACGTTAGGGTAAGTAATGTACCTACAGGCGAGCTTTTTACCTGTAGCTTTGAAGCACTTACATTTGTTTTAACATATCAAAAACCGGTAATCAAAAGAGATATCCTGAAGGGGCGCCTAAAATGACCTAAAGTGAGAAATCTGTGCGTGTGTGTAGTGCACTGGCTGGCAATGTACCTAAAATCTAAAATTCTTATAAAACACCTGTGTGTCGTCATATAAAATATATATATATGTAAAATATAACTTTGACAAAGTTATCTATGCACCTGATAGAAAAATACATTTTCAGAAACTAATGCCTAGATTTAGAGTTTCGCGGCCAAAGGGGTGCGTTAGCTACGCGTGTTTTTTTCCCCCGCACCTTTTAAACAATGCTGGTATTTAGAGTTCTCTGAAGGGCTGTGTTAGGCTCCAAAAAGGGAGCGTAGAGCATAATTTACCGCCACTTCAACTCTAAATACCAGCGTTGCTTACTTACGCGGCCAGCTTCAAAAACGTGCTTGTGCACGATTCCCCCATAGGAAACAATTGGGCAGTTTGATCTGAAAAAAACCCATAAAAGCAGCGTTCAGCTCCTAACGCAGCCCCATTGTTTCCTAGGGGAAACACTTCCTAAGTCTGCACCTAACACCCTAACATGAACCCCGAGTCTAAACACCCCTAACCTTATACTTATTAAACCCTAATCTGCCGACCCCGCTATCGCTGACCCCTGCATATTATTTTTAACCCCTAATCTGCCGCTCCATACACCACCGCAACCTACGTTATCCCTATGTACCCCTAATCTGCTGCCCCTAACACTGCCAACCCCTATATTATATTTATTAACCCCTAATCTGCCGCCCCCAATATCCCCGCCATCTACCTACAATAATTAACCCCTAATCTGCCGACTGGACCTCACCGCTACTCTAATAAATGTATTAACCCCTAAAGCTAAGTCTAACCCTAACACTTACACTCCCTAAGTTAAATATAATTTTATTCTAACGAAATAAAATAATTCTTATTAAATAAATTAATCCTATTTAAAGCTAAATACTTACCTGTAAAATAAACCCTAATATAGCTACAATATAAATAATAATTATATTGTAGATATTTTAGGATTAATATTTATTTTACAGGCAACTTTGTATATATTTTAACCAGGTACAATAGCTATTAAATAGTTAATAACTATTTAATAGTTACCTAGTTAAAATAATAAAAAAATTACCTGTAAAATAAATTCTAACCTAAGTTACAATTAAACCTAACACTACACTATCAATAAATTAATTAAATAAACTATCTACAATTAAATCAACTAAACTAAATTACAAAAAAACAAACACTAAATTACAAAAAATAAAAAAAGATTACAAGAATTTTAAACTAATTACACCTACTCTAAGCCCCCTAAAAAAATAACAAAGCCCCCAAAAATAAAAAAATGCCCTACCCTATTCTAAAATAAAAATTTAACAGCTCTTTTACCGTACCAGCCCTTAAAAGGGCCTTTTGCGTGGCATGCCCCAAAGAAAACAGCTCTTTTGCATTTAAATAAACATACAATACCCCCCAACATTACAACCCACCACCCATATACTCCTAATCTAACCCAAACCCCCCTTAAAAACCTAACACTAAGCCCTTGAAGATCTTCCTACCTTGTCTTCACCACGCCGGGTATCACCGATCCGTCCAGAAGAGGATCCGAAGTCTTCATCCTATCTGGCAAGAAGAGGTCCAGAAGAGGCTCCGAAGTCTTCATCCTATCCGGCAAGAAGAGGAGATCCGGACCGGCAAACATCTTCATCCAAGCAGCATCTTATATCTTCTTCCATCTGGCGCGGAGCGGGACCATAGATACTATACATAATTGGGGGAAAATAAGAGTATAACAGTGGATGGAAAACATTCACTGTCCCAAAAGAAACAAAAGTCCCAAAAAACAATGTGTAAAGTCTTAAAGCATGAGCAATAATACTGTTTTTGGTGTGGTGCCAAACTGGGGTTGAAACACTGAATGGAAAAAGAAGGCTGCTCCCCTGAATGGAACTCGATGCTGCAGGCTTGTTTGTAGAAAGTGAAAAGAAGAGAGAGAGGGCGCCCCCTCTCTCTTCTCTTTATTTGTTTTAACATGTAAATGTTTAATGAAAATTCAGTATTTGTTACATTTTAAACTAAACAAATGCCGAATAGTGCAGCCAGCGAAACTTTGGTCAAACGAATTTCCTAAAATATTCAGAATGAAAATTTAATCTAAATGAAATTTTCTTGGCTGCACTGCAGTTATGTTGGACATATCAATATTGCAAGAATACCTGTCTTCACATTTTTTGTAAGCATTAATAATCTCTGAACATTTTCAAAAAATAGGATTCCTACAGTTTATGCCTATAGGGAATATTCTGAAGTCTCAATATAAAGAGCTTAAATGTGTGTTTCTAGTTTTTATCAGAGTAGATGACATAAAAGCATGTTGGACATATTATTCACAGACCCAAAAAGAGAGAGACTGAGTAGTCTGGCACTCAGTCACAGATCGAATACCTAACACAATGGACATCTTGATTTAGATGTCGCCAGACTCCTCCTTTTGTTCCTTGCTTCTGCATTGCACTATTGCTGGCAAATGACAGTGGTTAACTAGTGGTTTCAGTGCGTTAGTGCTGCCATTACATGGTGATAGTTCTCATTTCCCAGCTCTGGCAAAGTTTGCACCTTTACCCGTGATCAACTCAACTCAAATTATATTTAACTAGTCCTAAAGCCCATGTACACAGGTCATTTTTTGCAGTACAGCGGTCCCACCCCTTGCTCTCTCTCTCCCCCTCTAATATTCTCTTTCTCTCTGCCCCTTTCTTTTGCTCTCTCCCCCTCTCTTTTGCTCTTTCTCCCCCCTCTCTTTCTCTCTCTCTCCCCCTCTCTTTTGCTCTCTCTCCCCCACTCTTTTGCATTCTCTCCCCCTCTCTTTTGCTCTCTCTACCCACTCTCTTTTGCTCTCTCTTTCCCCCTCTCTTTTGCTACCTCCCCCTCTCTTTTGCTCTCTCCCCCCTCTCTTTTGCTCTCTCTCCCATCTCTTTTGCTCTCTCTATCTCTCTCCCCTCTCTTTTGCTCTCTCCCCCTCTCTTTTGCTCTCTCTCCCCCTCTCTTTCTCTCTTTCTCCCCCTCTCTTTTCCTCTCTCCCCCTCTTTCTTGCTCTCTCTTTCCCCCCCTCTCTTTTGCTCTCTCCCCCTCTCTTTTGCTCTCTCCCCCTCTCTTTTGCTCTCTCTGTCTCTCCCCTCTCTTTTACGCTCTCTCTCCCCCTCTCTTTTTTTCTTTCTCTCTCTCCCACTCTCTTTTGCTCTTTCTCTCTCACCCTCTCTTTTGTTCTCTCTCTCCCCTATCTTTTGCTCTCTCCCCTCTCTTTTGTTTTCTCTCCCCCCTCTCTTTTGCCTTCTCTCTATAACCCCTCTCTTTTACTCTCTCTCCCCCCTCTTTTGCTCTCTCTCCCCTCTCTATTGCTCTCTCTTTCTTCCCCCTCTCTTTTGCTCTCTCTCTCTCCCCCTCTCTTTTAGTCTTTCTCCCCTCTCTTTTGCTCTCTCTCCCCCTCTCTTTTGCTCTCTCTCACCCCCTCTCTTTTGCTCTCTCCCCTTTCTTTTGCTCTCTCTCTCTCCCCCCTCTCTTTTGATCTCTCTCCCCCTCTCTTTTGCTCTCTCTCTCCCCCTCTCTTTCTCTCTTTCTCCCCCTCTCTTTTGCTCTCTCTCCCCCCTCTTTCTTGCTCTCTCTTTTCCCCCTCTCTTTTGCTCTCTCCCCCCTCTCTTTTACGCTCTCTCTCCCCCTCTCTTTTTTCTTTCTCTCTCTCCCACTCTCTTTTGCTCTTTCTCTCTCACCCTCTCTTTTGTTCTCTCTCTCCCCTATCTTTTGCTCTCTCCCCTCTCTTTTGTTTTCTCTCTATTCCCCCTCTCTTTTACTCTCTCTCCCCCCTCTTTTGCTCTCTCTCCCCTCTCTATTGCTCTCTCTTTCTTCCCCCTCTCTTTTTCTCTCTCTCTCTCCCCCCTCTCTTTTAGTCTCTCTCCCCTCTCTTTTGCTCTCTCTCCCCTCTTGTTTGCTCTCTCTCCCCCTCTCTTTTGCTCTCTCTCTCCCCCTCTCTTTTGCTCTCTCCCCTTTCTTTTGCTCTCTCTCTCCCCCCTCTCTTTTGATCTCTCTCCCCTTCTCTTTTGCTCTCTCCCCCTCTCTTTTGCTCTCTCTCCCCCCTCTATTTTGCTCTCTCTCTCCCCCCTCTCTTTTGCTCTCTCCCCCTCCCTTTTGCTCTCTCTCTTCCCTCTCTTTTGCTCTCTCACCCCCTCTCTTTTGCTTTCTTTCTCTCCCATTTCTTTTGCTCTCTCTCCCCCCTCTCTTTTGCTCTCTCTTCCCCTCTCTTTTGCTCTCTCACCCTCTCTTTTGCTCTCTCCCCCTATATTTTGCTCTCTCTCCCCCCTCTCTTTTGCTCTCTTCCCCTCTCTTTTGCTCTCTCCTCCTCTCTTTTGCTCTCTCTCTTTCCTACCTTTCTATTGATCTCTCTCTCGTGCGTGTGGCCATGACCATGCCCACTCACACAAAATCACACACCCCGACATGCCCGGTCCTGCCCGTCATTCTGGTGTGGACACTACAGAATATCAGGTAGACTCTAAGGCCAGGTGTGTTTGTCCTTGCACTGCCTCTACTACGCATGACAGCTTGGGACAAACACACTTGGCCTTTTATATTATAGGATGGGACTGTAAACACTTTGTCATTAGAAGGCATTTCTGCTGTATTGTTATAGAATTATATATCAGGCAAGTCTAAATGTTTTCAAAACATATTATTATTCTTTTTACTGCAATTATTTTTCAATAGTCAACTCCACCCGCCATTTTCCTTATTTGGAGGAGTCAATCTGGGCTTGCATTTGCAGACAACAAGGCTAGCTACTGTCATAATGTTAGTATTAAATGCATTGTTTTGCAGTTATCAGTTAAAGCCAATTAGGGAAAGCTATGTAGCAGGGTTGGTTTGCACTGAGAAGTGAGCAGAATGTATTTACAGTTCTGAGAGCTAGAAAATCCTTAATATTCAGAGCTAAATTACTTGAAAAGGGAGCAAAATAAATAATGAAAGCATAAATAACTAAACATTTTACATTCAAATATCAAGGTGTTTACTGTCCCTTTAAATGGATATGAAAGTCAAAGTTAAATTTTCATGATTCAGATAAAGCATGCAATTAAAAAAAAAAATCAAATTTGCTTCTATTGTTAAATTGTCATTAATCTCCAGGGGCCCCATCCGATATGCAGCGTCGCCTGCAGAAGCCGGCGACACCAGATTTTGCACGGGTTTGGTATTTTGGAAGTTACGCTCGTATATTTCTGCCTTCCCCCGTAGTTTTTGGCCCATAGGCTGACATAAAAAACATGCACAGTTTGGTATCCAATATACAGCGTAAGGACTTACGTGGCGAAAATGGAGAAATCTTACTCCATTTTCACCTCGCCACAAAATGCAGGCGTAGCAAGCCTTGCGCTGACTATTGGAGCCTTGTAACTCCCTAAAATGCCTGCAAAATAAAACCTAACAACTAACGCATGCGCAATGTCTATCTACCTGTCAACCGCAATCCCCCACCGTAATACCTAATAACGTGTTTAACCCCTAAACCGCCACTCCCGGACCCCGCCGCCACCTACATTAAATGTATTACCCCCTAATCTGACCCCCCTACACCGCCGCCACCTATATTAAATATATTACCCCCTAATCTGACCCCCCTACACCGCCACCACCTATATTAAATATATTACCCCCTAATCTGACACCCCTACACCGCCGCCACCTATATTAAATACATTACCCCCTAATCTGACCCCCCTACACCGCCGCCACCTATATTAAATATATTAACCCCTAATCTGACCCGCCTACACCCCCGCAACCTATATTAAATATATTAACCCCTAATCTGACCCCCCTACACTGCCGCCACCTATATTAAATATATCACCCCCTAATCTGACTCCCCTACACCGCCGCCACCTATAGTAAATATATTACCCCCTAATCTGACCCCCCTACGCCGCCTCCACCGATATTAAATATATTACCCCCTAATCTGACCCCCTACACCGCCGCCACCTATATTAAATATATTACCCCCTAATCTGACCCCACTACACCTCCGCCACCTATATTAAATATATTACCCCCTAATCTGACCCCCCTACACTGCCGCCACCTATATTAAATATATTACCCCCTAATCTGACCCCCCTACACCGCCACCACCTATATTAAATATATTACCCCCTAATCTGACACCCCTACACCGCCGCCACCTATATTAAATACATTACCCCCTAATCTGACCCCCCTACACCGCCACCACCTATATTAAATATATTAACCCCTAATCTGACCCGCCTACACCGCCGCAACCTATATTAAATATATTAACCCCTAATCTGACCCACCTACACTGCCGCCACCTATATTAAATATATCACCACCTAATCTGACTCCCCTACACCGCCGCCACCTATAGTAAATATATTACCCCCTAATCTGACCCCCCTACGCCGCCTCCACCGATATTAAATATATTACCCCCTAATCTGACCCCCTACACCGCTGCCACCTATATTAAATATATTACCCCCTAATCTGACCCCACTACACCTCCGCCACCTATATTAAATATATTACCCCCTAATCTGACCCCCTACACCGCTGCAACCTATATTAAATATATTAACCCCTAATCTGACCCCCTACACCGCCGCCACCTACATAAAATATATTACCCCCTAAACCTAAGTCTAACCCTAACACCCCATAACTTAATTATTATTTAAATAAATCTAAATAATATTAATATTATTAACTAAATTATTCCTATTTAAAACTAAATACTTACCTATAAAATAAACCCTAAGATAGCTACAATGTAATTAATAATTACATTGTAGCTATTTTAGGGTTTATATTTATTTTACAGGTAACTTTGTATTTATTTTTACTAGGTACAATAGCTATTAAATAGTTAATAACTATTTAATAGCTACCTAGTTAAAATAATTACAAAATTACCTGTAAAATAAATCCTAACCTAAGTTACAAATACACCTAAAACTACACTATCAATAAATGAATTAAATAAACTACAATTATCTAAACTAAAATACAATTAAATAAACTAAACTATATTACAAAAAAACAAACACTAAATTACAAAAAATAAAAAATTACAAAAAGTTTAATCTAATTATACCTAATCTAAGCCCCCTAATAAAATAAAAAAGCCCCCCAAAATAATACAATTTCCCTACCCTAAACTAAATTACTAATAGCCCTTTAAAGGGCCTTTTGCGGGGCATTGCCCCAAAGTAATCAGCTCTATTACCGGCCCTTAAAAGGGCCTTTTGTGGGGCATTTCCCCAAAGTAATCAGCTCTTTTACCTGTAAAAAAAGAACAATCCCCCCCATATTACAACCCAACACCCACACACCCCTACTCTAAAACCCCCTTTAAGAAACCTAAGTCTAACCCCCAAGTGGTCCTTACCTGTCCTGAAGACCGGCGGAGAAGGTCCTGTTCCAGGCGGTGAAGTCTTCTTTCAAGTGGCGACCTCTTCTTCTTCCAGGAACCAGCCGGCGCGGAGCAGAGGAGTTGAAGACCGATGACCGCGGAGCTGAAGACCGTCAACTCTGGAACTGAAGACCGGCGACGCTGGAACTGAAGATCGGCGACGGTCTTCAGCTGCGCGGACATCGGTCTTTAACTCATCCGCTCCGCGCCGGCTGGTTCCTGAAAGAAGAAGAGGTCGCCGCTTGGAAGAAGACTTCATCGCCTGGAACAGGACCTTCTCCGCCGGTCTTCAGGACAGGTAAGGACCACTTGGGGGTTAGAATTAGGTTTTTTTTAGGGGGGATCGGGTGGGTTTAGAGTAGGGGTGTTTATTGTGGGTTGTAATGTGGGGGGGATTGTTCTTTTTTACAGGTAAAAGAGCTGATTACTTTGGGGCAATGCCCCACAAAAGGCCCTTTTAAGGGCTGGTAATAGAGCTGATTACTTTGGGGCAATGCCCCGCAAAAGGCCCTTTTAAGGGATATTTGTAATTTAGTTTAGGGTAGGGAAATTGTATTATTTTGGGGGGCTTTTTTATTTTATTAGGTGTAATTAGATTAAAATTCTTGTAATATTTTTTAATTTTTTAATTTTTTGTAATTTAGTGTTTTGTTTTTTTGTAATATAGTTTAGTTTATTTAATTGTATTTTAGTTTAGATAATTGTAGTTTATTTAATTAATTTATTGATAGTGTAGTGTTCGGTGTATTTGTAACTTAGGTTAGGATTTATTTTACAGGTAATTTTGTAATTATTTTAACTAGGTAGCTATTAAATAGTTATCAACTATTTAATAGCTATTGTACCTAGTTAAAATAAATACAAAGTTACCTGTAAAATAAATATAAACCCTAAAATAGCTACAATGTAATTATTAATTATATTGTAGCTATCGTAGGGTTTATAGGTAAGTATTTATTTTTAAATAGGAATAATTTAGTTAATAATATTAATATTATTTAGATTTATTTAAATAATAATTAAGTTAGGGGGTGTTAGGGTTAGACTTAGGTTTAGGGGGTAATATATTTTATGTAGGTGGTGGCGTGTAGGGGGTTCAGATTAGGGGTTAATATATTTAAATATGCAACAGGGTTTCACAGTTCAGTCAATAGGATTTTAAAGAGAGAGAGAGAGATGATTGTATAAATTAAAATTTCATTTTATTGAGTTTGTTAAAACAGACCTGGCACAGCACATAGAAATCCCCACTGCTGACGCGTTTCCTGCCTCACGGGCAGTTCATCAGAGCATACAGAGATCACCTGAAGCTGCTGTTTAAACACACAGGTACACCAAAGTAGTCCAATCACATAGAAGCTAGGTGTGTGCAAAAAACACCCACACTTTAACTCATTCAATTCCATTAACATATGATACATTGTTTAAATGTGACTGAACCAATTGGGTTCCTAAGAGGTAACAGCACAAAAATAAAAATACAAAATAAAGAACAAAATGTGATTCAAAATATAAAATTTGAATGTTTGGAATAAACTCTTATTTGGGAACATTTTAAATCGTAACAATTTACCCAAAAAAGTTACGCCTATAATCTGATGTTACTTTAAAAATTGCTAAAGTTTAATAATAATAGTAGAATAGAGGTGAGTTAACCCATAGCCGTTAGGATATATAAGATAAATGCAAAATATAATCTAAGGGTCATCACCAAGACTGTATCAGTCAAATGAAAAAAAGAAAAGAAATAAATAAATAACTTTAAGCAATAAAGTAAGCCAACAATTCAATCTTTGGTTACATTTTCCTGAAAAGGCACATAGGAAAGATACATTAATTCTGAATTGGAGAGACACTAAATCTGAAATTGCATAAATTACGAAATGTTTACAAAAGGTCAGACTGGCCAAAATAACACCTATCTTTCTGAAGTATGTAATTATTGGATACAAAGATTTATATATATAAATCAGCTCCTATCTATGAAAAGTTTGACATCGCTAATTTTATTGATTCCTAGTGGATGACCCGTTTTTAAAGTATGAATCCAAAAAATTTCTCTTTTTGATAAGGCCTGATATCTATCTCCTCCTCTGGCTCCCAATGTGACTTGCTCAATCCCTTGAAAAAGAAAGTGAGCAAGTCTATTGGTATGTTCAAAAAAATGTTTTGCAACTGGAGTCTTTGGAACCTCTGCTTCCAATGACAACAGATGCTCTCTTATTCGATCTTTGAGATTCCTTGAAGTGAGGCCAATATATTGAAAATTGCAGAATGAGCAAGTTATAAGATAAATTACATAAACAGAATTACAGTTAATGGATTCTCTTATTTTATAGGAAATCCCAGTCTGCATAGATTTAAAGCTATTGCCTACAAGTGCATAGTCACAGCATTTACAAGGTTTAGTACCACATTTATGAAAGCCAATATTAGTGGGGAGCCAGTTATTTATTGTATTCTCCCTGGTTTTGATTTTGGAAGAGAAATTCTTTCTTATTTTGTCACCTATAGTATCAGATCTGCTTGCAACAAAATTACAATTACCAGAGATCAACCTAAGATCAGCATCTCTCTCCAGCAATGGCAATCTCGTTTTGATTATATTGCAGATATCTCCAAACTGTCTACTGAATTTGGTGACAAAATTAATACCTTTTTTTTGTTTCAATCCCTGGTCAGAATTTGGAATAATGCGATCTTTTAGTAAATTATTTCTATCTAAACTTGACACTAAGCTAGACTGTTTTTTTAAATCCTCTAAATCGTAACCTCTAGCTACCAAGCGCTCTGTCAAATCATTGGCATGTTTCCAATAATCACTTAGATTAGTACAGTTGCGTCTAAGTCTGATGTATTGGCCCTTTGGTATCCCCTTTTTTAAATGTTTGGGATGGGAGGAGTCTGCCCTAAGGATGGTGTTGCCACTTATTTCTTTCCTATATGATTCTGTAAATACTGTTTGACCATCATTCCTTAGATATATATCGAGGTAAGGAATGCTGTTGTGGGATGCACTGAAGGTGAACCTAAGGTTACCATCATTACAATTAAGATAGTCTATGAAATGATTTAATTCTCCCTCAGTGCCATCCCACACTAGCAAAATATCATCTATATACCTGGTATACATCTTAATATTATTATGAAAGATGTTAGTCTCACTGAAAATCTTCAGAATTTCAAAATTTGCCAAATAGAGATTCGCATACGAGGGGGCAAATTTTGCCCCCATCGCAGTACCCCTAAGTTGAATAAAAAATTCTCCATTGAAAATGAAAAAGTTTCTGTTCAATAGAAAAGATGTAGCCATTAAAATAAATTCTATCAAATCAGCATCATATCCAGAATATCTCTCCAGCATTTTTTTCATGGCATTTAACCCCAGATTATGCGGGATACATGAATATAAAGAGATTACATCTATGGTGACAAATAGAAAACTCTTTTTCCATTCAAAATTTTGAATCAACCTAATCAGATGCTTGGTATCTCTTAGGAACCCAGGTAGTGATTGCACAATTGGTTGCAACTGGGCATCTACCCATTGGCCTAACTTCTCCTCCAGGGAGCCAATCGCAGAAATGATTGGTCTCCCTGGGGGATTCACCAAAGATTTATGTATCTTTGGTAAAAATTTGAAAACCGGTACTCTTGGGTTCTCAACAAAGACAAAATCACATGTTTTGGTTGTGAGTATTGAGTTCTCCAACCCCAAATCCAAAAGATGTCTTAATTCTTTCTGGAATTTGTTTGTAGGATTAAATGTCATTTTTTTATAAGTGTCAATGTCATCCAATTGCCTATAGGCTTCTTTTAGATAATCAGTTTTATTTAAGACTACAATGGAGCCCCCTTTATCCGAGTCGACAATCACTATATCTTGGTTATTTTTTAATTTCATTAATGCCTGTGTCTCTTTATTACTTATATTTTTATAAGTGTGTTTGCCTGACTTTTCATTATCAATTACTTTCTCTGACAGAGAGATAAGATCTTGTTCCAAAATAGAATGGAAAAGCTCAATAACATAATTTCTAGCATTCACTGGATAAAAAACACTAGGTTTCGACTCTTTAATCAAACATTGTTTTGTATAACTACCAATCTCTAGATCAACATCTTGTAGCTCACACAAAGACACTATATCACAAAGATCTTTGAAATTACATGTATCATTAACTGTAACTGCGTCTTTCTGTGTGCCACAGGGCCGATCATCAGTGCCTAGATTTTTAAAATGTTTAGTTAGAGTTATTTTACGGACAAATTTATTAATGTCCAACATCGTTTCAAATAAGTTAAAGTCCCTAGTTGGTGAGAAACCCAGTCCTTTACTTAATACAGAGATTTCATTAGGATCCAGTGTAGTTGGTGACAAGTTGATTATTTGTCGTTTTTGTTGTTTTTCTTCTTCCACTGTGTGCGTCGACTCGGATAACTGGGTATCATTAGTCCCGGTACTGGATTCTCCTCTGGTTTTTCTTTTGGTTTTTCTTTTTTGTTGTTGATCACTTGATTCTCCCCGTTTTTTGGCTTAGCTCCCAGTTTGGAATCAATGTCTGCAGATGTTCTAATGGGTGTAGAAGTAGTAGGTACGGCTGGATCTATTACAGTTGTTGAGGATGAGCTTGTGTTAGTTTCACTTAAGCCTGCTGTACTTTCAAAGCTTGAAAAAGTGACTTTCCTTTGGTTCTTATCTTTATTCTTATTTTTGTTGAAACTCTTCTGCTTGTTATTCTTATTTCTTTGCATCTTCCTCTCAGTGTTCCAGCTGTATACTATACCCAGTTCGTAATCTTTGCAGTCTCTTTCATATTTTTTATATTTGTGGTCAGACAACTCCACACTCAATTTCTCCAAAGTCTCATCTAATTGATTTTGATAGGGTATTAGTTTTTCGTCATCCTTAAATAACTCCAATTGTTTATCCATAGATTCAATTTCAACTAGTATATTTTCTCTTTGTTCCTTTTTGAACTTCACCAGATGAGACTTTGGAGAAATTGAGTGTGGAGTTGTCTGACCACAAATATAAAAAATATGAAAGAGACTGCAAAGATTACGAACTGGGTATAGTATACAGCTGGAACACTGAGAGGAAGATGCAAAGAAATAAGAATAACAAGCAGAAGAATTTCAACAAAAATAAGAATAAAGATAAGAACCAAAGGAAAGTCACTTTTTCAAGCTTTGAAAGTACAGCAGGCTTAAGTGAAACTAACACAAGCTCATCCTCAACAACTGTAATAGATCCAGCCGTACCTACTACTTCTACACCCATTAGAACATCTGCAGACATTGATTCCAAACTGGGAGCTAAGCCAAAAAACGGGGAGAATCAAGTGATCAACAACAAAAAAGAAAAACCAAAAGAAAAACCAGAGGAGAATCCAGTACCGGGACTAATGATACCCAGGTATCCGAGTCGACGCACACAGTGGAAGAAGAAAAACAACAAAAACGACAAATAATCAACTTGTCATCAACTACACTGGATCCTAATGAAATCTCTGTATTAAGTAAAGGACTGGGTTTCTCACCAACTAGGGACTTTAACTTATTTGAAACGATGTTGGACATTAATAAATTTGTCCGTAAAATAACTCTAACTAAACATTTTAAAAATCTAGGCACTGATGATCGGCCCTGTGGCACACAGAAAGACGCAGTTACAGTTAATGATACATGTAATTTCAAAGATCTTTGTGATATAGTGTCTTTGTGTGAGCTACAAGATGTTGATCTAGAGATTGGTAGTTATACAAAACAATGTTTGATTAAAGAGTCGAAACCTAGTGTTTTTTATCCAGTGAATGCTAGAAATGATGTTATTGAGCTTTTCCATTCTATTTTGGAACAAGATCTTATCTCTCTGTCAGAGAAAGTAATTGATAATGAAAAGTCAGGCAAACACACTTATAAAAATATAAGTAATAAAGAGACACAGGCATTAATGAAATTAAAAAATAACCAAGATATAGTTATTGTCGACTCGGATAAAGGGGGCTCCATTGTAGTCTTAAATAAAACTGATTATCTAAAAGAAGTCTATAGGCAATTGGATGACATTGACACTTATAAAAAAATGACATTTAATCCTACAAACAAATTCCAGAAAGAATTAAGACATCTTTTGGATTTGGGGTTGGAGAACTCAATACTCACAACCAAAACATGTGATTTTGTCTTTGTTGAGAACCCAAGAGTACCGGTTTTCAAATTTTTACCAAAGATACATAAATCTTTGGTGAATCCCCCAGGGAGACCAATCATTTCTGCGATTGGCTCACTGGGGGAGAAGTTAGGCCAATAGGTAGATGCCCAGTTGCAACCAATTGTGCAATCGCTACCTGGGTTCCTAAGAGATACCAAGCATCTGATTAGGTTGATTCAAAATTTTGAATGGAAAAAGAGTTTTCTATTTGTCACCATAGATGTAATCTCTTTATATTCATGTATCCCGCATAATCTGGGGTTAAATGCCATGAAAAAAATGCTGGAGAGATATTCTGGATATGATGCTGATTTGATAGAATTTATTTTAATGGCTACATCTTTTCTATTGAACAGAAACTTTTTCATTTTCAATGGAGAATTTTTTATTCAACTTAGGGGTACTGCGATGGGGGCAAAATTTGCCCCCTCGTATGCGAATCTCTATTTGGCAAATTTTGAAATTCTGAAGATTTTCAGTGAGACTAACATCTTTCATAATAATATTAAGATGTATACCAGGTATATAGATGATATTTTGCTAGTGTGGGATGGCACTGAGGGAGAATTAAATCATTTCATAGACTATCTTAATTGTAATGATGGTAACCTTAGGTTCACCTTCAGTGCATCCCACAACAGCATTCCTTACCTCGATATATATCTAAGGAATGATGGTCAAACAGTATTTACAGAATCATATAGGAAAGAAATAAGTGGCAACACCATCCTTAGGGCAGACTCCTCCCATCCCAAACATTTAAAAAAGGGGATACCAAAGGGCCAATACATCAGACTTAGACGCAACTGTACTAATCTAAGTGATTATTGGAAACATGCCAATGATTTGACAGAGCGCTTGGTAGCTAGAGGTTACGATTTAGAGGATTTAAAAAAACAGTCTAGCTTAGTGTCAAGTTTAGATAGAAATAATTTACTAAAAGATCGCATTATTCCAAATTCTGACCAGGGATTGAAACAAAAAAAAGGTATTAATTTTGTCACCAAATTCAGTAGACAGTTTGGAGATATCTGCAATATAATCAAAACGAGATTGCCATTGCTGGAGAGAGATGCTGATCTTAGGTTGATCTCTGGTAATTGTAATTTTGTTGCAAGCAGATCTGATACTATAGGTGACAAAATAAGAAAGAATTTCTCTTCCAAAATCAAAACCAGGGAGAATACAATAAATAACTGGCTCCCCACTAATATTGGCTTTCATAAATGTGGTACTAAACCTTGTAAATGCTGTGACTATGCACTTGTAGGCAATAGCTTTAAATCTATGCAGACTGGGATTTCCTATAAAATAAGAGAATCCATTAACTGTAATTCTGTTTATGTAATTTATCTTATAACTTGCTCATTCTGCAATTTTCAATATATTGGCCTCACTTCAAGGAATCTCAAAGATCGAATAAGAGAGCATCTGTTGTCATTGGAAGCAGAAGTTCCAAAGACTCCAGTTGCAAAACATTTTTTTGAACATACCAATAGACTTGCTCACTTTCTTTTTCAAGGGATTGAGCAAGTCACATTGGGAGCCAGAGGAGGAGATAGATATCAGGCCTTATCAAAAAGAGAAATTTTTTGGATTCATACTTTAAAAATGGGTCATCCACTAGGAATCAATAAAATTAGCGATGTCAAACTTTTCATAGATAGGAGCTGATTTATATATATAAATCTTTGTATCCAATAATTACATACTTCAGAAAGATAGGTGTTATTTTGGCCAGTCTGACCTTTTGTAAACATTTCATAATTTATGCAATTTCAGATTTAGTGTCTCTCCAATTCAGAATTAATGTATCTTTCCTATGTGCCTTTTCAGGAAAATGTAACCAAAGATTGAATTGTTGGCTTACTTTATTGCTTAAAGTTATTTATTTATTTCTTTTCTTTTTTTCATTTGACTGATACAGTCTTGGTGATGACCCTTAGATTTTATTTTGCATTTATCTTATATATCCTAACGGCTATGGGTTAACTCACCTCTATTCTACTATTATTATTAAACTTTAGCAATTTTTAAAGTAACATCAGATTATAGGCGTAACTTTTTTGGGTAAATTGTTACGATTTAAAATGTTCCCAAATAAGAGTTTATTCCAAACATTCAAATTTTATATTTTGAATCACATTTTGTTCTTTATTTTGTATTTTTATTTTTGTGCTGTTACCTCTTAGGAACCCAATTGGTTCAGTCACATTTAAACAATGTATAATATGTTAATGGAATTGAATGAGTTAAAGTGTGGGTGTTTTTTGCACACACCTAGCTTCTATGTGATTGGACTACTTTGGTGTACCTGTGTGTTTAAACAGCAGCTTCAGGTGATCTCTGTATGCTCTGATGAACTGCCCGTGAGGCAGGAAACGCGTCAGCAGTGGGGATTTCTATGTGCTGTGCCAGGTCTGTTTTAACAAACTCAATAAAATGAAATTTTAATTTATACAATCATCTCTCTCTCTCTCTTTAAAATCCTATTGACTGAACTGTGAAACCCTGTTGCATATTTGTTGATGTTGAATAAGAGTTCAGGAGAGCTCTAACAGTTACAGCATAGGACAGCATACGTCACAGGCACTTACCTGTCGAAATAACAGTGAAGTATACACAGCGTTCATGCCGGAGGGCAGACGGTTTACTAACAAGCACACCTGAATTACTTGTATCCGCCACTAAGCTGAAACTGTCTGATACACACAGCCATCGATTGACACCGGAGTGGTAAGCACGCTGTTTATACATTACAAAAGTCTGAAGTGTATATTATAGGAACGGTTCTTTTACCTGTAAACCTTGTGATTTCCGCATTTGTTGGGGCCTCTAATGAGGGGTTGTTCACAAGAGTTATATGGATATTACTATTACACTGTATTAGTCAACACAATATTTTGAAATATTGTTAATATATTTAATATAGGTTGCGGCGGTGTAGGGAAGTCAGATTAGGGGGTAATATATTCAATATAGGTGGCGGCGGTGTAGGGGGGTCAGATTAGGGGGTAATATATTTAATATAGGTGGAGGCGGTGTAGGGGGGTCAGATTAGGGGGTAATATATTTAATATAGGTGGCGGCGGTGTAGGGGGGTCAGATTAGGGGGTAATACATTTAATATAGCTGGCAGCGGGGTCCAGGAGCGTCGGTTTAGGGGTTAATACTAGGATAGGTTTATTGCGGTGTGGGCTATGGCGGTTTAGGGGTTAATAATTAGGCTTATTGCATTGTGGGGGGTTGTTGGTCTAGGGGTTAATACATTTATTGTTAGGAGGGAGAGGGGGGATTGCAGATATAGGGGTATACGTGTCGGGCTATTTTTGGGAGGCGTGTTAGACAGTTACAGGATATTTAATACTTTAGTTAGTTTTTGTAGGCGCCGGCAGTTTCTAAAGTGCCATAAGTCACTGGCAACTCCAGAAATTTGTACTTACGCTTATTTCCCGACATCGCTAGTTTGTCCGACTTACGGCTCTTTAGCAACTGCCGGCACTGTATATGTAATACCCCGATGTGCGAGGTGAAACTACGGGCGGCGCAAGTTACCTCACTTGTGATTAAAAGTACGCCGTATATCGGATCGCGCCCCTAGTATCCTAAGACTACACAAAGGTAGGTTAAGGGGCATGCAGTGTCTTGAGCAGTATATTGCAACAGTGTTTATAACATAGCTCAATGCAATATTTTACATTTAGCCTACTAGGTATACTCTCCAAATTACTTCATGATGTTATGTTTTTTTTTAGGAAGCCACTTTAACACCTATCAGCCAGATTAAAAAAAAAAAAAAAGGTTTACACCAGCAGTGTAAATGTTGCAGTACAGGGGTATTTTTTCAACTAAGCAATCTTCATTATTTGGAGCTTATGTATTAACTTTTTATTTTAGAATGGCATTGCATACTGATTTATACAATTGGTCCTAACTGTGCTAAAGTGATATTGTTGTGTGATTGAATCACGGGGAGGGGGAACATTTTTAACCACTAATTTATATGTCCAAATATTGCAAATGAGACATGATTTTAAAGTAAGAAAGTTTTACTAGTGTTAAAATGGTGATAATAATTATAAGTTCATTGTTAGGGACTTTATATTGAGTTTGTATTTCTCTCATATAACCCTCAACTCTAACAAGCATGATTTGAACTGTAACTAAATTTTTTTAAAGGAACAGAATGATCAAATTGAAATGTGCATGTGTGCAAGTCAATTTTAAATAGAAGTATTTTTTCAATTTACATTCATTAGCACATATGCTATGTGTGACATCACGTAGCATTACATAACATGACGATTTAAACACATTGCCTGCTCAGAGAGCTACGGTGTGTATTGTGTCAGTGAAGACAACTTGTGTCATACAAGCCACTGCTGACTCTTTAAGAAGATGCTGCATTAACAGGTTCTTATGCTTCTGAAAACAGTAATACATTTTAATAGAAGCATGATTGCTAGTAGAAATATATTGCAAAAATGTTTCTATTCAAAATCTTGAATGCACCCATGCACAATCTCAACCTTTCTCTCCCTCTAATTATGTTGCAAATACCACACTGCTGAAAAAACAACAAAAAAAACAACATGAGACTTGTGATGCAATTACAAAAGTGCACCTGGTATAAATCATAATAATAATAATACAAAAAAACAAACTATATTTTGTTCATACTGACTTTCTTTTGTGACTGCACTGAGATCTTGCCCTGTATATACTGTATGTGCAGGGGTTGCAAGTAAATAATAAACCTCAATATACTGCAAAAGGTTGATCTATAAAATTTGCTGATATATCACTTTAAATCAATGTAAAGCAGAATCAAACTTTGTTTAAACATAACAGCTTTAAAAAAATACACTTTTTATTGGCTAAATGTAATTCTCAGAAAACATCTGTCTTACTTCTTTTTGAAAGAGACAAAATTACTGCCGCCTCTGGCACTTTTCATTGCCCTCCAAAGAGAGCTCCCTCAAATTAATCTCATATTGCTTATGAATTGGCTGTGACTGTGCCTAAAGCCAATCCAGAGATTGTAGAGGAGTAATTCATGGGCGCGTGGTTTGGAAAGCAGTGAAAAGGCCAGAGGCAGGGATTGATATTGGTGCTTTCAAATAGAGTAAGACAGAAGTTTCCTTTTAAAACCTTTTCTTTTTTTTTAAGATAACATTTGTGTCCCTTTAATACAGGATTTCAATGTTAACACTACAAAGGCAAGTAGTTCCTTTTATCTTAAAAAGCTCTGTTCCATATTATCATGAGAGAAAGTAAAAGTGATCATTTCCACTGCACAATGTAGAATAATACATAGTACAATCATTTTGTAATATACATTTATTATTTATTTTGCCCTCCTGTAATTTAACTAAAAGGGCTGCTTCAGTCAAACAGTGGAGACTTTGTTAACACAATGACTGGGGCAAGCCCTGCCATCTCAAGACTCAAGTCTGGATTAGCTCCTCAAAGTGGAGTGGTGGAGTTTGACCATTGAAAAACAATTTTAGCAAACAAGGTGTTAATCTATTCTAATATAGTTTAGACTGCTGAAATGTCAATCTATTGGAAGATTGCAGAAAAATGTTGTAATTATAAAATGGTAAGTGTCCCTTTAATATGCAAGCAGGAAAGTGAAATTAAATCTTGACATGTTTGTTTAATGAAAAGTATTTTAAAGGGACAGTCTACTTTAAATGTTTTATTGTTTAAAAAGATAGATAATTCCTTTATTGCCTATCCCCCAGTTTTGCATAACCAATACTGTTACGTTAATATACTTTTTATCTCTGTGCTTACCTTGTATCTAAGCCTCTGCAGACTGCCTCATTATTTCAGTTCTTTTGACAGACTTGCATTTTAGCCAATCAGTGCCTGCTCCTAGGTAACTCCTTGGGAGTGAGCACAATGTTATCTATATGGCACACATGAACTAACACCCTCTAGTTGTAAGAAATGTAAAAATACATTCAGATAAGAGGCTCACTTAGCATATGAGCCTTCCTATATTTAGCTTTTAACTAAGAATACCAATAGAACAAAGCAAAATTTATGATACAAGTAAATTGGGAAGTTGTTTAAAATTACATGCCCTATCTGACTCATGAAAGTTTATTTTTTAATAGATTGTCCCTTTAACCCCTTAAAGGGACACTGAACCCAAATTCATGATTCAGATAGAGCATGAAATTTTAAGTAACTTTCTAATTTACTACTATTATAAATTTTTCTTCATTCTCTTGCTATCTTTACTTTAAAAGCAGGGATGTAAATCTTAGCAGCCAGTCCATTTTAGGTTCAGCACCATGGATAGCGCTTACCTATTGGAGGTTTACATTTACCCACCAATAAGCAAGCATACCCCAGGTTCTCAACCAAAAATGGGCCGGCTCCTATGCATCACATTCCTGCTTTTTAAATAAAGATAGCAAGTGAACGAAGAAAAATTGATAATAGGAGTAGATTAGAATGTTGCTTAAAATTGCATGCTCTCTCTGAATCATGAAAGAAAAAATTGGGCTTAGTGTCCCTTTAACAACCAAGGACTTGTCAGGCACGTCCTACAAAAAAATAGTTAGTGACCAAGAACGTGCCTGACATGCCATCTGGAGTTTCAAGCGCAGGAAGCGATGGTGATCACTTCCATGCGCTTTCAGGGTATTGCAGTGAAGCCTCGATATTTACATGCGCGCCACATTTACAAATGTATATTATGAATGAATGAGAAGCAGGGAGAGGGAGGGGGGAAATACATTTTGGGCAAGGGATCTGGGAGGGAGGTAGGGTATTGAGGGGGAGGGGCAGCTACAATACAGAAAATTGTTTATTATATATATAAATATATATATATATATATATATATATATATATATATATATATATATATATATATATATATATATATATATATATATATAAAATTTGGCAAACTGGGTACTGGCAGACAGCTGCCAGTACCCAAGATGGCAGCAAATAGGTAGAGAGGGGAAGGTTAGAGACAGGTTTATATGGATTAGCTGAATCCATTTTTGGCATTATTCATGAATTTTAACCTTTGTGTTTACAAAAATAAATAAATATATTTTCCTTAATGAGCGCTTTTTGTTTGACTTTCTGGCGTTCCTTGAATTGTTAGGGTTAGAGAGATGTATGGGGGGATCAGGGAGGTTGGGGGCTAAGGGGTGGATCCATCACTGCAGACTAAATATAAAAGATAAATAAAATAATAAATGCCTTTTATTTTAGTCTTGGCAGACTTTCTGCCAGTACTTAAGATGGTTGAAACAAGTGTGGGGTGGGGGAGGGAAGAGAGCTGTTTGAGGGGTGTCTGGGAGGGATCAGGGGGTGGGATGTGTCAGGTGGGAGGCTGATCTCTACACTAACAATAAAATTAACCCTGCAAACTACCTAATTAACCCCTTAAAGGGACACTGAACACAATTTTTTTCTTTCGTGATTCAGATAGAGCATGCAAATTTAAGCAACTTTCTAATTATACATTTTTCTTTGTTCTCTTGCTTTCTTTCTTTGAAAAAGAAGGCATATAAGATATTTTTTTTGGTTCAGAACCATGGAAAGCACTTGTTTATTGGTGGGTGAATTTATCCACCAATCAGCAAGAACAACACAGTGTATTCACCAAAAATGGGCCGGCATCTAAACTTACATTCTTGCATTTCAAATAAAGATACAGAGAGAATGAACAAAATTTGATATAGGAATACATTAGAAAGTTGCTTAAAATTGCATGCTCTATCTGAATCACAAAAGAAAAAATTTGGGTTCAGTGTCTAACTGCTGGGCATAATACAAGTGTGGTGCACAGCGGCATTTAGCGGCCTTCTAATTACCAAAAAACTATTCCATAAATGTCTGCTATTTCTGAACAAAGGGGATCCCAGAGAATCATTTACAACCATTTTTGCCATAATTGCACAGGCCGTTTGTAAATAATTTCAGTGAGAAATTTGTGAAAAAGTGAATGATTTTTTTTTATTTGATCGCATTTGGCGGTGAAATGGTGGCATGAAATATACCAAAATAGGCCTAGATCAAAACTTTGGGTTGTCTATTAAAAAAAAAATATATACATGTCAAGGGATATTCAGGGATTCCTGATCAGTGTTACAATGTAACTATCACTAATTTTGAAAAAAAAAAATGGTTTGGAAATAGCAAAGTGCTACTTGTACTTATTGCCCTATAACTTGCAAACAAAAGCAAAGAACATGTAAACATTGGGTATTTCTAACTCAGGAAAAAATTTAGAAACTATTTTACATGGGTGTTTTTTGGTGGTTGTAGATGTGTAACAGATTTTGGGGGTCAAAGTTAGGAAAAGTGTTTTTTGTTTTCCTTTTTTCATCATATTTTATAATTTATTTTTATAGTAAATGATAAGATATGATGAAAATGATGGTATTTTTAGAAATTCCATTTAATGGTGAGAAAAACGGTATATAATATGTGTGGGTACAGTAAATGAGTAAGAGGAAAATTACAGCTAAAAACAAACACCGCAGAAATGTAAAAATAGCCTTGGTCCCAAAATGTCAGAAAATGGAAAAGTGATGTGGTCACTAAGGGGTTAAAGGACCACTCACTGTAGTAGAATTGTATAATTAACAAGTGCATAGTAAAAAGACAATGTAATAACACCTACTCTGACGTTCAAATAAGCAGAAGATTTTGTTCTGACAAATTAATTTTTTCTTCCATTTTCCCGACCCTCCTGTATCATGTGACAGACATCAGCCAATCACAGACTAGTATACGGATACCCTGTGAATTTGTTCCACAGAAAGTGTGACTATAAAAAGACTGCAAAATTTGATAATGGAAGTAAATTGGAAAGTGTCTAATAACTGCATGCTCTTTGTGTATCATAAAAGTTTATTTTGACTTTAGTGTCTCTTTAAGAATAAGCTGAGCCACTCCAATCATTTAAAGGGCCAGTAAATACAGTAGATAATAACAGTCAACAAATGTTTGATAACTAGTGATGTCCCGAATAGTTCGCCGGCGAATAGTTCCCGGCGAACATAGCTTGTTCACGTTCGCCGAGGCGGGTGAACATATGCGATGTTCGGTCCGCCCCCTATTCGTCATCATTGAGTAAACTTTGACCCTGTACCTCACAGTCAGCAGACACATTCCAGCCAATCTGCAGCAGACCCTCCCTCCCAGACCCTCCCACCTCCTGGACAGCATCCATTTTAGATTAATTCGGAAGCTGCATTCTTAGTGAGAGGAGGGACAGTGTAGCTGCTGCTGATTTATTAGGGAAATCGATAGCTAGGCTAGTGTATTCAGTGTCCACTACATTCCTGAAGGACTCATCTGATCTCTGCTGTAAGGACAGCACACCAAAAAGCACTTTTTAGGGCTAGAACATCAGTCTGCTTTTTTTTTTTTCCTGTGTAATCTAATTGCAGTTGCCTGCCTGCCAGCGTATGTGTCAGGCTTACAGCATATACTGTGCCCACTTGCCCAGTGCCACCACTCATATCTGGTGTAACAGTAGTGTACATTTAAAAAAAACAACACTTTTTTGACTGTGAAATAATAGCAGTCAGTTTCCTTCATACGTGTGCGTTTCAGTGCCTGCCTGCCTGCCTGCCTGCCAGGGCACAGTGTCACACCAGTGCAACTCATATCTGGTGTAACAGTAGTGTACATTTAAAAAAAAACAACACTTTTTTGACTGTGAAATAATAGCAGTCAGTTTCCTTCACACGTTTGCGTTTCAGTGCCTGCCTGCCAGGGCACAGTGTCACACCAGTGCCGCTCATATCTGGTGTAACAGTAGTGTACATTTAAAAAAACAACACTTTTTTGACTGTGAAATAATAGCAGTCAGTTTCCTTCACATGTGTACGTTTCAGTGCCTGCCTGCCAGGGCACAGTGTCACACCAGTGCAACTCATATCTGGTGTAACAGTAGTGTACATTTAAAAAAAACAAAACACTTTTTTGACTGTGAAATAATAGCAGTCAGTTTCATTCACACATGTGTGTTTCAGTGCCTGCCTGCCAGGGCATAGTGTCACACCAGTGCAACTCATATCTGGTGTAACAGTAGTGTACATTTAAAAAAAACAACACTTTTTTGACTGTGAAATAATAGCAGTCAGTTTCCTTCACACATGTGCGTTTCAGTGCCTGCCTGCCAGGGCACAGTGTCACACCAGTGCAACTCATATCTGGTGTAACTGTAGTGTACATTTAAAAAAAAAACAACACTTTTTTGACTGTGAAATAATAGCAGTCAGTTTCCTTCACACGTGTGCGTTTCAGTGCCTGCCTGCCAGGGCACAGTGTCACCCCAGTGCAACTCATATCTGGTGTAACAGTAGTGTACATTTAAAAAAACAAAAAAAACACTTTTTTGACTGTGAAATAATAGCAGTCAGTTTCCTTCACACGTGTGCGTTTCAGTGCCTGCATGCCAGGGCAAAGTGTCACACCAGTGCAACTCATATCTGGTGTAACAGTAGTGTACATTTAAAAAAAAAAAAAACTTTTTTGACTGTGAAATAATAGCAGTCAGTTTCCTTCACACGTGTGCGTTTCAGTGCCTGCCTGCCAGGGCACAGTGTCACACCAGCGCAATTCATATCTGGTGTAACAGTAGTGTACATTTAAAAAACCAAAAAAAACACTTTTTTGACTGTGAAATAATAGCAGTCAGTTTCCTTCACACGTGTGCGTTTCAGTGCCTGCATGCCAGGGCAAAGTGTCACACCAGTGCAACTCATATCTGGTGTAACAGTAGTGTACATTTAAAAAACAACAACACTTTTTTGACTGTGAAATAATAGCAGTCAGTTTCCTTCACACGTGTGCGTTTCAGTGCCTGCCTGCCTGCCTGCCTGCCTGCCAGGGCAGTGTCACACCAGTGCAACTCATATCTGGTGTAACAGTAGTGTACATTTAAAAAAAACAACACTTTTTTGACTGTGAAATAATAGCAGTCAGTTTCCTTCACACATGTGAGTTTCAGTGCCTGCCTGCCAGGGCACAGTGTCACACCAGTGCGACTCATATCTGGTGTAACAGTAGTGTACATTTACAAAAAAACAACACTTTTTTGACTGTGAAATAATAGCAGTCAGTTTCCTTCACACGTGTGCGTTTCAGTGCCTGCCTGCCAGGGCACAGTGTCACACCAGTGCAACTCATATCTGGTGTAACAATAGTGTACATTTAAAAAAAACAAAACACTTTTTTGACTGTGAAATAATAGCAGTCAGTTTCCTTCATACGTGTGCGTTTCAGTGCCTGCCTGCCTGCCTGCCAGGGCACAGTGTCACACCAGTGCAACTCATATCTGGTGTAACAGTAGTGTACATTTAAAAAAAAAACAACACTTTTTTGACTGTGAAATAATAGCAGTCAGTTTCCTTCACACGTGTGCGTTTCAGTGCCTGCCTGCCAGGGCACAGTGTCACCCCAGTGCAACTCATATCTGGTGTAACAGTAGTTTACATTTAAAAAAACAAAAAAAACACTTTTTTGACTGTGAAATAATAGCAGTCAGTTTCCTTCACACGTGTGCGTTTCAGTGCCTGCATGCCAGGGCAAAGTGTCACACCAGTGCAACTCATATCTGGTGTAACAGTAGTGTACATTTAAAAAACAACAACACTTTTTTGACTGTGAAATAATAGCAGTCAGTTTCCTTCACACGTGTGCGTTTCAGTGCCTGTCTGCCAGGGCACAGTGTCACCCCAATGCAACTCATATCTGGTGTAACAGTAGTGTACATTTAAAAAAAAAAAAAACTTTTTTGACTGTGAAATAATAGCAGTCAGTTTCCTTCACACGTGTGCGTTTCAGTGCCTGCCTGCCAGGGCACAGTGTCACACCAGCGCAATTCATATCTGGTGTAACAGTAGTGTACATTTAAAAAAACAAAAAAAACACCTTTTTGACTGTGAAATAATAGCAGTCAGTTTCCTTCACACGTGTGCGTTTCAGTGCCTGCATGCCAGGGCAAAGTGTCACACCAGTGCAACTCATATCTGGTGTAACAGTAGTGTACATTTAAAAAAACAAAAAAAACACTTTTTTGACTGTGAAATAATAGCAGTCAGTTTCCTTCACACGTGTGCGTTTCAGTGCCTGCCTGCCTGCCAGGGCAGTGTCACACCAGTGCAACTCATATCTGGTGTAACAGTAGTGTACATTTAAAAAAAACAACACTTTTTTGACTGTGAAATAATAGCAGTCAGTTTCCTTCACACATGTGAGTTTCAGTGCCTGCCTGCCAGGGCACAGTGTCACCCCAGTGCAACTCATATCTGGTGTAACAGTAGTGTACATTTAAAAAAACAAAAAAAACACTTTTTTGACTGTGAAATAATAGCAGTCAGTTTCCTTCACACGTGTGCGTTTCAGTGCCTGCATGCCAGGGCAAAGTGTCACACCAGTGCAACTCATATCTGGTGTAACAGTAGTGTACATTTAAAAAACAACAACACTTTTTTGACTGTGAAATAATAGCAGTCAGTTTCCTTCACACGTGTGCATTTCAGTGCCTGTCTGCCAGGGCACAGTGTCACCCCAATGCAACTCATATCTGGTGTAACAGTAGTGTACATTTAAAAAAAAAAAAAACTTTTTTGACTGTGAAATAATAGCAGTCAGTTTCCTTCACACGTGTGCGTTTCAGTGCCTGCCTGCCAGGGCACAGTGTCACACCAGCGCAATTCATATCTGGTGTAACAGTAGTGTACATTTAAAAAACCAAAAAAAACACTTTTTTGACTGTGAAATAATAGCAGTCAGTTTCCTTCACACGTGTGCGTTTCAGTGCCTGCATGCCAGGGCAAAGTGTCACACCAGTGCAACTCATATCTGGTGTAACAGTAGTGTACATTTAAAAAACAACAACACTTTTTTGACTGTGAAATAATAGCAGTCAGTTTCCTTCACACGTGTGCGTTTCAGTGCCTGCCTGCCTGCCTGCCTGCCTGCCTGCCAGGGCAGTGTCACACCAGTGCAACTCATATCTGGTGTAACAGTAGTGTACATTTAAAAAAAACAACACTTTTTTGACTGTGAAATAATAGCAGTCAGTTTCCTTCACACATGTGAGTTTCAGTGCCTGCCTGCCAGGGCACAGTGTCACACCAGTGCGACTCATATCTGGTGTAACAGTAGTGTACATTTACAAAAAAACAACACTTTTTTGACTGTGAAATAATAGCAGTCAGTTTCCTTCACACGTGTGCGTTTCAGTGCCTGCCTGCCAGGGCACGGTGTCACACCAGTGCAACTCATATCTGGTGTAACAATAGTGTACATTTAAAAAAAACAAAACACTTTTTTGACTGTGAAATAATAGCAGTCAGTTTCCTTCATACGTGTGCGTTTCAGTGCCTGCCTGCCTGCCTGCCAGGGCACAGTGTCACACCAGTGCAACTCATATCTGGTGTAACAGTAGTGTACATTTAAAAAAAAAAACAACACTTTTTTGACTGTGAAATAATAGCAGTCAGTTTCCTTCACACGTGTGCGTTTCAGTGCCTGCCTGCCAGGGCACAGTGTCACCCCAGTGCAACTCATATCTGGTGTAACAGTAGTTTACATTTAAAAAAACAAAAAAAACACTTTTTTGACTGTGAAATAATAGCAGTCAGTTTCCTTCACACGTGTGCGTTTCAGTGCCTGCATGCCAGGGCAAAGTGTCACACCAGTGCAACTCATATCTGGTGTAACAGTAGTGTACATTTAAAAAACAACAACACTTTTTTGACTGTGAAATAATAGCAGTCAGTTTCCTTCACACGTGTGCGTTTCAGTGCCTGTCTGCCAGGGCACAGTGTCACCCCAATGCAACTCATATCTGGTGTAACAGTAGTGTACATTTAAAAAAAAAAAAAACTTTTTTGACTGTGAAATAATAGCAGTCAGTTTCCTTCACACGTGTGCGTTTCAGTGCCTGCCTGCCAGGGCACAGTGTCACACCAGCGCAATTCATATCTGGTGTAACAGTAGTGTACATTTAAAAAAACAAAAAAAAAAACACTTTTTTGACTGTGAAATAATAGCAGTCAGTTTCCTTCACACGTGTGCGTTTCAGTGCCTGCATGCCAGGGCAAAGTGTCACACCAGTGCAACTCATATCTGGTGTAACAGTAGTGTACATTTAAAAAAACAAAAAAAACACTTTTTTGACTGTGAAATAATAGCAGTCAGTTTCCTTCACACGTGTGCGTTTCAGTGCCTGCCTGCCTGCCAGGGCAGTGTCACACCAGTGCAACTCATATCTGGTGTAACAGTAGTGTACATTTAAAAAAAACAACACTTTTTTGACTGTGAAATAATAGCAGTCAGTTTCCTTCACACATGTGAGTTTCAGTGCCTGCCTGCCAGGGCACAGTGTCACACCAGTGCGACTCATATCTGGTGTAACAGTAGTGTACATTTACAAAAAAAACAACACTTTTTTGACTGTGAAATAATAGCAGTCAGTTTCCTTCACACGTGTGCGTTTCAGTGCCTGCCTGCCAGGGCACAGTGTCACCCCAGTGCAACTCATATCTGGTGTAACAGTAGTGTACATTTAAAAAAACAAAAAAAACACTTTTTTGACTGTGAAATAATAGCAGTCAGTTTCCTTCACACGTGTGCGTTTCAGTGCCTGCATGCCAGGGCAAAGTGTCACACCAGTGCAACTCATATCTGGTGTAACAGTAGTGTACATTTAAAAAACAACAACACTTTTTTGACTGTGAAATAATAGCAGTCAGTTTCCTTCACACGTGTGCATTTCAGTGCCTGTCTGCCAGGGCACAGTGTCACCCCAATGCAACTCATATCTGGTGTAACAGTAGTGTACATTTAAAAAAAAAAAAAACTTTTTTGACTGTGAAATAATAGCAGTCAGTTTCCTTCAAACGTGTGCGTTTCAGTGCCTGCCTGCCAGGGCACAGTGTCACACCAGCGCAATTCATATCTGGTGTAACAGTAGTGTACATTTAAAAAACCAAAAAAAACACTTTTTTGACTGTGAAATAATAGCAGTCAGTTTCCTTCACACGTGTGCGTTTCAGTGCCTGCATGCCAGGGCAAAGTGTCACACCAGTGCAACTCATATCTGGTGTAACAGTAGTGTACATTTAAAAAACAACAACACTTTTTTGACTGTGAAATAATAGCAGTCAGTTTCCTTCACACGTGTGCGTTTCAGTGCCTGCCTGCCTGCCTGCCTGCCTGCCTGCCAGGGCAGTGTCACACCAGTGCAACTCATATCTGGTGTAACAGTAGTGTACATTTAAAAAAAACAACACTTTTTTGACTGTGAAATAATAGCAGTCAGTTTCCTTCACACATGTGAGTTTCAGTGCCTGCCTGCCAGGGCACAGTGTCACACCAGTGCGACTCATATCTGGTGTAACAGTAGTGTACATTTACAAAAAAACAACACTTTTTTGACTGTGAAATAATAGCAGTCAGTTTCCTTCACACGTGTGCGTTTCAGTGCCTGCCTGCCAGGGCACAGTGTCACACCAGTGCAACTCATATCTGGTGTAACAATAGTGTACATTTAAAAAAAACAAAACACTTTTTTGACTGTGAAATAATAGCAGTCAGTTTCCTTCATACGTGTGCGTTTCAGTGCCTGCCTGCCTGCCTGCCAGGGCACAGTGTCACACCAGTGCAACTCATATCTGGTGTAACAGTAGTGTACATTTAAAAAAAAAACAACACTTTTTTGACTGTGAAATAATAGCAGTCAGTTTCCTTCACACGTGTGCGTTTCAGTGCCTGCCTGCCAGGGCACAGTGTCACCCCAGTGCAACTCATATCTGGTGTAACAGTAGTTTACATTTAAAAAAACAAAAAAAACACTTTTTTGACTGTGAAATAATAGCAGTCAGTTTCCTTCACACGTGTGCGTTTCAGTGCCTGCATGCCAGGGCAAAGTGTCACACCAGTGCAACTCATATCTGGTTTAACAGTAGTGTACATTTAAAAAACAACAACACTTTTTTGACTGTGAAATAATAGCAGTCAGTTTCCTTCACACGTGTGCGTTTCAGTGCCTGTCTGCCAGGGCACAGTGTCACCCCAATGCAACTCATATCTGGTGTAACAGTAGTGTACATTTAAAAAAAAAAAAAACTTTTTTGACTGTGAAATAATAGCAGTCAGTTTCCTTCACACGTGTGCGTTTCAGTGCCTGCCTGCCAGGGCACAGTGTCACACCAGCGCAATTCATATCTGGTGTAACAGTAGTGTACATTTAAAAAAACAAAAAAAACACTTTTTTGACTGTGAAATAATAGCAGTCAGTTTCCTTCACACGTGTGCGTTTCAGTGCCTGCATGCCAGGGCAAAGTGTCACACCAGTGCAACTCATATCTGGTGTAACAGTAGTGTACATTTAAAAAAACAAAAAAAACACTTTTTTGACTGTGAAATAATAGCAGTCAGTTTCCTTCACACGTGTGCGTTTCAGTGCCTGCCTGCCTGCCAGGGCAGTGTCACACCAGTGCAACTCATATCTGGTGTAACAGTAGTGTACATTTAAAAATAACAACACTTTTTTGACTGTGAAATAATAGCAGTCAGTTTCCTTCACACATGTGAGTTTCAGTGCCTGCCTGCCAGGGCACAGTGTCACACCAGTGCGACTCATATCTGGTGTAACAGTAGTGTACATTTACAAAAAAACAACACTTTTTTGACTGTGAAATAATAGCAGTCAGTTTCCTTCACACGTGTGCGTTTCAGTGCCTGCCTGCCAGGGCACAGTGTCACACCAGTGCAACTCATATCTGGTGTAACAATAGTGTACATTTAAAAAAAAACACTTTTTTGACTGTGAAATAATAGCAGTCAGTTTCCTTCACGCGTGTGCGTTTCAGGGCCTGTCAGGGCACAGTGTCACACCAGTGCAACTCATATCTGGTGTAACAGTAGTATACATTTAAAAAAAAAATACAATTTTGACTGTAATAGATTGAATAGCAGTTAGTTGTCTGCAAGCGTGTGTGTCAGGCCTACAGCGTCTACTCTGCCAACTCCTGCCAGTGCACAGTGCCACTCATATCTGTTGTCACAGTAGCTTGCACGCATAGTACCAATAATTGAAAAAAAATATGACAGGAAGAGGCAGGCCACCCCGCAGGGGCCATTGTGGTAGTGGTGCTGTGATTCCCTTTGGCCCTAAAATAATGCCCAGTGTTCAGAGGCCACGTACCCTGAACTCGAAAAGTTCTGAGGACATAGTTGACTGGCTAACACAGGACACCCAATCTTCTACAGCTTCCGCTCGGAACCTTGACGCACGATCCTCCTCCAGCTTAGCTTTTGGCACCTCTCAAGTTACCACTCGTCCGCCTGCCGCCACCACCAACACTAGCACAACAGCCGCTTCACTTGATCTGTTAGAGGAGTTAATTACACATCAGTTGGAAGAAATGAGTGATGCGCAACCATTATTGCCAGAGGATGTAGATAACTGAGATATGTCTCAGTCAGGCAGCATTATACACATGGACGTACGGTGTGATGATGATGATGTTGTACCCACTGCTGCTTCCTTTGCTGAGTTGTCAGATACAAGTGAAGCGGTTTATGATGACAATGCGTCCGTGGATGTCACGTGGGTGCCCGCAAGAAGAGAAGAAGAACAGGAGGAAAGTTCAGATGGGCAGACAGAGAGGAGGAGGAGACGAGTTGGAAGCAGGGGGAGGTCATCACAAGGAGCTAGTGGCACAGTCAGACAGCATGCATCGGCACCCGGGGACAGCCAGACAGCACGCCAATCAACGCATGCTGTTGCCACCACCAGAATGCCGTCATTTCAGAGCTCAGCAGTGTGGCATTTTTTTTGTGTGTCTGCCTCTGACAACAGTGATGCCATTTGCAACCTTTGCCAAAAGAAACTGAGTTGTGGGAAGTCCAACACCCACCTAGGTACAACTGCTTTGCGAAGGCACATGATCGCACATCACAAACGCCTATGGGATCAACACATGAGTACAAGCAGCACACAAACTCAAAGCCGCCATCCTCCTCCTGGTCCACCATCTTCAGCCACGTCAACCACTGCTGTCCTCCTTGCCCCCTCTCAACCATCCGCCACTCTGTCTCTCACCTTGAGCAGTTCATGCTCATCTGCCCACAGTCAGGTGTCTGTCAAGGTCATGTTTGAGCGTAAGAAGCCAATGTCACAAAGTCACATCCTTGTCCGGCATCTGACAGCTGGCTTGTCTGAACTCTTAGCCCGCCAGCTTTTACCATACAAGCTGGTGGAGTCTGAGGCGTTCCAAAAATTTGTAGCTATTAGGGCAGTGGAAGGTACCCAGATGAAATTTCTTTACACAAAAGGCAATCCCCAACCTGTACTCGATTGTGCAAAAGGAATTAATGGCATGTCTGGCACACGGTGTTGGGGCAAGGGTCCATCTGACCACTGATACCTAGTCTGCAAAGCATGGTCAGGGCAGGTATATCACCTAAACTGCGCATTGGGTAAACCTGCTGCTCCTCTTCTGCTGCTGCGTCTTGCTCCACATCAACGGCACCCCCCAGCTCCCCAGGTACTATTCCACATCCTGGATACGGCAGGGGTTGACTTGCCTGAAAGCAGACAGTCACAACGGACCAGCACTCCTGTCCGCCCTGAACGCACAGGTGGATCAGTGGCTGACTCCGCACCAACTGGAGGTTGGCAAAGTGGTTTGTGACAATGGAAAAAATTTGTTGGCGGCATTGAATTTGGGCAAGTTGACACATGTGCCGTGCATGGCACATGTGTGTAATCTGATCATACAATGCTTTGTGCATAAGTACCAAGGCTTATAGGACGTCCTGAAGCAGGCCAGGAAGGTGTGTGGCCATTTCAGGCATTCCTACACGGCCATGGTGCACTTTTCAGATATCCAGCGGTGAAACAACATGCCAGTGAGGCGCTTGATTTGCGACAGCCCGACACGTTGGAATTCAACACTCCTAATGTTCAGCCGCCTGCTCCAACAAGAAAAAGCCGTTAACGACTATTTGTATGACCGGGGTGCTAGACCAGCCTCTGCAGAACTGGGATTTTTTTGCCACGTTACTGGATGCACATGCGCAATGCCTGTAGGCTCATGCGTCCTTTTGAGGAGGTGACAAACCTAGTCAGTCGCACCGAAGGCACCATCAGTGACATCATACCATTTGTTTTCTTCCTGGAGCGTGCCCTGCGAAGAGTGCTGGATCTGGCCGTAGATGAGCGTGAAGAGGAAGAGTTGTGGTCACCATCACCACCAGAAACAGCCTTATCAGCATCGCTTTCTGGACCTGCGGCAACGGTGGAAGAGGATTGTGAGGAAGAGGAGTCAGAGGAGGAATGTGGCTTTGAGGAGGAGGAGTAAGACCAACCACAACAGGCATCCCAGGGTGCTCGTTGTCACCTATCTGGTACCCATGGTGTTGTACGTGGCTGGGGAGAAGAACATACCTTCAGTGAGATCACTGAGGACGAGGAACGGGACATGAGTAGCTCGGCATCCAAGCTTGTGCAAATGGAGTCTTTCATGCTGTCGTGCCTGTTGAGGGACCCTCGTATAAAAAGGCTGAAGGAGAACGACCTGTACTGGGTGTCCACGCTACTAGACTCCCGGTATAAGCAGAAAGTGCCTGAAATGTTA